>NW_027478161.1:17878787-18181818 GCF_051020975.1 Osmia lignaria lignaria
GCCACGGTGTTTCTGTATCTCTATTATGTTGGTGCGGCTTCGGAACTTTTAAATATCTTGATATATCTCGAGAACTACGCATCTGATCAATAAATATCATAGAAGGTAAAAAGTAGGAAACTTAATTCTCTACAAAAAAGGTCTCTTAACATTTTGCCATAGCTCGCTTCGTTTCCGAGATATTTGCAGATTTATCTCAAGGGAAGGGGCCTAACGGACATATTTCGAGATATTTCTTCTTCTTGTTGTTCTTCTTCTGCACAGCTAAACTGGAAGTGGCATTTGCAGCTCGCAATAGTGCAGAGTTATCTCAAAGAAAGGGGCCACGGTGTTTCTGTATCTCTATTATGGTGGTGCGGCTTCGGAACTTTTAAATATCTTGATATATCTCGAGAACTACGCATCTGATCAAAAAATATCATAGATCATAAAAAGTAGGAAACTTAATTCTCTACAAAAAAGGTCTCTTAACATTTTGCCATAGCTCTCTTCGTTTCCGAGATATTTGCAGATTTATCTCAAGGGAAGGGGCCTAACGGACATATTTCGAGATATTTCTTCTTCTTGTTGTTCTTCTTCTGCACAGCTAAACTGGAAGTGGCATTTCCAGCTCGCAATAGTGCAGAGTTATCTCAAAGAGAGGGGCCACGGTGTTTCTGTATCTCAATTATGTTGGTGCGGCTTCGGAACTTTTAAATATCTTGATATATCTCGAGAACTACGCATCTGATCAATAAATATCATAGAAGATAAAAAGTAGGAAACTTAATTCTCTACAAAAAAGGTCTCTTAACATTTTGCCATAGCTCGCTTCGTTTCCGAGATATTTGCAGATTTGTCTCAAGGGAACGGGCCTGACGGACATATTTCGAGATATTTCTTCTTCTTGTTGTTCTTCTTCTGCACAGCTAAGCTGGAAGTGGCATTTGCAGCTCGCAATAGTGCAGAGTTATCTCAAAGAGAGGGGCCACGGTGTTTCTGTATCTCTATTATGTTGGTGCGGCTTCGGAACTTTTAAATATCTTGATATATCTCGAGAACTACGCATCTGATCAAAAAATATCGTAGAAGATAAAAAGTAGGAAACTTAATTCTCTACAAAAAAGGTCTCTTAACATTTTGCCATAGCTCGCTTCGTTTCCGAGATATTTGCAGATTTATCTCAAGGGAAGGGGCCTGACGGACATATTTCGAGATATTTCTTCTTCTTGTTGTTCTTCTTCTGCACAGCTAAGCTGGAAGTGGCATTTGCGGCTCGCACTAGTGCAGAGTTATCTCAAAGAAAGGGGCCACGGTGTTTCTGTATCTCTATTATATTGGTGCGGCTTCGGAACTTTTAAATATCTCGATATATCTCGAAAACTACGCTTCTGATCAAAAAATATCATAGAACATAAATTGTAGGAAACATAATTCTCTACAAAAAAGGTCTCTTAACATTTTGCCATAGCTCGCTTCGTTTCCGAGATATTTGCAGATTTATCTCAAGGGAAGGGGCCTAACGGACATATTTCGAGATATTTCTTCTTCTTGTTGTTCTTCTTCTGCACAGCTAAACTGGAAGTGGCATTTCCAGCTCGCAATAGTGCAGAGTTATCTCAAAGAGAGGGGCCACGGTGTTTCTGTATCTCAATTATGTTGGTGCGGCTTCGGAACTTTTAAATATCTTGATATATCTCGAGAACTACGCATCTGATCAATAAATATCATAGAAGATAAAAAGTAGGAAACTTAATTCTCTACAAAAAAGGTCTCTTAACATTTTGCCATAGCTCGCTTCGTTTCCGAGATATTTGCAGATTTGTCTCAAGGGAACGGGCCTGACGGACATATTTCGAGATATTTCTTCTTCTTGTTGTTCTTCTTCTGCACAGCTAAGCTGGAAGTGGCATTTGCAGCTCGCAATAGTGCAGAGTTATCTCAAAGAAAGGGGCCACGGTGTTTCTGTATCTCTATTATGTTGGTGCGGCTTCGGAACTTTTAAATATCTTGATATATCTCGAGAACTACGCATTTGATCAAAAAATATCATAGAACATAAAAAGTAGGAAACTTAATTCCCTACAAAAAAGGTCTCTTAACATTTTGCCATAGCTCGCTTCGTTTCCGAGATATTTGCAGATTTATCTCAAGGGAAGGGGCCTAACGGACATATTTCGAGATATTTCTTCTTCTTGTTGTTCTTCTTCTGCACAGCTAAACTGGAAGTGGCATTTCCAGCTCGCAATAGTGCAGAGTTATCTCAAAGAGAGGGGCCACGGTGTTTCTGTATCTCTATTATGTTGGTGCGGCTTCGGAACTTTTAAATATCTTGATATATCTCGAGAACTACGCATCTGATCAAAAAATATCATAGAAGATAAAAAGTAGGAAACTTAATTCTCTACAAAAAAGGTCTCTTAACATTTTGCCATAGCTCGCTTCGTTTCCGAGATATTTGCAGATTTATCTCAAGGGAAGGGGCCTGACGGACATATTTCGAGATATTTCTTCTTCTTGTTGTTCTTCTTCTGCACAGCTAAGCTGGAAGTGGCATTTGCGGCTCGCACTAGTGCAGAGTTATCTCAAAGAAAGGGGCCACGGTGTTTCTGTATCTCTATTATATTGGTGCGGCTTCGGAACTTTTAAATATCTCGATATATCTCGAAAACTACGCTTCTGATCAAAAAATATCATAGAACATAAATTGTAGGAAACATAATTCTCTACAAAAAAGGTCTCTTAACATTTTGCCATAGCTCGCTTCGTTTCCGAGATATTTGCAGATACAGTATAGACTCGTTATAAGCAAAACGCTCGGGACCGGACTTTTGCTTATAACGTGTAGTTCCACTATTGTTTGATGTTAGCCGACTGCTTCGACATAGAACGGTTTGTTTTCGCTCTGTCCTCTTTTGCACTCAAGTTCCTTTTCTACGTTCGAAGCAGTCGGCTAACATCAAACAATAGTGGAACTACACGTTATAGGCAAAAGTCCGGTCCCGTGCGTTTGGTTGTAACTAGTTTACATGGTAAATATGGTCCGAATTATATCGTGTTTGGTATCATTTTAATTAGAAAAATGTCAGAAATATCATGGAAAAAGTTCTATAAAAAAAAAATGAAAAATAGCAAAGTTAGATTGTTGCATTAGTGTTGCCTCACCGATATCTGATCCAAGATCATGTTACGCTACTCGGCGAGCGAGCTTCGTGACGTATCGAGGGGTATACCCCCCAGTGGCGGGGATGGTTTCTTTGCAAATATCGTACAGATCTTTTTAGCTTATTACGAGTCTATACTGTATATCTCAAGGGAAGGGGCCTGACGGACATATTTCGAGATATTTCTTCTTCTTGTTGTTCTTCTTCTGCACAGCTAAGCTGGAAGTGGCATTTGCAGCTCGCAATAGTGCAGAGTTATCTCAAAGAAAGGGGCCACGGTGTTTCTGTATCTCTATTATGTTGGTGCAGCTTCGGAACTTTTAAATATCTTGATATATCTCGAGAACTACGCCTCTGATCAAAAAATATCATAGAACATAGAAAGTAGGAAACTTAATTCTCTACAAAAAAGGTCTCTTAACATTTTGCCATAGCTCGCTTCGTTTCCGAGATATTTGCAGATATATCTCAAGGGAAGGGGCCTGACGGACATATTTCGAGTTACTTCTTCTTCTTGTTGTTCTTCTTCTGCACAGCTAAGCTGGAAGTGGCATTTGCAGCTCGCAATAGTGCAGAGTTATCTCATAGAAAGGGGCCACGGTGTTTCTGTATCTCTATTATGTTGGTGCGGCTTCGGAACTTTTAAATATCTCGATATATCTCGAGAACTACGCATCTGATCAAAAAATATCATAGAACATAAAAAGTAGGAAACTTAATTCTCTACAAAAAAGGTCTCTTAACATTTTGCCATAGCTCTCTTCGTTTCCGAGATATATGCAGATTTATCTCAAGGGAAGGGGCCTGACGGACATATTTCGAGATATTTCTTCTTCTTGTTGTTCTTCTTCTGCACAGCTAAGCTGGAAGTGGCATTTGCAGCTCGCAATAGTGCAGAGTTATCTCAAAGAAAGGGGCCACGGTGTTTCTGTATCTCTATTATGTTGGTGCGGCTTCGGAACTTTTAAATATCTTGATATATCTCGAGAACTACGCATCTGATCAAAAAATATCATAGAACATAAAAAGTAGGAAACTTAATTCCCTACAAAAAAGGTCTCTTAACATTTTGCCATAGCTCGCTTCGTTTCCGAGATATTTGCAGATTTATCTCAAGGGAAGGGGCCTAACGGACATATTTCGAGATATTTCTTCTTCTTGTTGTTCTTCTTCTGCACAGCTAAGCTGGAAGTGGCATTTACAGCTCGCAATACTGCACAGTTATCTCAAAGAAAGGGGCCACGGTGTTTCTGTATCTCTATTATGTTGGTGCGGCTTCGGAATATTTAAATATCTTGATATATCTCGAGAACTACGCATCTGATCAAAAAATATCATACAACACAAAAAGTAGGAAACTTAATTCTCTACAAAAAAGGTCTCTTAACATTTTGCCATAGCTCTCTTCGTTTCCGAGATATTTGCAGATTTATCTCAAGGGAAGGGGCCTGACGGACATATTTCGAGATATTTCTTCTTCTTGTTGTTCTTCTTCTGCACAGCTAAGCTGGAAGTGGCATTTACAGCTCGCAATAGTGCACAGTTATCTCAAAGAAAGGGGCCACGGTGTTTCTGTATCTCTATTATGTTGGTGCGGCTTCGGAACTTTTAAATATCTCGATATATCTCGAAAACTACGCTTCTGATCAAAAAATATCATAGAACATAAATTGTAGGAAACATAATTCTCTACAAAAAACGTCTCTTAACATTTTGCCATAGCTCGCTTCGTTTCCGAGATATTTGCAGATATATCTCAATGGGAAGGGGCCTGACGGACATATTTCGAGATATTTCTTCTTCTTGTTGTTCTTCTTCTGCACAGCTAAGCTGGAAGTGGCATTTCCAGGTCGCAATAGTGCAGAGTTATCTCAAAGGAAGGAGCCACGGTGTTTCTGTATCTCTATTATGTTGGTGCGGCTTCGGAACTTTTAAATATCTTGATATATCTCGAGAACTACGCATCTAATCAAAAAATATCATAGAACATAAAAAGTAGGAAACTTAATTCTCTACAAATAAGGTCTCTTAACATTTTGCCATAGCTCGCTTCGTTTCCGAGATATTTGCAGATTTAACTCAAGGGAAGGGGCCTGACGGACATATTTCGAGATATTTCTTCTTCTTGTTGTTCTTCTTCTGCACAGCTAAGCTGGAAGTGGCATTTACAGCTCGCAATAGTGCAGAGTTATCTCAAAGAAAGGGGCCACGGTGTTTCTGTATCTCTATTATGTTGGTGCGGCTTCGGAATATTTAAATATCTTGATATATCTCGAGAACTACGCATCTGATCAAAAAATATCATACAACACAAAAAGTAGGAAACTTAATTCTCTACAAAAAAGGTCTCTCAACATTTTGCCATAGCTCTCTTCGTTTCCGAGATATTTGCAGATTTATCTCAAGGGAAGGGGCCTGACGGACATATTTCGAGATATTTCTTCTTCTTGTTGTTCTTCTTCTGCACAGCTAAGCTGGAAGTGGCATTTACAGCTCGCAATAGTGCACAGTTATCTCAAAGAAAGGGGCCACGGTGTTTCTGTATCTCTATTATGTTGGTGCGGCTTCGGAACTTTTAAATATCTTGATATATCTCGAGAACTACGCATCTGATCAAAAAATATCATAGAACATAAAAAGTAGGAAACTTAATTCTCTACAAAAAAGGTCTCTTAACATTTTGCCATAGCTCTCTTCGTTTCCGAGATATTTGCAGATTTATCTCAAGGGAAGGGGCCTGACGGACATATTTCGAGATATTTCTTCTTCTTGTTATTCTTCTTCTGCACAGCTAAGCTGGTAGTGGCATTTGCAGCTCGCAATAGTGCAGAGTTATCTCAAAGAAAGGGGCCACGGTGTTTCTGTATCTCTATTATGTTGGTGCGGCTTCGGAATATTTAAATATCTTGATATATCTCGAGAACTACGCATCTGATCAAAAAATATCATACAACATAAAACGTAGGAAACTTAATTCTCTACAAAAAAGGTCTCTTAACATTTTGCCATAGCGCAGTTCGTTTCCGAGATATTTGCAGATTTATCTCAAGGGAAGGGGCCTGACGGACATATTTCGAGATATTTCTTCTTCTTGTTGTTCTTCTTCTGCACAGCTAAGCAGGAAGTGGCATTTGCGGCTCGCACTAGTGCAGAGTTATCTCAAAGAAAGGGGCCACGGTGTTTCTGTATCTCTATTATGTTGGTGCGGCTTCGGAACTTTTAAATATCTTGATATATCTCGAGAACTACGCATCTGATCAAAAAATATCATAGAACATGAAAAGTAGGAAACATAATTCTCTACAAATAAAGTCTCTTAACATTTTGCCATAGCTCGCTTCGTTTCCGAGATATTTGCAGAAATATCTCAAGGGAAGGGGCCTGACGGACATATTTCGAGATATTTCTTCTTCTTGTTGTTCTTCTTCTGCACAGCTAAGCTGGAAGTGGCATTTACAGCTCGCAATAGTGCAGAGTTATCTCATAGAAAGGGGCCACGGTGTTTCTGTATCTCTATTATGTTGGTGCGGCTTCGGAACTTTTAAATATCTCGATATATCTCGAGAACTACGCATCTGATCAAAAAATATCATACACCATAAAAAGTAGGAACCTTAATTCTCTACAAATAAAGTCTCTTAACATTTTGCCATAGCTCGCTTCGTTTCCGAGATATTTGCAGATTTATCTCAAGGGAAGGGGCCTGACGGACATATTTCGAGATATTTCTTCTTCTTGTTGTTCTTCTTCTGCACAGCTAAGCTGGAACTGGCATTTGCAGCTCGCAATAGTGCAGAGTTATCTCAAAGAAAGGGGCCACGGTGTTTCTGTATCTCTATTATGTTGGTGCGGCTTCGGAACTTTTAAATATCTTGATATATCTCGAGAACTACGCATCTGATCAAAAAATATCATAGAACATAAAAAGTAGGAAACTTAATTCTCTACAAAAAAGGTCTCTTAACATTTTGCCATAGCGCAGTTCGTTTCCGAGATATTTGCAGATTTATCTCAAGGGAAGGGGCCTGACGGACATATTTCGAGATATTTCTTCTTCTTGTTGTTCTTCTTCTGCACAGCTAAGCAGGAAGTGGCATTTGCGGCTCGCACTAGTGCAGAGTTATCTCAAAGAAAGGGGCCACGGTGTTTCTGTATCTCTATTATGTTGGTGCGGCTTCGGAACTTTTAAATATCTCGATATATCTCGAAAACTACGCTTCTGATCAAAAAATATCATAGAACATAAATTGTAGGAAACATAATTCTCTACAAAAAAGGTCTCTTAACATTTTGCCATAGCTCGCTTCGTTTCCGAGATATTTGCAGATATATCTCAAGGGAAGGGGCCTGACGGACATATTTCGAGATACTTCTTCTTCTTGTTGTTCTTCTTCTGCACAGCTAAGCTGGAAGTGGCATTTGCAGCTCGCAATAGTGCAGAGTTATCTCATAGAAAGGGGCCACGGTGTTTCTGTATCTCTATTATGTTGGTGCGGCTTCGGAACTTTTAAATATCTCGATATATCTCGAGAACTACGCATCTGATCAAAAAATATCATAGAACATAAAAAGTAGGAAACTTAATTCTCTACAAATAAAGTCTCTTAACATTTTGCCATAGCTCGCTTCGTTTCCGAGATATTTGCAGATTTATCTCAAGGGAAGGGGCCTGGCGGACATATTTCGAGATATTTCTTCGTCTTGTTGTCCTTCTTCTGCACAGCTAAGCTGGAAGTGGCATTTGCGGCTCGCACTAGTGCAGAGTTATCTCAAAGAAAGGGGCCACGGTGTTTCTGTAACTCTATTATGTTGGTGCGGCTTCGGAACTTTTAAATATCTCGATATATCTCGAGAACTACGCATCTGATCAAAAAATATCATAGACCATAAAAAGTAGGAAACTTAATTCTCTACAAATAAAGTCTCTTAACATTTTGCCATAGCTCGCTTCGTTTCCGAGATATTTGCAGATTTATCTCAAGGGAAGGGGCCTGGCGGACATATTTCGAGATATTTCTTCGTCTTGTTGTTCTTCTTCTGCACAGCTAAGCTGGAAGTGGCATTTGCGGCTCGCACTAGTGCAGAGTTATCTCATAGAAAGGGGCCACGGTGTTTCTGTATCTCTATTATGTTGGTGCGGCTTCGGAACTTTTAAATATCTCGATATATCTCGAAAACTACGCTTCTGATCAAAAAATATCATAGAACATAAATTGTAGGAAACATAATTCTCTACAAAAAACGTCTCTTAACATTTTGCCATAGCTCGCTTCGTTTCCGAGATATTTGTAGATATATCTCAAGGGAAGGGGCCTGACGGACATATTTCGAGATATTTCTTCTTCTTGTTGTTCTTCTTCTGCACAGCTAAGCTGGAAGTGGCATTTACAGCTCGCAATAGTGCAGAGTTATCTCATAGAAAGGGGCCACGGTGTTTCTGTATCTCTATTATGTTGGTGCGGCTTCGGAACTTTTAAATATCTCGATATATCTCGAAAACTACGCTTCGGCTCAAAAAATATCATAGAACATAAATTGTAGGAAACATAATTCTCTACAAAAAAGGTCTCTTAACATTTTGCCATAGCTCGCTTCGTTTCCGAGATATTTGCAGATTTATCTCAAGGGAGGGGGCCTGACGGACATATTTCGAGATATTTCTTCTTCTTGTTGTTCTTCTTCTGCACAGCTAAGCTGGAAGTGGCATTTGCAGCTCGCAATAGTGCAGAGTTATCTCAAAGAAAGGGGCCACGGTGTTTCTGTATCTCTATTATGTTGGTGCGGCTTCGGAACTTTTAAATATCTTGATATATCTCGAGAACTACGCATCTGATCAAAAAATATCATAGAACATAAATAGTAGGAATCTTAATTTCCTACAAAAAAGATCTGTTAATATTTTGCCATAGCTCGCATTGTTTCCGAGATATTTGCAGATTTAGCTCAAGGGAAGGGGCCTGACGGACATATTTCGAGATATTTCTTCTTCTTGTTGTTCTTCTTCTGCACAGCTAAGCTGGAAGTGGCATTTGCAGCTCGCAATTGTGCAGAGTTATCTCAAAGAGAGGGGCCACGGTGTTTCTGTATCTCTATTATGTTGGTGCGGCTTCGGAACTTTTAAATATCTCGATATATCTCGAGAACTACGCATCTGATCAAAAAATATCATAGAACATAAAAAGTAGGAAACGTAATTCTCTACAAGAAAGGTCTCTTAACATTTTGCCATAGCTCGCTTCGTTTCCGAGATGTTTGCAGATTTATCTCAAGGGAAGGGGCCTAACGGACATATTTCGAGATATTTCTTCTTCTTGTTGTTCTTCTTCTTCACAGCTAAGCTGGAAGTGGCATTTGCAGCTCGCAATAGTGCAGAGTTATCTCAAAGAAAGGGGCCACGGTGTTTCTGTATCTCTATTATGTTGGTGCGGCTTCGGAACTTTTAAATATCTCGATATATCTCGAAAACTACGCTTCTGATCAAAAAATATCATAGAGCGTAAATTGTAGGAAACATAATTCTCTACAAAAAACGTCTCTTAACATTTTGCCATAGCTCTCTTCGTTTCCGAGATATTTGCAGATTCAGCTCAAAGGAACGGGCCTGACGGACATATTTCGAGATATTTCTTCTTCTTGTTGTTCTTCCTTTGCACAGCTAAGCTGGAAGTGGCATTTGCGGCTCGCAATAGTGCAGAGTTATCTCAAAGAAAGAGGCCACGGTGTTTCTGTACCTCTATTATGTTGGTGCGGCTTCGGAACTTTTAAATATCTCGATATATCTCGAGAACTACGCATCTGATCAAAAAATATCATAGAACATAAAAAGTAGGAAACTTAATTCTCTACAAATAAAGTCTCTTAACATTTTGCCATAGCTCGCTTCGTTTCCGAGATATTTGCAGATTTATCTCAAGGGAAGGGGCCTGGCGGACATATTTCGAGATATTTCTTCGTCTTGTTGTTCTTCTTCTGCACAGCTAAGCTGGAAGTGGCATTTGCGGCTCGCACTAGTGCAGAGTTATCTCAAAGAAAGGGGCCACGGTGTTTCTGTAACTCTATTATGTTGGTGCGGCTTCGGAACTTTTAAATATCTCGATATATCTCGAGAACTACGCATCTGATCAAAAAATATCATAGACCATAAAAAATAGGAAACTTAATTCTCTACAAATAAAGTCTCTTAACATTTTGCCATAGCTCGCTTCGTTTCCGAGATATTTGCAGATTTATCTCAAGGGAAGGGGCCTGGCGGACATATTTCGAGATATTTCTTCGTCTTGTTGTTCTTCTTCTGCACAGCTAAGCTGGAAGTGGCATTTGCGGCTCGCACTAGTGCAGAGTTATCTCAAAGAAAGGGGCCACGGTGTTTCTGTAACTCTATTATGTTGGTGCGGCTTCGGAACTTTTAAATATCTCGATATATCTCGAAAACTACGCTTCTGATCAAAAAATATCATAGAACATAAATTGTAGGAAACATAATTCTCTACAAAAAACGTCTCTTAACATTTTGCCATAGCTCGCTTCGTTTCCGAGATATTTGTAGATATATCTCAAGGGAAGGGGCCTGACGGACATATTTCGAGATATTTCTTCTTCTTGTTGTTCTTCTTCTGCACAGCTAAGCTGGAAGTGGCATTTACAGCTCGCAATAGTGCAGAGTTATCTCATAGAAAGGGGCCACGGTGTTTCTGTATCTCTACTATGTTGGTGCGGCTTCGGAACTTTTAAATATCTTGATATATCTCGAGAACTACGCATCTGATCAAAAAATATCATAGAACACAAAAAGTAGGAAACCTAATTCTCTACAAGAAAGGTCTCTTAACATTTTGCCATAGCTCTCTTCGTCTCCGAGATATTTGCAGATTTATCTCAAGGGAAGGGGCCTGACGGACATATTTCGAGATATTCCTTCTTCTTGTTGTTCTTCTTCTGCACAGCTAAGCTGGAAGTGGCATTTGCGGCTCGCACTAGTGCAGAGTTATCTCAAAGAAAGGGGCCACGGTGTTTCTGTATCTCTATTATGTTGGTGCGGCTTCGGAACTTTTAAATATCTCGATATATCTCGAAAACTACGCTTCTGATCAAAAAATATCATAGAACATAAATTGTAGGAAACATAATTCTCTACAAAAAACGTCTCTTAACATTTTGCCATAGCTCGCTTCGTTTCCGAGATATTTGCAGATTCAGCTAAAAGGAACGGGCCTGACGGACATATTTCGAGATATTTCTTCTTCTTGTTGTTCTTCTTCTGCACAGCTAAGCTGGAAGTGGCATTTGCAGCTCGCAATTGTGCAGAGTTATCTCAAAGAGAGGGGCCACGGTGTTTCTGTATCTCTATTATGTTGGTGCGGCTTCGGAACTTTTAAATATCTCGATATATCCCGAAAACTACGCTTCTGATCAAAAAATATCATAGAGCATAAATTGTAGGAAACATAATTCTCTACAAAAAACGTCTCTTAACATTTTGCCATAGCTCTCTTCGTTTCCGAGATATTTGCAGATTCAGCTCAAAGGAACGGGCCTGACGGACATATTTCGAGATATTTCTTCTTCTTGTTGTTCTTCCTTTGCACAGCTAAGCTGGAAGTGGCATTTGCGGCTCGCAATAGTGCAGAGTTATCTCAAAGAAAGAGGCCACGGTGTTTCTGTACCTCTATTACGTTGGTGCAGCTTCGGAACTTTTAAATATCTTGATATATCTCGAGAACTACGCATCTGATAAAAAAATATCATAGAACATAAAAAGTAGGAAACCTAATTTTCTAGAAAAAAGGTCTCCTAACATTTTGCCGTAGCTCGCTTCGTTTCCGAGATATTTGCAGATTTATCTCAAGGGAAGGGGCCTGACGAACATATTTCGAAATATTTCTTATTCTTGTTGTTCTTTTTCTGCACAGCTAGGCTGGAAGTGGCATTTGCGGCTCGCACTAGTGCAGAGTTATCTCAAAGAAAGGGGCCACGGTGTTTCTGCATCTCTATTATGTTGGTGCGGCTTCGGAACTTTTAAATATCTCGATATATCTCGAAAACTACGCTTCTGATCAAAAAATATCATAGAACATAAATTGTAGGAAACATAATTCTCTACAAAAAACGTCTCTTAACATTTTGCCATAGCTCGCTTCGTTTCCGAGATATTTGCAGATACAGCTCAAAGGAACGGGCCTGACGGACATATTTCGAGATATTTCTTCTTCTTGTTGTTCTTCCTTTGCACAGCTAAGCTGGAAGTGGCATTTGCAGCTCGCAATAGTACAGAGTTATATCAAAGAAAGGGGCCACGGTGTTTCTGTATCCCTATTATGTTGGTGCGGCTTCGGAACATTTAAATATCTTGATATATCTCGAGAACTACGCATCTGATCAAAAAATATCATACAACATAAAAAGTAGGAAACTTAATTCTCTACAAAAAAGGTCTCTTAACATTTTGCCATAGCTCGCTTCGTTTCCGAGATATTTGCAGATTTATCTCAAGGGATGGGACCTGACGGACATATTTCGAGATATTTCTTCTTCTTGTTGTTCTTCCTCTGCACAGCTAAACTGGAAGTGGCAGTTCCAGCTCGCAATAGTGCAGAGTTATCTCAAAGAAAGGGGCCACGGTGTTTCTGTATCTCTATTATGTTGGTGCGGCTTCGGAACTTTTAAATATCTTGATATATCTCGAGAACTACGCATCTGATCAAAAAATATCGCAGAACATAAAAAGTAGGAAACTTAATTCTCTACAAATAAGGTCTCTTAACATTTTGCCATATCTCGCTTCGTTTCCGAGATATTTGCAGATTTATCTCAAGGGAAGGGGCTTGACGGACATATTTCGAGATATTTCTTCTTCTTGTTGTTCTTCTTCTGCACAGCTAAGCTGGAAGTGGCATTTGCAGCTCGCAATAGTGCAGAGTTATCTCAAAGAAAGAGGCCACGGTGTTTCTGTACCTCTATTATGTTGGTGCAGCTTCGGAACTTTTAAATATCTTGATATATCTCGAGAACTACGCATCTGATCAAAAAATATCATAGAACACAAAAAGTAGGAAACCTAATTCTCTACAAGAAAGGTCTCTTAACATTTTGCCATAGCTCTCTTCGTCTCCGAGATATTTGCAGATTTATCTCAAGGGAAGGGGCCTGACGGACATATTTCGACATATTCCTTCTTCTTGTTGTTCTTCTTCTGCACAGCTAAGCTGGAAGTGGCATTTGCGGCTCGCACTAGTGCAGAGTTATCTCAAAGAAAGGGGCCACGGTGTTTCTGTATCTCTATTATGTTGCTGCGGCTTCGGAACTTTTAAATATCTCGATATATCTCGAAAACTACGCTTCTGATCAAAAAATATCATAGAACATAAATTGTAGGAAACATAATTCTCTACAAAAAAGGTCTCTTAACATTTTGCCATAGCTCGCTTCGCTTCCGAGATATATGCAGATTTATCTCAAGGGAAGGGGCCTGACGGACATATTTCGAGATATTTCTTCTTCTTGTTGTTCTTCTTCTGCACAGCTAAGCTGGAAGTGGCATTCGCAGCTCGCAATAGTGCAGAGTTATCTCAAAGAAAGGGGCCACGGTGTTTCTGTATCTCTATTATGTTGGTGCGGCTTCGGAACTTTTAAATATCTCGATATATCTCGAAAACTACCCATCTGATCAAAAAATATCATAGAACATAAATAGTAGGAAACTTAATTTCCTACAAAAAAGGTCTCTCAACGTTTTGCCATAGCTCGCATTGTTTCCGAGATATTTGCAGATTCAGCTCAAAGGATCGGGCCTGACGGACATATTTCGAGATATTTCTTCTTCTTGTTGTTCTTCGTCTGCACAGCTAAACTGGAAGTGGCATTTCGAGCTCGCAATAGTGCAGAGTTATCTCGCAGAAAGGGGCAACGCTGTTTCTGTATCTCTATTATGTTGGTGCGGCTTCGGAACTTTTAAATATCTTGATATATCTCGAGAACTACGCATCTGATCAAAAAATATCATAGAACATAAATAGTAGGAATCTTAATTTCCTACAAAAAAGATCTCTTAATATTTTGCCATAGCTCGCTTCGTTTCCGAGATATATGCAGATTTATCTCAAGGGAAGGGTCCTGACGGTCATACTTCGAGATATTTCTTCTTCTTGTTGTTCTTCTTCTGCACAGCTAAACTGGAAGTGGCATTTCCAGCTCGCAATAGTGCAGAGTTATTCCAAAGAAAGGGGCCACGGTGTTTCTGTATCTCTATTATGTTGGTGCGGCTTCGGAACTTTTAAATATCTCGATATATCTCGAAAACTACGCTTCTGATCAAAAAATATCATAGAACATAAAAAGTAGGAAACTTAATTCTCTACAAAAAAGGTCTCTTACCATTTTCCCATAGCTGGAATCGTTTCCGAGATATTTGCAGATTTAGCTCAAGGGAAGGGGCCTGACGGACATATTCCGAGATATTTCTTCTTCTTGTTGTTCCTCTTCTGCACAGCTAAGCTGGAAGTGGCATTTGCAGCTCGCAATAGTGCAGAGTTATCTCAAAGAAAGAGGCCACGGTGTTTCTGTACCTCTATTATGTTGGTGCAGCTTCGGAACTTTTAAATATCTCGATATATCTCGAAAACTACGCTTCTGATCAAAAAATATCATAGAGCATAAATTGTAGGAAACATAATTCTCTACAAAAAACGTCTCTTAACATTTTGCCATAGCTCTCTTCGTTTCCGAGATATTTGCAGATTCAGCTCAAAGGAACGGGCCTGACGGACATATTTCGAGATATTTCTTCTTCTTGTTGTTCTTCCTTTGCACAGCTAAGCTGGAAGTGGCATTTGCGGCTCGCAATAGTGCAGAGTTATCTCAAAGAAAGAGGCCACGGTGTTTCTGTACCTCTATTATGTTGGTGCAGCTTCGGAACTTTTAAATATCTTGATATATCTCGAGAACTACGCATCTGATAAAAAAATATCATAGAACATAAAAAGTAGGAAACCTAATTTTCTAGAAAAAAGGTCTCCTAACATTTTGCCGTAGCTCGCTTCGTTTCCGAGATATTTGCAGATTTATCTCAAGGGAAGGGGCCTGACGAACATATTTCGAAATATTTCTTATTCTTGTTGTTCTTCTTCTGCACAGCTAAGATGGAAGTGGCATTTGCAGCTCGCAATAGTGCAGAGTTATCTCAAAGAAAGGGGCCACGGTGTTTCTGTACCTCTATTATGTTGGTGCAGCTTCGGAGCTTTTAAATATCTTGATATATCTCGAGAACTACGCATCTGATCAAAAAATATCATAGAACATAAAAAGTAGAAAACTTAATTCTCTACAAAAAAGGTATCCTAACATTTTGCCATAACTCGCTTCGTTTCCGAGATATTTGCAGATTTATCTCAAGGGAAGGGGCCTGACGGACATATTTCGAGATATTTCTTCTTCTTGTTGTTCTTTTTCTGCACAGCTAAGCTGGAAGTGGCATTTGCGGCTCGCACTAGTGCAGAGTTATCTCAAAGAAAGGGGCCACGGTGTTTCTGCATCTCTATTATGTTGGTGCGGCTTCGGAACTTTTAAATATCTTGATATATCTCGAGAACTACGCATCTGATCAAAAAATATCATACAACATAAAAAGTAGGAAACTTAATTCTCTACAAAAAAGGTCTCTTAACATTTTGCCATAGCTCGCTTCGTTTCCGAGATATTTGCAGATTTATCTCAAGGGATGGGACCTGACGGACATATTTCGAGATATTTCTTCTTCTTGTTGTTCTTCCTCTGCACAGCTAAACTGGAAGTGGCATTTCCAGCTCGCAATAGTGCAGAGTTATCTCAAAGAAAGGGGCCACGGTGTTTCTGTATCTCTATTATGTTGGTGCGGCTTCGGAACTTTTAAATATCTTGATATATCTCGAGAACTACGCATCTGATCAAAAAATATCGCAGAACATAAAAAGTAGGAAACTTAATTCTCTACAAATAAGGTCTCTTAACATTTTGCCATAGCTCGCTTCGTTTCCGAGATATTTGCAGATTTATCTCAGGGGAAGGGGCTTGACGGACATATTTCGAGATATTTCTTCTTCTTGTTGTTCTTCTTCTGCACAGCTAAGCTGGAAGTGGCATTTGCAGCTCGCAATAGTGCAGAGTTATCTCAAAGACAGAGGCCACGGTGTTTCTGTACCTCTATTATGTTGGTGCAGCTTCGGAACTTTTAAATATCTTGATATATCTCGAGAACTACGCATCTGATCAAAAAATATCATAGAACACAAAAAGTAGGAAACCTAATTCTTTACAAGAAAGGTCTCTTAACATTTTGCCATAGCTCTCTTCGTTTCCGAGATATTTGCAGATTTATCTCAAGGGAAGGGGCCTGACGGACATATTTCGAGATATTCCTTCTTCTTGTTGTTCTTCTTCTGCACAGCTAAGCTGGAAGTGGCATTTGCGGCTCGCACTAGTGCAGAGTTATCTCAAAGAAAGGGGCCACGGTGTTTCTGTATCTCTATTATGTTGGTGCGGCTTCGGAACTTTTAAATATCTCGATATATCTCGAAAACTACGCTTCTGATCAAAAAATATCATAAAACATAAATTGTAGGAAACATAATTCTCTACAAAAAACGTCTCTTAACATTTTGCCATAGCTCGCTTCGTTTCCGAGATATTTGCAGATTCAGCTCAAAGGAACGGGCCTGACGGACATATTTCGAGATATTTCTTCTTCTTGTTGTTCTTCCTTTGCACAGCTAAGCTGGAAGTGGCATTTGCAGCTCGCAATTGTGCAGAGTTATCTCAAAGAGAGGGGCCACGGTGTTT
This sequence comes from Osmia lignaria lignaria, assembly GCF_051020975.1. Classification (NCBI taxonomy): domain Eukaryota; kingdom Metazoa; phylum Arthropoda; class Insecta; order Hymenoptera; family Megachilidae; genus Osmia; species Osmia lignaria. The sequence continues at coordinate 17,895,740 of NW_027478161.1, forward strand.
CTGTATCTCTATTATGTTGGTGCGGCCTCGGAACTTTTAAATATCTTGATATATCTCGAGAACTACGCATCTGATCAAAAAATATCATAGAAGATAAAAAGTAGGAAACTGAATTCTCTACAAAAAAGGTCTCTTAACATTTTGCCATAGCTCGCTTCGCTTCCGAGATATATGCAGATTTATCTCAAGGGAAGGGGCCTGACGGACATATTTCGAGATATTTCTTCTTCTTGTTGTTCTTCTTCTGCACAGCTAAGCTGGAAGTGGCATTTGCAGCTCGCAATAGTGCAGAGTTATCTCAAAGAAAGGGGCCACGGTGTTTCTGTATCTCTATTATGTTGGTGCGGCTTCGGAACTTTTAAATATCTCGATATATCTCGAAAACTACACTTCTGATCAAAAAATATCATAGAACATAAATTGTAGGAAACATAATTCTCTACAAAAAAGGTCTCTTAACATTTTGCCATAGCTCGTTTCGTTTCCGAGATATTTGCAGATATATCTCAAGGGAAGGGGCCTGACGGACATATTTCGAGATATTTCTTCTTCTTGTTGTTCTTCTTCTGCACAGCTAAACTGGAAGTGGCGTTACCAGCTCGCAATAGCGCAGGGTTATCTCAAAGAAAGGGGCCACGGTGTTTCTGTATCTCTATTATGTTGGTGCGGCTTCGGAACTTTTAAATATCTTGATATATCTCGAGAACTACGCATCTGATCAAAAAATATCATAGAACATAAAAAGTAGGAAACTTAATTCTCTACAAAAAAGGTCTCTTAACATTTTGCCATAGCTCGCTTCGTTTCCGAGATATTTGCAGATTTATCTCAAGGGAAGGGGCCTGACGGACATATTTCGAGATATTTCTTCTTCTTGTTGTTCTTCTTCTGCACAGCTAAGCTGGAAGCGGCATTTGCGGCTCGCACTAGTGCAGAGTTATCTCAAAGAAAGCGGCCACGGTGTTTCTGTATCTCTATTATGTTGGTGCGGCTTCGGAACTTTTAAATATCTTGATATATCTCGAGAACTACGCATCTGATCAAAAAATATCATAGAACATAAAAAGTAGGAAACTTAATTCTCTACAAAAAGGTCTGTTAACATTTTGCCATAGCTCGCTTCCTTTCCGAGATATGTGCAGATTTATCTCAAGGGAAGGGGCCTGACGGACATATTTCGAGATATTTCTTCTTCTTGTTGTTCTTCTTCTGCACAGCTAAGCTGGAAGTGGCATTTGCAGCTCGCAATAGTACAGAGTTATCTCAAAGAAAGGGGCCACGGTGTTTCTGTATCTCTATTATGTTGTTGCGGCTTCGGAACCTTTAAATATCTCGATATATCTCGAAAACTACGCATCTGATCAAAAAATATCATAGAACATAAATAGTAGGAAACTTAATTTCCTACAAAAAAGGTCTCCCACCGTTTTGCCATAGCTCGCATTGTTTCCGAGATATTTGCAGATTCAGCTCAAAGGATCGGGCCTGACGGACATATTTCGAGATATTTCTTCTTCTTGTTGTTCTTCTTCTGCACAGCTAAGCTGGAAGTGGCATTCGCAGCTCGCAATAGTGCAGAGTTATCTCAAAGAAAGGGGCCACGGTGTTTCTGTATCTCTATTATGTTGGTGCGGCTTCGGAACTTTTAAATATCTTGATATATCTCGAGAACTACGCATCTGATCAAAAAATATCATAGAACATAAAAAGTAGGAAACTTAATTCTCTACAAAAAAGGTCTCTTAACATTTTGCCATAGCTCGCTTCCTTTCCGAGATATGTGCAGATTTATCTCAAGGGAAGGGGCCTGACGGACATATTTCGAGATATTTCTTCTTCTTGTTGTTCTTCTTCTGCACAGCTAAGCTGGAAGTGGCATTTGCAGCTCGCAATAGTACAGAGTTATCTCAAAGAAAGGGGCCACGGTGTTTCTGTATCTCTATTATGTTGTTGCGGCTTCGGAACCTTTAAATATCTCGATATATCTCGAAAACTACGCATCTGATCAAAAAATATCATAGAACATAAATAGTAGGAAACTTAATTTCCTACAAAAAAGGTCTCCCAACGTTTTGCCATAGCTCGCATTGTTTCCGAGATATTTGCAGATTCAGCTCAAAGGATCGGGCCTGACGGACATATTTCGAGATATTTCTTCTTCTTGTTGTTCTTCTTCTGCACAGCTAAGCTGGAAGTGACATTCGCAGCTCGCAATAGTGCAGAGTTATCTCAAAGAAAGGGGCCACGGTGTTTCTGTATCTCTATTATGTTGGTGCGGCTTCGGAACTTTTAAATATCTTGATATATCTCGACAATTACGCATCTGATCAAAAAATATCATACAACATAAAAAGTAGGAAACTTAATTCTCTACAAAAAAGGTCTCTTAACATTTTGCCATAGCTCGCTTCCTTTCCGAGATATGTGCAGATTTATCTCAAGGGAAGGGGCCTGACGGACATATTTCGAGATATTTCTTCTTCTTGTTGTTCTTCTTCTGCACAGCTAAGCTGGAAGTGGCATTTGCAGCTCGCAATAGTACAGAGTTATCTCAAAGAAAGGGGCCACGGTGTTTCTGTATCTCTATTATGTTGGTGCGGCTTCGGAACTTTTAAATGTCTCGATATATCTCGAAAACTACGCTTCTGATCAAAAAATATCATAGAACATAAATTGTAGGAAACATAATACTCTACAAAAAAGGTCTCTTAACATTTTGCCATGGCTCGCTTCGTTTCCGAGATATTTGCAGATATATCTCAAGGGAAGGGGCCTGACGGACATATTTCGAGATATTTCTTCTTCTTGTTGTTCTTCCTTTGCACAGCTAAGCTGGAAGTGGCATTTGCAGCTCGCAATTGTGCAGAGTTATCTCAAAGAGAGGGGCCACGGTGTTTCTGTATCTCTATTATGTTGGTGCGGCCTCGGAACTTTTAAATATCTTGATATATCTCGAGAACTACGCATCTGATCAAAATGTATCATAGAAGATAAAAAGTAGGAAACTTAATTCTCTACAAAAAAGGTCTCTTAACATTTTGCCATAGCTCTCTTCGTTTCCGAGATATTTGCAGATTTATCTCAAGGGAAGGGGCCTGACGGACATATTTCGAGATATTCCTTCCTCTTGTTGTTCTTCTTCTGCACAGCTAAGCTGGAAGTGGCATTTGCGGCTCGCACTAGTGCAGAGTTATCTCAAAGAAAGGGGCCACGGTGTTTCTGTATCTCTATTATGTTGGTGCGGCTTCGGAACTTTTAAATATCTCGATATATCTCGAAAACTCCGCTTCTGATCAAAAAATATCATAGAACATAAATTGTAGGAAACATAATTCTCTACAAAAAAGGTCTCTTAACATTTTGCCATAGCTCTCTTCGTTTCCGAGACATTTGCAGATTTATCTCAAGGGAAGGGGCCTGACGGACATATTTCGAGATATTTCTTCTTCTTGTTGTTCTTCTTCTGCACAGCTAAGCTGGAAGTGGCATTTGCAGCTCGCAATAGTGCAGTGTTATCTCAAAGAAAGGGGCCACGCTGTTTCTGTATCTCTGTTATGTTGGTGCGGCTTCGGAACTTTTAAATATCTTGATATATCTCGAGAACTACGCATCTGATCAAAAAATATCATAGAAGATAAAAAGTAGGAAACTTAATTCTATACAAAAAAGGTCTCTTAACATTTTGCCATAGCTCGCTTCGTTTCCGAGATATTTGCAGATTTATCTCAAGGGAAGTGGCCTGACGGACATATTTCGAGATATTTCTTCTTCTTGTTGTTCTTCTTCTGCACAGCTAAGCTGGAAGTGGCATTTGCAGCTCGCAATAGTGCAGAGTTATCGCCAAGGAAGAGGCCACGGTGTTTCTGTACCTCTATTATGTTGGTGCAGCTTCGGAACTTTTAAATATCTTGATATATCTCGAGAACTACGCATCTGATCAAAAAATATCATAGAGAATAAAAAGTAGGAAACTGAATTCTCTACAAAAAAGGTCTCTTAACATTTTGCCATAGCTCGCTTCGTTTCCGAGATATATGCAGATTTATCTCAAGGGAAGGGGCCTGACGGACATATTTCGAGATATTTCTTCTTCTTGTTGTTCTTCTTCTGCACAGCTAAGCTGGAAGTGGCATTTGGGGCTCGCACTAGTGCAGAGTTATCTCAAAGAAAGGGGCCACGGCGTTTTTGTATCTCTATTATGTTGGTGCAGCTTCGGAACCTTTAAATATCTCGATATATCTCGAAAACTACGCATCTGATCAAAAAATATCATAGAACATAAATAGTAGGAATCTTAATTTCCTACAAAAAAGGTCTCTCAACGTTTTGCCATAGCTCGCATTGTTTCCGAGATATTTGCAGATTCAGCTCAAAGGATCGGGCCTGACGGACATATTTCGAGATATTTCTTCTTCTTGTTGTTCTTCGTCTGCACAGCTAAACTGGAAGTGGCATTTCCAGCTCGCAATAGTGCAGAGTTATCTCGCAGAAAGGGGCCACGCTGTTTCTGTATCTCTATTATGTTGGTGCGGCTTCGGAACTTTTAAATATCTTGATATATCTCGAGAACTACGCATCTGATCAAAAAATATCATAGAACATAAATAGTAGAAATCTTAATTTCCTACAAAAAAGATCTGTTAATATTTAGCCATAGCTCGCATTGTTTCCGAGATATTTGCAGATTTAGCTCAAGGGAAGGGGCCTGACGGACATATTTCGAGATATTTCTTCTTCTTGTTGTTCTTCTTCTGCACAGCTAAGCTGGAAGTGGCATTTGCAGCTCGCAATTGTGCAGAGTTATCTCAAAGAGAGGGGCCACGGTGTTTCTGTATCTCTATTATGTTGGTGCGGCTTCGGAACTTTTAAATATCTTGATATATCTCGACAATTACGCATCTGATCAAAAAATATCATACAACATAAAAAGTGGGACACATAATTCTCTACAAAAAAGGTCTCTTAACATTTTGCCATAGCTCGCTTCGTTCCCGAGATATTTGCAGATTTATCTCAAGGGAAGTGGCCTGACGGACATATTTCGAGATATTTCTTCTTCTTGTTGTTCTTCTTCTGCACAGCTAAGCTGGAAGTGGCATTTGCAGCTCGCAATAGTGCAGAGTTATCGCAAAGGAAGAGGCCACGGTGTTTCTGTACCTCTATTATGTTGGTGCAGCTTCGGAACTTTTAAATATCTTGATATATCTCGAGAACTACGCATCTGATCAAAAAATATCATAGAAGATAAAAAGTAGGAAACTGAATTCTCTACAAAAAAGGTCTCTCAACATTTTGCCATAGCTCGATTCGTTTCCGAGATATATGCAGATTTATCTCAAGGGAAGGGGCCTGACGGACATATTTCGAGATATTTCTTCTTCTTGTTGTTCTTCTTCTGTACAGCTAAACTGGAAGTGGCATTTCCAGCTCGCAATAGCGCAGTGTTATCTCAAAGAAAGGGGCCACGGTGTTTCTGTACCTCTATTATGTTGTTGCGGCTTCGGAACCTTTAAATATCTTGATATATCTCGAAAACTACGCATCTGATCAAAAAATATCATAGAACACAAAAAGTAGGAAACCTAATTCTCTACAAGAAAGGTCTCTTAACATTTTGCCATAGCTCGCTTCGTTTCCGAGATATTTGCAGATTTATCTCAAGGGAAGGGGCCTGACGGACATATTTCGAGATATTTCTTCTTCTTGTTGTTCTTCTTCTGCACAGCTAAGCTGGAAGTGGCATTTGCAGCTCGCAATTGTGCAGAGTTATCTCAAAGAGAGGGGCCACGGTGTTTCTGTATCTCTATTATGTTGGTGCGGCTTCGGAACTTTTAAATATCTTGATATATCTCGAGAACTACGCATCTGATCAAAAAATATCATAGAAGATAAAAAGTAGGAAACTTAATTCTCTACAAAAAAGGTCTCTTAACATTTTGCCATAGCTCTCTTCGTTTCCGAGATATTTGCAGATTTATCTCAAGGGAAGGGGCCTGACGGACATATTTCGAGATATTCCTTCTTCTTGTTGTTCTTCTTCTGCACAGCTAAGCTGGAAGTGGCATTTGCGGCTCGCACTAGTGCAGAGTTATCTCAAAGAAAGGGGCCACGGTGTTTCTGTATCTCTATTATGTTGGTGCGGCTTCGGAACTTTTAAATATCTCGATATATCTCGGAAACTACGCTTCTGATCAAAAAATATCATAGAACATAAATTGTAGGAAACATAATTCTCTACAAAAAACGTCTCTTAACATTTTGCCATAGCTCGCTTCGTTTCCGAGATATTTGCAGATTCAGCTCAAAGGAACGGGCCTGACGGACATATTTCGAGATATTTCTTCTTCTTGTTGTTCTTCCTTTGCACAGCTAAGCTGGAAGTGGCATTTGCAGCTCGCAATTGTGCAGAGTTATCTCAAAGAGAGGGGCCACGGTGTTTCTGTATCTCTATTATGTTGGTGCGGCCTCGGAACTTTTAAATATCTTGATATATCTCGAGAACTACGCATCTGATCAAAATGTATCATAGAAGATAAAAAGTAGGAAACTTAATTCTCTACAAAAAAGGTCTCTTAACATTTTGCCATAGCTCTCTTCGTTTCCGAGATATTTGCAGATTTATCTCAAGGGAAGGGGCCTGACGGACATATTTCGAGATATTCCTTCCTCTTGTTGTTCTTCTTCTGCACAGCTAAGCTGGAAGTGGCATTTGCGGCTCGCACTAGTGCAGAGTTATCTCAAAGAAAGGGGCCACGGTGTTTCTGTATCTCTATTATGTTGGTGCGGCTTCGGAACTTTTAAATATCTCGATATATCTCGAAAACTCCGCTTCTGATCAAAAAATATCATAGAACATAAATTGTAGGAAACATAATTCTCTACAAAAAAGGTCTCTCAACATTTTGCCATAGCTCTCTTCGTTTCCGAGATATTTGCAGATTTATCTCAAGGGAAGGGGCCTGACGGACATATTTCGAGATATTCCTTCTTCTTGTTGTTCTTCTTCTGCACAGCTAAGCTGGAAGTGGCATTTGCGGCTCGCACTAGTGCAGAGTTATCTCAAAGAAAGGGGCCACGGTGTTTCTGTATCTCTATTATGTTGGTGCGGCTTCGGAACTTTTAAATATCTCGATATATCTCGGAAACTACGCTTCTGATCAAAAAATATCATAGAACATAAATTGTAGGAAACATAATTCTCTACAAAAAACGTCTCTTAACATTTTGCCATAGCTCGCTTCGTTTCCGAGATATTTGCAGATTCAGCTCAAAGGAACGGGCCTGACGGACATATTTCGAGATATTTCTTCTTCTTGTTGTTCTTCCTTTGCACAGCTAAGCTGGAAGTGGCATTTGCAGCTCGCAATTGTGCAGAGTTATCTCAAAGAGAGGGGCCACGGTGTTTCTGTATCTCTATTATGTTGGTGCGGCCTCGGAACTTTTAAATATCTTGATATATCTCGAGAACTACGCATCTGATCAAAATGTATCATAGAAGATAAAAAGTAGGAAACTTAATTCTCTACAAAAAAGGTCTCTTAACATTTTGCCATAGCTCTCTTCGTTTCCGAGATATTTGCAGATTTATCTCAAGGGAAGGGGCCTGACGGACATATTTCGAGATATTCCTTCCTCTTGTTGTTCTTCTTCTGCACAGCTAAGCTGGAAGTGGCATTTGCGGCTCGCACTAGTGCAGAGTTATCTCAAAGAAAGGGGCCACGGTGTTTCTGTATCTCTATTATGTTGGTGCGGCTTCGGAACTTTTAAATATCTCGATATATCTGGAAAACTCCGCTTCTGATCAAAAAATATCATAGAACATAAATTGTAGGAAACATAATTCTCTACAAAAAAGGTCTCTTAACATTTTGCCATAGCTCTCTTCGTTTCCGAGATATTTGCAGATTTATCTCAAGGGAAGGGGCCTGACGGACATATTTCGAGATATTTCTTCTTCTTGTTGTTCTTCTTCTGCACAGCTAAGCTGGAAGTGGCATTTGCAGCTCGCAATAGTGCAGAGTTATCTCAAAGAAAGGGGCCACGGTGTTTCTGTATCTCTGTTATGTTGGTGCGGCTTCGGAACTTTTAAATATCTTGATATATCTCGAGAACTACGCATCTGATCAAAAAATATCATAGAAGATAAAAAGTAGGAAACTTAATTCTATACAAAAAAGGTCTCTTAACATTTTGCCATAGCTCGCTTCGTTTCCGAGATATTTGCAGATTTATCTCAAGGGAAGTGGCCTGACGGACATATTTCGAGATATTTCTTCTTCTTGTTGTTCTTCTTCTGCACAGCTAAGCTGGAAGTGGCATTTGCAGCTCGCAATAGTGCAGAGTTATCGCCAAGGAAGAGGCCACGGTGTTTCTGTACCTCTATTATGTTGGTGCAGCTTCGGAACTTTTAAATATCTTGATATATCTCGAGAACTACGCATCTGATCAAAAAATATCATAGAAAATAAAAAGTAGGAAACTGAATTCTCTACAAAAAAGGTCTCTTAACATTTTGCCATAGCTCGCTTCGTTTCCGAGATATATGCAGATTTATCTCAAGGGAAGGGGCCTGACGGACATATTTCGAGATATTTCTTCTTCTTGTTGTTCTTCGTCTGCACAGCTAAACTGGAAGTGGCATTTCCAGCTCGCAATAGTGCAGAGTTATCTCGCAGGAAGGGGCCACGCTGTTTCTGTATCTCTATTATGTTGGTGCGGCTTCGGAACTTTTAAATATCTCGATATATCTCGGAAACTACGCTTCTGATCAAAAAATATCATAGAACATAAATTGTAGGAAACATAATTCTCTACAAAAAACGTCTCTTAACATTTTGCCATAGCTCGCTTCGTTTCCGAGATATTTGCAGATTCAGCTCAAAGGAACGGGCCTGACGGACATATTTCGAGATATTTCTTCTTCTTGTTGTTCTTCCTTTGCACAGCTAAGCTGGAAGTGGCATTTGCAGCTCGCAATTGTGCAGAGTTATCTCAAAGAGAGGGGCCACGGTGTTTCTGTATCTCTATTATGTTGGTGCGGCCTCGGAACTTTTAAATATCGTGATATATCTCGAGAACTACGCATCTGATCAAAATGTATCATAGAAGATAAAAAGTAGGAAACTTAATTCTCTACAAAAAAGGTCTCTTAACATTTTGCCATAGCTCTCTTCGTTTCCGAGATATTTGCAGATTTATCTCAAGGGAAGGGGCCTGACGGACATATTTCGAGATATTCCTTCCTCTTGTTGTTCTTCTTCTGCACAGCTAAGCTGGAAGTGGCATTTGCGGCTCGCACTAGTGCAGAGTTATCTCAAAGAAAGGGGCCACGGTGTTTCTGTATCTCTATTATGTTGGTGCGGCTTCGGAACTTTTAAATATCTCGATATATCTCGAAAACTCCGCTTCTGATCAAAAAATATCATAGAACATAAATTGTAGGAAACATAATTCTCTACAAAAAAGGTCTCTTAACATTTTGCCATAGCTCTCTTCGTTTCCGAGATATTTGCAGATTTATCTCAAGGGAAGGGGCCTGACGGACATATTTCGAGATATTCCTTCTTCTTGTTGTTCTTCTTCTGCACAGCTAAGCTGGAAGTGGCATTTGCGGCTCGCACTAGTGCAGAGTTATCTCAAAGAAAGGGGCCACGGTGTTTCTGTATCTCTATTATGTTGGTGCGGCTTCGGAACTTTTAAATATCTCGATATATCTCGGAAACTACGCTTCTGATCAAAAAATATCATAGAACATAAATTGTAGGAAACATAATTCTCTACAAAAAACGTCTCTTAACATTTTGCCATAGCTCGCTTCGTTTCCGAGATATTTGCAGATTCAGCTCAAAGGAACGGGCCTGACGGACATATTTCGAGATATTTCTTCTTCTTGTTGTTCTTCCTTTGCACAGCTAAGCTGGAAGTGGCATTTGCAGCTCGCAATTGTGCAGAGTTATCTCAAAGAGAGGGGCCACGGTGTTTCTGTATCTCTATTATGTTGGTGCGGCCTCGGAACTTTTAAATATCTTGATATATCTCGAGAACTACGCATCTGATCAAAATGTATCATAGAAGATAAAAAGTAGGAAACTTAATTCTCTACAAAAAAGGTCTCTTAACATTTTGCCATAGCTCTCTTCGTTTCCGAGATATTTGCAGATTTATCTCAAGGGAAGGGGCCTGACGGACATATTTCGAGATATTCCTTCCTCTTGTTGTTCTTCTTCTGCACAGCTAAGCTGGAAGTGGCATTTGCGGCTCGCACTAGTGCAGAGTTATCTCAAAGAAAGGGGCCACGGTGTTTCTGTATCTCTATTATGTTGGTGCGGCTTCGGAACTTTTAAATATCTCGATATATCTCGAAAACTCCGCTTCTGATCAAAAAATATCATAGAACATAAATTGTAGGAAACATAATTCTCTACAAAAAAGGTCTCTTAACATTTTGCCATAGCTCTCTTCGTTTCCGAGATATTTGCAGATTTATCTCAAGGGAAGGGGCCTGACGGACATATTTCGAGATATTTCTTCTTCTTGTTGTTCTTCTTCTGCACAGCTAAGCTGGAAGTGGCATTTGCAGCTCGCAATAGTGCAGAGTTATCTCAAAGAAAGGGGCCACGGTGTTTCTGTATCTCTGTTATGTTGGTGCGGCTTCGGAACTTTTAAATATCTTGATATATCTCGAGAACTACGCATCTGATCAAAAAATATCATAGAAGATAAAAAGTAGGAAACTTAATTCTATACAAAAAAGGTCTCTTAACATTTTGCCATAGCTCGCTTCGTTTCCGAGATATTTGCAGATTTATCTCAAGGGAAGGGGCCTGACGGACATATTTCGAGATATTTCTTCTTCTTGTTGTTCTTCGTCTGCACAGCTAAACTGGAAGTGGCATTTCCAGCTCGCAATAGTGCAGAGTTATCTCGCAGGAAGGGGCCACGCTGTTTCTGTATCTCTATTATGTTGGTGCGGCTTCGGAACTTTTAAATATCTTGATATATCTCGAGAACTACGCATCTGATCAAAAAATATCATAGAATATAAATTGTAGGAAACATAATTCTCTACAAAAAAGGTCTCTTAACATTTTGCCATAGCTCGCTTCCTTTCCGAGATATGTGCAGATTTATCTCAAGGGAAGGGGCCTGACGGACATATTTCGAGATATTTCTTCTTCTTGTTGTTCTTCTTCTGCACAGCTAAGCTGGAAGTGGCATTTGCAGCTCGCAATAGTGCAGAGTTATCGCAAAGAAAGGGGCCACGGTGTTTCTGTATCTCTATTATGTTGGTGCGGCTTCGGAACTTTTAAATATATTGATATATCTCGAGAACTACGCATCTGATCAAAAAATATCATAGAACATAAAAAGTAGGAAACCTAATTTTCTAGAAAAAAGGTCTCTTAACATTTTGCCGTAGCTCGCTTCGTTTCCGAGATATTTGCAGATTTATCTCAAGGGAAGGGGCCTGACGAACATATTTCGAAATATTTCTTATTCTTGTTGTTCTTCGTCTGCACAGCTAAACTGGAAGTGGCATTTCCAGCTCGCAATAGTGCAGAGTTATCTCGCAGAAAGGGGCCACGCTGTTTCTGTATCTCTATTATGTTGGTGCGGCTTCGGAACTTTTAAATATCTTGATATATCTCGAGAACTACCCATCTGATCAAAAAATATCATAGAACATAAATAGTAGGAAACTTAATTCTCTACAAATAAGGTCTCTTAACATTTTGCCATAGCTCGCTTCGTTTCCGAGATATTTGCAGATTTATCTCAAGGGAAGGGGCTTGACGGACATATTTCGAGATATTTCTTCTTCTTGTTGTTCTTCTTCTGCACAGCTAAGCTGGAAGTGGCATTTGCAGCTCGCAATAGTGCAGAGTTATCTCAAAGAAAGAGGCCACGGTGTTTCTGTACCTCTATTATGTTGGTGCAGCTTCGGAACTTTTAAATATCTTGATATATCTCGAGAACTACGCATCTGATCAAAAAATATCATAGAACACAAAAAGTAGGAAACCTAATTCTCTACAAGAAAGGTCTCTTAACATTTTGCCATAGCTCGCTTCGTTTCCGAGATATTTGCAGATTTATCTCAAGGGAAGGGGCCTGACGGACATATTTCGAGATATTTCTTCTTCTTGTTGTTCTTCTTCTGCACAGCTAAGCTGGAAGCGGCATTTGCGGCTCGCACTAGTGCAGAGTTATCTCAAAGAAAGGGGCCACGGTGTTTCTGTATCTCTATTATGTTGGTGCGGCTTCGGAACTTTTAAATATCTTGATATATCTCGAGAACTACGCATCTGATCAAAAAATATCATAGAACATAAAAAGTAGGAAACTTAATTCTCTACAAAAAAGGTCTCTTAACATTTTGCCATAGCTCGCTTCGTTTCCGAGATATTTGCAGATTTATCACGAGGGAAGGGGCCTGACGGACATATTTCGAGATATTTCTTCTTCTTGTTGTTCTTCTTCTGTACAGCTCAACTGGAAGTGGCATTTCCAGCTCGCAATAGCGCAGTGTTATCTCAAAGAAAGGGGCCACGGTGTTTCTGTATCTTTATTATGTTGTTGCGGCTTCGGAACCTTTAAATATCTCGATATATCTCGAAAACTACGCATCTGATCAAAAAATATCATAGAACATAAATAGTAGGAAACTTAATTTCCTACAAAAAAGGTCTCCCAACGTTTTGCCATAGCTCGCATTGTTTCCGAGATATTTGCAGATTCAGCTCAAAGGATCGGGCCAGACGGACATATTTCGAGATATTTCTTCTTCTTGTTGTTCTTCGTCTGCACACCTAAACTGGAAGTGGCATTTCCAGCTCGCAATAGTGCAGAGTTATCTCGCAGAAAGGGGCCACGCTGTTTCTGTATCTCTATAATGTTGGTGCGGCTTCGGAACTTTTAAATATCTTGATATATCTCGAGAACTACGCATCTGATCAAAAAATATCATAGAACATAAATAGTAGGAATCTTAATTTCCTACAAAAAAGATCTCTTAATATTTTGCCATAGCTCGCTTCGTTTCCGAGATATATGCAGATTTATCTCAAGGGAAGGGGCCTGCCGCACATATTTCGAGATATTTCTTCTTCTTGTTGTTCTTCTTCTGCACAGCTAAGCTGGAAGTGGCATTCGCAGCTCGCAATAGTGCAGAGTTATCTCAAAGAAAGGGGCCACGGTGTTTCTGTATCTCTATTATGTTGGTGCGGCTTCGGAACTTTTAAATATCTTGATATATCTCGACAATTACGCATCTGATCAAAAAATATCATACAACATAGAAAGTAGGAAACTTAATTCTCTACAAAAAAGGTCTCTTAACATTTTGCCATAGCTCGCTTCGTTTCCGAGATATTTGCAGATTTATCTCAAGGGAAGTGGCCTGACGGACATATTTCGAGATATTTCTTCTTCTTGTTGTTCTTCGTCTGCACAGCTAAACTGGAAGTGGCATTTCCAGCTCGCAATAGTGCAGAGTTATCTCGCAGAAAGGGGCCACGCTGTTTCTGTATCTCTATTATGTTGGTGCGGCTTCGGAACTTTTAAATATCTCGATATATCTCGAAAACTACGCTTCTGATCAAAAAATATCATAGAACATAAAAAGTAGGAAACGTAATTCTCTACAAAAAAGGTCTCTTATCATTTTGCCATAGCTGGCATCGTTTCCGAGATATTTGCAGATCTAATTCAAGGGAAGGGGCCTGACGGACATATTTCGAGATATTTCTTCTTCTTGTTGTTCTTCTTCTGCACAGCTAAAGTGGAAGTTACATTTGCAGCTCGGAATAGTGCAGAGTTATCTCAAAGAAAGAGGCCACGGTGTTTATGTATCTTTATTATGTTGGTGCGGCTTCGGAACCTTTAAATATCTCGATATATCTCGAAAACTACGCATCTGATCAAAAAATATCATAGAACATAAATAATAGGAATCTTAATTTCCTACAAAAAGGGTCTCTCAACGTTTTGCCATAGCTCGCATTGTTTCCGACATATTTGCAGATTTAGCTCAAGGGAAGGGGCGTGACGGACATATTCCGAGATATTTCTTGTTCTTGTTGTGCTTCTTCTGCACAGCTAACCTCGAACTGGCATTTGCAGCTCGCAATAGTGCAGAGTTATCTCACAGAAAGGGGCCACGGTGTTTCTGTATCTCTATTATGTTGGTGCGGCTGCGGAACTTTTAAATATCTTGATATATCTCGAGAATTACGCATCTGATCAAAAAATATCATAGAACGTAACTTGTAGGAAACTTAATTTTCTACAAAAAAGGTCTCTTAACGTTTTGCCATAGCTCGCTTCGTTTCCGAGATATTTGCAGATTTATCTCGAGGGAAGGGGCCTGACGGACATATTTCGAGATATTTCATCTTCTTGTTGTTCTTCTTCTGCACAGCTAAGCTGGGAGCGGCATTTGCGGCTCGCACTAGTGCAGAGTTATCTCAAAGAAAGGGGCCACGGTGTTTCTGTATCTCTATTATGTTGGTGCGGCTTCGGAACTTTTAAATATCTTGATATATTTCGAGAACTACGCATCTGATCAAAAAATATCATAGAACATAAAAAGTAGGAAACTTAATTCTCTCCAAAAAGGTCTCTTAACATTTTGCCATAGCTCGCTTCGTTTCCGAGATATATGCAGATTTATCTCAAGGGAAGGGGCCTGACGGACATATTCGAGATATTTCTTCTTCTTGTTGTTCTTCTTCTGCACAGCTAAAGTGGAAGTTACATTTGCAGCTCGGAATAGTGCAGAGTTATCTCAAAGAAAGAGGCCACGGTGTTTATGTATCTTTATTATGTTGGTGCGGCTTCGGAACCTTTAAATATCTCGATATATCTCGAAAACTACGCCTCTGATCCAAAAATATCATGGAGCATAAATAGTAGGAAACTTAATTTCCTACAAAAAAGGTCTCTTAATAGTTTGCCATAGCTCGCTTCGTTTCCGAGATATTTGCAGATTTATCTCGAGGGAAGGGGCCTGACGGACATATTTCGAGATATTTCTTCTTCTTGTTGTTCTTCTTCTGCACAGCTAAACTGGAAGTGGCATTTCCAGCTCGCAATAGCGCAGAGTTATCTCAATGAAAGGGGCCACGGTGTTTCTGTACCTCTATTATGTTGGTGCGGCTTCGGAACTTTTAAATATCTCGATATATCTCGAAAACTACGGTTCTGACCAAAAAATATCATAGAACATAAATTGTAGGAAACATAATTCTTTACAAAAAAGGTCTCTTAACATTTTGCCATAGCTCGCTTCGTTTCCGAGATATGTGCAGATTTATCTCAAGGGAAGGGGCCTGACGGACATATTTCGAGATATTTCTTCTTCTTGTTGTTCTTCTTCTGCACAGCTAAGCTGGAAGTGGCATTTGCAGCTCGCAATAGTACAGAGTTATCTCAAAGAAAGGGGCCACGGTGTTTCTGTATCTCTATTATGTTGTTGCGGCTTCGGAACTTTTAAATATCTTGATATATCTCGAGAACTACGCATCTGATCAAAAAATATCATAGAACATAAAAAGTAGGAAACTTAATTCTCTACAAAAAAGGTCTCTTAACATTTTGCCAAAGCTCGCTTCGTTTCCGAGATATTTGCAGATATATCTCAAGGGAAGGGGCCTGACGGACATATTTCGAGATATTTCTTCTTCTTGTTGTTCTTCTTCTGCACAGCTAAGCTGTAAGTGGCATTTGCGGCTCGCACTAGTGCAGAGTTATGTCAAAGAAAGGGGCCACGGTGTTTCTGTACCTCTATTATGTTGGTGCGGCTTCGGAACTTTTAAATATCTCGATATATCTCGAGAACTACGCATCTGATCAAAAAATATCATAGAACATAAAAAGTAGGAAACTTAATTCTCTACAAAAAAGGTCTCTTAACATTTTGCCAAAGCTCGCTTCGTTTCCGAGATATTTGCAGATATATCTCAAGGGAAGGGGCCTGACGGACATATTTCGAGATATTTCTTCTTCTTGTTGTTCTTCTTCTGCACAGCTAAAGTGGAAGTTACATTTGCAGCTCGGAATAGTGCAGAGTTATCTCAAAGAAAGAGGCCACGGTGTTTATGTATCTTTATTATGTTGGTGCGGCTTCGGAACCTTTAAATATCTCGATATATCTCGAAAACTACGCCTCTGATCCAAAAATATCATACAGCATAAATAGTAGGAAACTTAATTTCCTACAAAAAAGGTCTCTTAATAGTTTGCCATAGCTCGCATTGTTTCCGACATATTTGCAGATTTAGCTCAAGGGAAGGGGCGTGACGGACATATTCCGAGATATTTCTTGTTCTTGTTGTGCTTCTTCTGCACAGCTAAGCTCGAACTGGCATTTGCAGCTCGCAATAGTGCAGAGTTATCTCAAAGAAAGGGGCCACGGTGTTTCTGTATCTCTATTATGTTGGTGCGGCTTCGGAACTTTTAAATATCTTGATATATCTCGAGAACTACGCATCTGATCAAAAAATATCATAGAACATAAAAAGTAGGAAACTTAAGTCTCTACAAAAAAGGTCTCTTAACATTTTGCCAAAGCTCGCTTCGTTTCCGAGATATTTGCAGATATATCTGAAGGGAAGGGGCCTGACGGACATATTTCGAGATATTTCTTCTTCTTGTTGTTCTTCTTCTGCACAGCTAAGCTGGAAGTGGCATTTGCGGCTCGCACTAGTGCAGAGTTATCTCAAAGAAAGGGGCCACGGTGTTTCTGTACCTCTATTATGTTGGTGCGGCTTCGGAACTTTTAAATATCTCGATATACCTCGAAAACTACGCTTCTGATCAAAAAATATCATAGAACAGAAATTGTAGGAAACATAATTCTCTACAAAAAAGGTCTCTTAACATTTTGCCATAGCTCGCTTCGTTTCCGAGATATTTGCAGATTTATCTCAAGGGAAGGGGCCTGACGGACATATTTCGAGATATTTCTTCTTCTTGTTGTTCTTCTTCTGCACAGCTAAGCTGGAAGTGGCATTTGCGGTTCGCACTAGTGCAGAGTTATCTCAAAGAAAAGGGCCACGGTGTTTCTGTATCTCTATTATGTTGGTGCGGCTTCGGAACTTTTAAATATCTTGATATATCTCGAGAACTACGCATCTGATTAAAAAATGTCATAGAATATAAATTGTAGGAAACATAATTCTCTACAAAAAAGGTCTCTTAACATTTTGCCATAGCTCGCTTCGTTTCCGAGATATTTGCAGATTTATCTCAAGGGAAGGGGCCTGACGGACATATTTCGAGATATTTCATCTTCTTGTTGTTCTTCTTCTGCACAGCTAAGCTGGAAGTGGCATTTGCAGCTCGCAATAGTGCAGAGTTATCTCAAAGAAAGGGGCCACGGTGTTTCTGTATCTCTATTATGTTGGTGCGGCTTCGGAACTTTTAAATATCTTGATATATCTCGAGAACTACGCATCTGATCAAAAAATATCATAGAACATAAAAAGTAGGAAACTTAATTCTCTACAAAAAAGGTCTCTTAACATTTTGCCATAGCTCGCTTCGTTTCCGAGATATTTGCAGGTTTATCTCAAGGGAAGGGGCCTGACGGACATATTTCGAGATATTTCTTCTTCTTGTTGTTCTTCTTCTGCACAGCTAAGCTGGAAGTGGCATTTGCGGCTCGCATTAGTGCAGAGTTATCTCACAGAAAGGGGCCACGGTGTTTCTGTATCTCTATTATGTTGGTGCGGCTTCGGAACCCTTAAATATCTTGATATATCTCGAGAACTACGCATCTGATCAAGAAATATCATAGAACATAAAAAGTAGGAAACTTAATTCTCTACCAAAAAGGTCTCTTAACATTTTGCCATAGCTCGCTTCGTTTCCGAGATATTTGCAGATTTATCTCAAGGGAAGGGTCCTGACGGACATATTTCGAGATATTTCTTCTTCTTGTTGTTCTTCTTCTGCACAGCTAAGCTGGAAGTGGCATTTGCAGCTCGCAATAGTGCAGAGTTATCTCAAAGAAAGGGGCCACGGTGTTTCTGTATCTCTATTATGTTGGTGCGGCTTCGGAACTTTTAAATATCTTGATATATTTCGAGAACTACGCATCTGATCAAAAAATATCATAGAACATAAAAAGTAGGAAACTTAATTCTCTCCAAAAAGGTCTCTTAACATTTTGCCATAGCTCGCTTCGTTTCCGAGATATATGCAGATTTATCTCAAGGGAAGGGGCCTGACGGACATATTTCGAGATATTTCTTCTTCTTGTTGTTCTTCTTCTGCACAGCTAAAGTGGAAGTTACATTTGCAGCTCGGAATAGTGCAGAGTTATCTCAAAGAAAGAGGCCACGGTGTTTATGTATCTTTATTATGTTGGTGCGGCTTCGGAACCTTTAAATATCTCGATATATCTCGAAAACTACGCCTCTGATCCAAAAATATCATACAGCATAAATAGTAGGAAACTTAATTTCCTACAAAAAAGGTCTCTTAATAGTTTGCCATAGCTCGCATTGTTTCCGACATATTTGCAGATTTAGCTCAAGGGAAGGGGCGTGACGGACATATTCCGAGATATTTCTTGTTCTTGTTGTGCTTCTTCTGCACAGCTAAGCTCGAACTGGCATTTGCAGCTCGCAATAGTGCAGAGTTATCTCAAAGAAAGGGGCCACGGTGTTTCTGTATCTCTATTATGTTGGTGCGGCTTCGGAACTTTTAAATATCTTGATATATCTCGAGAACTACGCATCTGATCAAAAAATATCATAGAACATAAAAAGTAGGAAACTTAAGTCTCTACAAAAAAGGTCTCTTAACATTTTGCCAAAGCTCGCTTCGTTTCCGAGATATTTGCAGATATATCTGAAGGGAAGGGGCCTGACGGACATATTTCGAGATATTTCTTCTTCTTGTTGTTCTTCTTCTGCACAGCTAAGCTGGAAGTGGCATTTGCGGCTCGCACTAGTGCAGAGTTATGTCAAAGAAAGGGGCCACGGTGTTTCTGTACCTCTATTATGTTGGTGCGGCTTCGGAACTTTTAAATATCTTGATATATCTCGAGAACTACGCATCTGATCAAAAAATATCATACAACATAAATTGTAGGAAACATAATTCTCTACAAAAAAGGTCTCTTAACATTTTGCCATAGCTCGCTTCGTTTCCGCGATATTTGCAGATTTATCTCAAGGGAAGGGGCCTGACGGACATATTTCGAGATATTTCTTCTTCTTGTTGTTCTTCTTCTGCACAGCTAAGCTGGAAGTGGCATTTGCGGTTCGCACTAGTGCAGAGTTATCTCAAAGAAAAGGGCCACGGTGTTTCTGTATCTCTATTATGTTGGTGCGGCTTCGGAACTTTTAAATATCTTGATATATCTCGAGAACTACGCATCTGATCAAAAAATGTCATAGAATATAAATTGTAGGAAACATAATTCTCTACAAAAAAGGTCTCTTAACATTTTGCCATAGCTCGCTTCGTTTCCGAGATATTTGCAGATTTATCTCAAGGGAAGGGGCCTGACGGACATATTTCGAGATATTTCATCTTCTTGTTGTTCTTCTTCTGCACAGCTAAGCTGGAAGTGGCATTTGCGGCTCGCACTAGTGCAGAGTTATCTCAAAGAAAGGGGCCACGGTGTTTCTGTATCTCTATTATGTTGGTGCAGCTTCGGAACTTTTAAATATCTCGATATATCTCGAAAACTACGCGTCTGATCAAAAAATATCATAGAACATAAATTGTAGGAAACATAATTCTCTACAAAAAAGGTATCTTAACATTTTGCCATAGCTCGCTTCGTTTCCGAGATATTTGCAGATTTATCTCAAGGGAAGGGGCCTGACGGACATATTTCGAGATATTTCTTCTTCTTGTTGTTCTTCTTCAGCACAGCTAAGCCGGAAGTGGCATTTACAGCTCGCAATAGTGCAGAGTTATCTCAAAGAAAGGGGCCACGGTGTTTCTGTATCTCTATTATGTTGGTGCGGCTTCGGAACTTTTAAATATCTTGATATATCTCGAGAACTACGCATCTGATCAAAAAATATCATCGAACATAAAAAGTAGGAAACTTAATTCTCTACAAAAAAGGTCTCTTAACATTTTGCCATAGCTCGCTTCGTTTCCGAGATATTTGCAGATATATCTCAAGGGAAGGGGCCTGACGGACATATTTCGAGATATTTCTTCTTCTTGTTGTTCTTCTTCTGCACAGCTAAGCTGGAAGTGGCATTTGCAGCTCGCAATAGTGCAGAGTTATCTCAAAGAAAGGGGCCACGGTGTTTCTGTATCTCTATTATGTTGGTGCGGCTTCGGAACTTTTAAATATCTTGATATATCTCGAGAACTACGCATCTGATCAAAAAATATCATAGAACATAAAAAGTAGGAAACTTAATTCTCTACAAAAAAGGTCTCTTAACATTTTGCCATAGCTCGCTTCGTTTCCGAGATATTTGCAGGTTTATCTCAAGGGAAGGGGCCTGACGGACATATTTCGAGATATTTCTTCTTCTTGTTGTTCTTCTTCTGCACAGCTAAGCTGGAAGTGGCATTTGCGGTTCGCACTAGTGCAGAGTTATCTCAAAGAAAGGGGCCACGGTGTTTCTGTATCTCTATTATGTTGGTGCGGCTTCGGAACTTTTAAATATCTTGATATATCTCGAGAACTACGCATCTGATCAAAAAATATCATAGAACATAAAACGTAGGAAACTTAATTCTCTACAAAAAAGGTCTCTTAACATTTTGCCATAGCTCGCTTCGTTTCCGAGATATTTGCAGATTTATCTCAAGGGAACGGGCCTGACGGACCTATTTCGAGATATTTCTTCATCTTGTTGTTCTTCTTCTGCACAGCTAAACTGGAAGTGGCATTTCCAGCTCGCAATAGTGCAGAGTTATCTCAAAGAGAGGGGCCACGGTGTTTCTGTATCTCTATTATGTTGGTGCGGCTTCGGAACTTTTACATATCTTGATATATCTCGAGAACTACGCATCTGATCAAAAAATATCATAGAACATAAAACGTAGGAAACTTAATTCTCTACAAAAAAGGTCTCTTAAGATTTTGCCATAGCTCGCTTCGTTTCCGAGATATTTGCAGATTTATCTCAAGGGAAGGGGCCTGACGGACATATTTCGAGATATTTCTTCTTCTTGTTGTTCTTCTTCTGCACAGCTAAGCTGGAAGTGGCATTTGCAGCTCGCAATAGTGCAGAGTTATCTCAAAGAAAGGGGCCACGGTGTTTCTGTATCTCTATTATGTTGGTGCGGCTTCGGAACTTTTAAATATCTTGATATATCTCGAGAACTACGCATCTGATCAAAAAATATCATAGAACATAAAACGTAGGAAACTTAATTCTCTACAAAAAAGGTCTCTCAACATTTTGCCATAGCTCGCTTCGTTTCCGAGATATTTGCAGATTTATCTCAAGGGAACGGGCCTGACGGACCTATTTCGAGATATTTCTTCTTCTTGTTGTTCTTCTTCTGCACAGCTAAGCTAGATGTGGCATTTGCGGCTCGCACTAGTGCAGAGTTATCTCAAAGAAAGGGGCCACGGTGTTTCTGTATCTCTATTATGTTGGTGCGGCTTCGGAACTTTTAAATATCTCGATATATCTCGAAAACTACGCTTCTGATCAAAAAATATCATAGAACATAAATTGGAGGAAACACAATTCTCTACAAAAAATGTCTCTTAACATTTTGCCATAGCTCGCTTCGTTTCCGAGATATTTGCAGATATATCTCAAGGGAAGGGGCCTGACGGACATATTTCGAGATATTTCTTCTTCTTGTTGTTCTTCTTCTGCACAGCTAAGCTGGAAGTGGCATTTACAGCTCGCAATAGTGCAGAGTTATCTCAAAGAAAGGGGCCACGGTGTTTCTGTATCTCTATTATGTTGGTGCGGCTTCGGAACTTTTAAATATCTTGATATATCTCGAGAACTACGCATCTGATCAAAAAATATCATAGAACATAAAAAGTAGGAAACTTAATTCTCTACAAAAAAGGTCTCTTAACATTTTGCCATAGCTCTCTTCGTTTCCGAGATATTTGCAGATTTATCTCAAGGGAAGGGGCCTAACGGACATATTTCGAGATATTTCTTCTTCTAGTTGTTCTTCTTCTGCACAGCTAAACTGGAAGTGGCATTTCCAGCTCGCAATAGTGCAGAGTTATCTCAAAGAAAGGAGCCACGGTGTTTCTGTATCTCTATTATGTTGGTGCGGCTTCGGAACTTTTAAATATCTTGATATATCTCGAGAACTACGCATCTGATCAAAAAATATCATAGAACATAAAAAGTAGGAAACTTAATTCTCTACAAATAAGGTCTCTTAACATTTTGCCATAGCTCGCTTCGTTTCCGAGATATTTGCAGATTTATCTCAAGGGAAGGGGCCTGACGGACATATTTCGAGATATTTCTTCTTCTTGTTGTTCTTCTTCGGCACAGCTAAGCTGGAAGTGGGATTTGCAGCTCGCAATAGTGCAGAGTTATCTCAAAGAAAGGGGCCACGGTGTTTCTGTATCTCTATTATGTTGGTGCGGCTTCGGAACTTTTAAATATCTCGATATATCTCGAGAACTACGCGTCTGATCAAAAAATATCATAGAACATAAAAAGTAGGAAACATAATTCTCTACAAAAAAGGTCTCTTAACATTTTGCCATAGCTCGCTTCGTTTCCGAGATATTTGCAGATTTATCTCAAGGGAAGGTACCTGACGGACATATTTCGAGATATTTCTTCTTCTTGTTGTTCTTCTTCTGCACAGCTAAGCTGGAAGTGGCATTTGCGGCTCGCACTAGTGCAGAGTTATCTCAAAGAAAGGGGCCACGGTGTTTCTGTATCTCTATTATGTTGGTGCGGTTTCGGAACTTTTAAATATCTTGATATATCTCGAGAACTACGCATCTGATCAAAAAATATCATAGAACATAAAAAGTAGGAAACTTAATTCTCTACAAATAAGGTCTCTTAACATTTTGCCATAGCTCGCTTCATTTCCGAGATATTTGCAGATTTATCTCAAGGGAAGGGGCCTGACGGACATATTTCGAGATATTTCTTCTTCTTGTTGTTCTTCTTCTGCACAGCTAAGCTGGAAGTGGCATTTGCAGCTCGCAATAGTGCAGAGTTATCTCAAAGAAAGAGGCCACGGTGTTTCTGTACCTCTGTTATGTTGGTGCAGCTTCGGAACTTTTAAATATCTTGATATATCTCGAGAACTACGCATCTGATCAAAAAATATCATAGAAGATAAAACGTAGGAAACTTAATTCTCTACAAAAAAGGTCTCTTAACATTTTGCCATAGCTCGCTTCGTTTCCGAGATATTTGCAGATTTATCTCAAGGGAAGGGGCCTAACGGACATATTTCGAGATATTTCTTCTTCTTCTTGTTCTTCTTCTGCACAGCTAAACTGGGAGTGGCATTTCCAGCTCGCAATAGTGCAGAGTTATCCCAAAGAAAGGGGCCACGGTGTTTCTGTATTTCTATTATGTTGGTGCGGCTTCGGAACTTTTAAATATCTTGATATATCTCGAGAACTACGCATCTGATCAAAAAATATCATAGAACATAAAAAGTAGGAAACTTAATTCTCTACAAAAAAGGTCTCTTAACATTCTGCCATAGCTCGCTTCGTTTCCGAGATATTTGCAGATTTATCTCAAGGGAAGGGGCCTGACGGACATATTTCGAGATATTTCTTCTTCTTGTTGTTCTTCTTCGGCACAGCTAAGCTGGAAGTGGGATTTGCAGCTCGCAATAGTGCAGAGTTATCTCAAAGAGAGGGGCCACGGTGTTTCTGTATCTCTATTATGTTGGTGCGGCTTCGGAACTTTTAAATATCTTGATATATCTCGAGAACTACGCATCTGATCAAAAAATATCATAGAACATAAAACGTAGGAAACTTAATTCTCTACAAAAAAGGTCTCTTAACATTTTGCCATAGCTCGCTTCGTTTCCGAGATATTTGCAGATTTATCTCAAGGGAAGGGGCCTGACGGACATATTTCGAGATATTTCTTCTTCTTGTTGTTCTTCTTCTGCACAGCTAAGCTGGAAGTGGCATTTGCGGTTCGCACTAGTGCAGAGTTATCTCAAAGAAAGGGGCCACGGTGTTTCTGTATCTCTATTATGTTGGTGCGGCTTCGGAACTTTTAAATATCTTGATATATCTCGAGAACTACGCATCTGATCAAAAAATATCATAGAACATAAAACGTAGGAAACTTAATTCTCTACAAAAAAGGTCTCTTAACATTTTGCCATAGCTCGCTTCGTTTCCGAGATATTTGCAGATTTATCTCAAGGGAACGGGCCTGACGGACCTATTTCGAGATATTTCTTCATCTTGTTGTTCTTCTTCTGCACAGCTAAACTGGAAGTGGCATTTCCAGCTCGCAATAGTGCAGAGTTATCTCAAAGAGAGGGGCCACGGTGTTTCTGTATCTCTATTATGTTGGTGCGGCTTCGGAACTTTTACATATCTTGATATATCTCGAGAACTACGCATCTGATCAAAAAATATCATAGAACATAAAACGTAGGAAACTTAATTCTCTACAAAAAAGGTCTCTTAAGATTTTGCCATAGCTCGCTTCGTTTCCGAGATATTTGCAGATTTATCTCAAGGGAAGGGGCCTGACGGACATATTTCGAGATATTTCTTCTTCTTGTTGTTCTTCTTCTGCACAGCTAAGCTGGAAGTGGCATTTGCAGCTCGCAATAGTGCAGAGTTATCTCAAAGAAAGGGGCCACGGTGTTTCTGTATCTCTATTATGTTGGTGCGGCTTCGGAACTTTTAAATATCTTGATATATCTCGAGAACTACGCATCTGATCAAAAAATATCATAGAACATAAAACGTAGGAAACTTAATTCTCTACAAAAAAGGTCTCTCAACATTTTGCCATAGCTCGCTTCGTTTCCGAGATATTTGCAGATTTATCTCAAGGGAACGGGCCTGACGGACCTATTTCGAGATATTTCTTCTTCTTGTTGTTCTTCTTCTGCACAGCTAAGCTAGATGTGGCATTTGCGGCTCGCACTAGTGCAGAGTTATCTCAAAGAAAGGGGCCACGGTGTTTCTGTATCTCTATTATGTTGGTGCGGCTTCGGAACTTTTAAATATCTCGATATATCTCGAAAACTACGCTTCTGATCAAAAAATATCATAGAACATAAATTGGAGGAAACACAATTCTCTACAAAAAATGTCTCTTAACATTTTGCCATAGCTCGCTTCGTTTCCGAGATATTTGCAGATATATCTCAAGGGAAGGGGCCTGACGGACATATTTCGAGATATTTCTTCTTCTTGTTGTTCTTCTTCTGCACAGCTAAGCTGGAAGTGGCATTTACAGCTCGCAATAGTGCAGAGTTATCTCAAAGAAAGGGGCCACGGTGTTTCTGTATCTCTATTATGTTGGTGCGGCTTCGGAACTTTTAAATATCTTGATATATCTCGAGAACTACGCATCTGATCAAAAAATATCATAGAACATAAAAAGTAGGAAACTTAATTCTCTACAAAAAAGGTCTCTTAACATTTTGCCATAGCTCTCTTCGTTTCCGAGATATTTGCAGATTTATCTCAAGGGAAGGGGCCTAACGGACATATTTCGAGATATTTCTTCTTCTAGTTGTTCTTCTTCTGCACAGCTAAACTGGAAGTGGCATTTCCAGCTCGCAATAGTGCAGAGTTATCTCAAAGAAAGGAGCCACGGTGTTTCTGTATCTCTATTATGTTGGTGCGGCTTCGGAACTTTTAAATATCTTGATATATCTCGAGAACTACGCATCTGATCAAAAAATATCATAGAACATAAAAAGTAGGAAACTTAATTCTCTACAAATAAGGTCTCTTAACATTTTGCCATAGCTCGCTTCGTTTCCGAGATATTTGCAGATTTATCTCAAGGGAAGGGGCCTGACGGACATATTTCGAGATATTTCTTCTTCTTGTTGTTCTTCTTCGGCACAGCTAAGCTGGAAGTGGGATTTGCAGCTCGCAATAGTGCAGAGTTATCTCAAAGAAAGGGGCCACGGTGTTTCTGTATCTCTATTATGTTGGTGCGGCTTCGGAACTTTTAAATATCTCGATATATCTCGAGAACTACGCGTCTGATCAAAAAATATCATAGAACATAAAAAGTAGGAAACATAATTCTCTACAAAAAAGGTCTCTTAACATTTTGCCATAGCTCGCTTCGTTTCCGAGATATTTGCAGATTTATCTCAAGGGAAGGTACCTGACGGACATATTTCGAGATATTTCTTCTTCTTGTTGTTCTTCTTCTGCACAGCTAAGCTGGAAGTGGCATTTGCGGCTCGCACTAGTGCAGAGTTATCTCAAAGAAAGGGGCCACGGTGTTTCTGTATCTCTATTATGTTGGTGCGGTTTCGGAACTTTTAAATATCTTGATATATCTCGAGAACTACGCATCTGATCAAAAAATATCATAGAACATAAAAAGTAGGAAACTTAATTCTCTACAAATAAGGTCTCTTAACATTTTGCCATAGCTCGCTTCATTTCCGAGATATTTGCAGATTTATCTCAAGGGAAGGGGCCTGACGGACATATTTCGAGATATTTCTTCTTCTTGTTGTTCTTCTTCTGCACAGCTAAGCTGGAAGTGGCATTTGCAGCTCGCAATAGTGCAGAGTTATCTCAAAGAAAGAGGCCACGGTGTTTCTGTACCTCTGTTATGTTGGTGCAGCTTCGGAACTTTTAAATATCTTGATATATCTCGAGAACTACGCATCTGATCAAAAAATATCATAGAAGATAAAACGTAGGAAACTTAATTCTCTACAAAAAAGGTCTCTTAACATTTTGCCATAGCTCGCTTCGTTTCCGAGATATTTGCAGATTTATCTCAAGGGAAGGGGCCTAACGGACATATTTCGAGATATTTCTTCTTCTTCTTGTTCTTCTTCTGCACAGCTAAACTGGGAGTGGCATTTCCAGCTCGCAATAGTGCAGAGTTATCCCAAAGAAAGGGGCCACGGTGTTTCTGTATTTCTATTATGTTGGTGCGGCTTCGGAACTTTTAAATATCTTGATATATCTCGAGAACTACGCATCTGATCAAAAAATATCATAGAACATAAAAAGTAGGAAACTTAATTCTCTACAAAAAAGGTCTCTTAACATTCTGCCATAGCTCGCTTCGTTTCCGAGATATTTGCAGATTTATCTCAAGGGAAGGGGCCTGACGGACATATTTCGAGATATTTCTTCTTCTTGTTGTTCTTCTTCGGCACAGCTAAGCTGGAAGTGGGATTTGCAGCTCGCAATAGTGCAGAGTTATCTCAAAGAGAGGGGCCACGGTGTTTCTGTATCTCTATTATGTTGGTGCGGCTTCGGAACTTTTAAATATCTTGATATATCTCGAGAACTACGCATCTGATCAAAAAATATCATAGAACATAAAACGTAGGAAACTTAATTCTCTACAAAAAAGGTCTCTTAACATTTTGCCATAGCTCGCTTCGTTTCCGAGATATTTGCAGATTTATCTCAAGGGAACGGGCCTGACGGACCTATTTCGAGATATTTCTTCATCTTGTTGTTCTTCTTCTGCACAGCTAAACTGGAAGTGGCATTTCCAGCTCGCAATAGTGCAGAGTTATCTCAAAGAGAGGGGCCACGGTGTTTCTGTATCTCTATTATGTTGGTGCGGCTTCGGAACTTTTACATATCTCGATATATCTCGAAAACTACGCTTCTGATCAAAAAATATCATAGAACATAAATTGTAGGAAACACAATTCTCTACAAAAAATGTCTCTTAACATTTTGCCATAGCTCGCTTCGTTTCCGAGATATTTGCAGATTTATCTCAAGGGAAGGGGCCTGACGGACATATTTCGAGATATTTCTTCTTCTTGTTGTTCTTCTTCGGCACAGCTAAGCTGGAAGTGGGATTTGCAGCTCGCAATAGTGCAGAGTTATCTCAAAGAAAGGGGCCACGGTGTTTCTGTATCTCTATTATGTTGGTGCGGCTTCGGAACTTTTAAATATCTTGATATATCTCGAGAACTACGCATCTGATCAAAAAATATCATAGAACATAAAACGTAGGAAACTTAATTCTCTACAAAAAAGGTCTCTTAACATTTTGCCATAGCTCGCTTCGTTTCCGAGATATTTGCAGATTTATCTCAAGGGAAGGGGCCTGACGGACATATTTCGAGATATTTCTTCTTCTTGTTGTTCTTCTTCTGCACAGCTAAGCTGGAAGTGGCATTTGCGGTTCGCACTAGTGCAGAGTTATCTCAAAGAAAGGGGCCACGGTGTTTCTGTATCTCTATTATGTTGGTGCGGCTTCGGAACTTTTAAATATCTTGATATATCTCGAGAACTACGCATCTGATCAAAAAATATCATAGAACATAAAACGTAGGAAACTTAATTCTCTACAAAAAAGGTCTCTTAACATTTTGCCATAGCTCGCTTCGTTTCCGAGATATTTGCAGATTTATCTCAAGGGAACGGGCCTGACGGACCTATTTCGAGATATTTCTTCATCTTGTTGTTCTTCTTCTGCACAGCTAAACTGGAAGTGGCATTTCCAGCTCGCAATAGTGCAGAGTTATCTCAAAGAGAGGGGCCACGGTGTTTCTGTATCTCTATTATGTTGGTGCGGCTTCGGAACTTTTACATATCTTGATATATCTCGAGAACTACGCATCTGATCAAAAAATATCATAGAACATAAAACGTAGGAAACTTAATTCTCTACAAAAAAGGTCTCTTAAGATTTTGCCATAGCTCGCTTCGTTTCCGAGATATTTGCAGATTTATCTCAAGGGAAGGGGCCTGACGGACATATTTCGAGATACTTCTTCTTCTTGTTGTTCTTCTTCTGCACAGCTAAGCTGGAAGTGGCATTTGCAGCTCGCAATAGTGCAGAGTTATCTCAAAGAAAGGGGCCACGGTGTTTCTGTATCTCTATTATGTTGGTGCGGCTTCGGAACTTTTAAATATCTTGATATATCTCGAGAACTACGCATCTGATCAAAAAATATCATAGAACATAAAACGTAGGAAACTTAATTCTCTACAAAAAAGGTCTCTCAACATTTTGCCATAGCTCGCTTCGTTTCCGAGATATTTGCAGATTTATCTCAAGGGAACGGGCCTGACGGACCTATTTCGAGATATTTCTTCTTCTTGTTGTTCTTCTTCTGCACAGCTAAGCTAGATGTGGCATTTGCGGCTCGCACTAGTGCAGAGTTATCTCAAAGAAAGGGGCCACGGTGTTTCTGTATCTCTATTATGTTGGTGCGGCTTCGGAACTTTTAAATATCTCGATATATCTCGAAAACTACGCTTCTGATCAAAAAATATCATAGAACATAAATTGGAGGAAACACAATTCTCTACAAAAAATGTCTCTTAACATTTTGCCATAGCTCGCTTCGTTTCCGAGATATTTGCAGATATATCTCAAGGGAAGGGGCCTGACGGACATATTTCGAGATATTTCTTCTTCTTGTTGTTCTTCTTCTGCACAGCTAAGCTGGAAGTGGCATTTACAGCTCGCAATAGTGCAGAGTTATCTCAAAGAAAGGGGCCACGGTGTTTCTGTATCTCTATTATGTTGGTGCGGCTTCGGAACTTTTAAATATCTTGATATATCTCGAGAACTACGCATCTGATCAAAAAATATCATAGAACATAAAAAGTAGGAAACTTAATTCTCTACAAAAAAGGTCTCTTAACATTTTGCCATAGCTCTCTTCGTTTCCGAGATATTTGCAGATTTATCTCAAGGGAAGGGGCCTAACGGACATATTTCGAGATATTTCTTCTTCTAGTTGTTCTTCTTCTGCACAGCTAAACTGGAAGTGGCATTTCCAGCTCGCAATAGTGCAGAGTTATCTCAAAGAAAGGAGCCACGGTGTTTCTGTATCTCTATTATGTTGGTGCGGCTTCGGAACTTTTAAATATCTTGATATATCTCGAGAACTACGCATCTGATCAAAAAATATCATAGAACATAAAAAGTAGGAAACTTAATTCTCTACAAATAAGGTCTCTTAACATTTTGCCATAGCTCGCTTCGTTTCCGAGATATTTGCAGATTTATCTCAAGGGAAGGGGCCTGACGGACATATTTCGAGATATTTCTTCTTCTTGTTGTTCTTCTTCGGCACAGCTAAGCTGGAAGTGGGATTTGCAGCTCGCAATAGTGCAGAGTTATCTCAAAGAAAGGGGCCACGGTGTTTCTGTATCTCTATTATGTTGGTGCGGCTTCGGAACTTTTAAATATCTCGATATATCTCGAGAACTACGCGTCTGATCAAAAAATATCATAGAACATAAAAAGTAGGAAACATAATTCTCTACAAAAAAGGTCTCTTAACATTTTGCCATAGCTCGCTTCGTTTCCGAGATATTTGCAGATTTATCTCAAGGGAAGGTACCTGACGGACATATTTCGAGATATTTCTTCTTCTTGTTGTTCTTCTTCTGCACAGCTAAGCTGGAAGTGGCATTTGCGGCTCGCACTAGTGCAGAGTTATCTCAAAGAAAGGGGCCACGGTGTTTCTGTATCTCTATTATGTTGGTGCGGTTTCGGAACTTTTAAATATCTTGATATATCTCGAGAACTACGCATCTGATCAAAAAATATCATAGAACATAAAAAGTAGGAAACTTAATTCTCTACAAATAAGGTCTCTTAACATTTTGCCATAGCTCGCTTCATTTCCGAGATATTTGCAGATTTATCTCAAGGGAAGGGGCCTGACGGACATATTTCGAGATATTTCTTCTTCTTGTTGTTCTTCTTCTGCACAGCTAAGCTGGAAGTGGCATTTGCAGCTCGCAATAGTGCAGAGTTATCTCAAAGAAAGAGGCCACGGTGTTTCTGTACCTCTGTTATGTTGGTGCAGCTTCGGAACTTTTAAATATCTTGATATATCTCGAGAACTACGCATCTGATCAAAAAATATCATAGAAGATAAAACGTAGGAAACTTAATTCTCTACAAAAAAGGTCTCTTAACATTTTGCCATAGCTCGCTTCGTTTCCGAGATATTTGCAGATTTATCTCAAGGGAAGGGGCCTAACGGACATATTTCGAGATATTTCTTCTTCTTCTTGTTCTTCTTCTGCACAGCTAAACTGGGAGTGGCATTTCCAGCTCGCAATAGTGCAGAGTTATCCCAAAGAAAGGGGCCACGGTGTTTCTGTATTTCTATTATGTTGGTGCGGCTTCGGAACTTTTAAATATCTTGATATATCTCGAGAACTACGCATCTGATCAAAAAATATCATAGAACATAAAAAGTAGGAAACTTAATTCTCTACAAAAAAGGTCTCTTAACATTCTGCCATAGCTCGCTTCGTTTCCGAGATATTTGCAGATTTATCTCAAGGGAAGGGGCCTGACGGACATATTTCGAGATATTTCTTCTTCTTGTTGTTCTTCTTCGGCACAGCTAAGCTGGAAGTGGGATTTGCAGCTCGCAATAGTGCAGAGTTATCTCAAAGAGAGGGGCCACGGTGTTTCTGTATCTCTATTATGTTGGTGCGGCTTCGGAACTTTTAAATATCTTGATATATCTCGAGAACTACGCATCTGATCAAAAAATATCATAGAACATAAAACGTAGGAAACTTAATTCTCTACAAAAAAGGTCTCTTAACATTTTGCCATAGCTCGCTTCGTTTCCGAGATATTTGCAGATTTATCTCAAGGGAACGGGCCTGACGGACCTATTTCGAGATATTTCTTCATCTTGTTGTTCTTCTTCTGCACAGCTAAACTGGAAGTGGCATTTCCAGCTCGCAATAGTGCAGAGTTATCTCAAAGAGAGGGGCCACGGTGTTTCTGTATCTCTATTATGTTGGTGCGGCTTCGGAACTTTTACATATCTCGATATATCTCGAAAACTACGCTTCTGATCAAAAAATATCATAGAACATAAATTGTAGGAAACACAATTCTCTACAAAAAATGTCTCTTAACATTTTGCCATAGCTCGCTTCGTTTCCGAGATATTTGCAGATTTATCTCAAGGGAAGGGGCCTGACGGACATATTTCGAGATATTTCTTCTTCTTGTTGTTCTTCTTCGGCACAGCTAAGCTGGAAGTGGGATTTGCAGCTCGCAATAGTGCAGAGTTATCTCAAAGAAAGGGGCCACGGTGTTTCTGTATCTCTATTATGTTGGTGCGGCTTCGGAACTTTTAAATATCTTGATATATCTCGAGAACTACGCGTCTGATCAAAAAATATCATAGAACATAAAAAGTAGGAAACATAATTCTCTACAAAAAAGGTCTCTTAACATTTTGCCATAGCTCGCTTCGTTTCCGAGATATTTGCAGATTTATCTCAAGGGAAGGTACCTGACGGACATATTTCGAGATATTTCTTCTTCTTGTTGTTCTTCTTCTGCACAGCTAAGCTGGAAGTGGCATTTGCGGCTCGCACTAGTGCAGAGTTATCTCAAAGAAAGGGGCCACGGTGTTTCTGTATCTCTATTATGTTGGTGCGGTTTCGGAACTTTTAAATATCTTGATATATCTCGAGAACTACGCATCTGATCAAAAAATATCATAGAACATAAAAAGTAGGAAACTTAATTCTCTACAAATAAGGTCTCTTAACATTTTGCCATAGCTCGCTTCATTTCCGAGATATTTGCAGATTTATCTCAAGGGAAGGGGCCTGACGGACATATTTCGAGATATTTCTTCTTCTTGTTGTTCTTCTTCTGCACAGCTAAGCTGGAAGTGGCATTTGCAGCTCGCAATAGTGCAGAGTTATCTCAAAGAAAGAGGCCACGGTGTTTCTGTACCTCTGTTATGTTGGTGCAGCTTCGGAACTTTTAAATATCTTGATATATCTCGAGAACTACGCATCTGATCAAAAAATATCATAGAAGATAAAACGTAGGAAACTTAATTCTCTACAAAAAAGGTCTCTTAACATTTTGCCATAGCTCGCTTCGTTTCCGAGATATTTGCAGATTTATCTCAAGGGAAGGGGCCTAACGGACATATTTCGAGATATTTCTTCTTCTTCTTGTTCTTCTTCTGCACAGCTAAACTGGGAGTGGCATTTCCAGCTCGCAATAGTGCAGAGTTATCCCAAAGAAAGGGGCCACGGTGTTTCTGTATTTCTATTATGTTGGTGCGGCTTCGGAACTTTTAAATATCTTGATATATCTCGAGAACTACGCATCTGATCAAAAAATATCATAGAACATAAAAAGTAGGAAACTTAATTCTCTACAAAAAAGGTCTCTTAACATTCTGCCATAGCTCGCTTCGTTTCCGAGATATTTGCAGATTTATCTCAAGGGAAGGGGCCTGACGGACATATTTCGAGATATTTCTTCTTCTTGTTGTTCTTCTTCTGCACAGCTAAGCTGGAAGTGGCATTTGCGGCTCGCACTAGTGCAGAGTTATCTCAAAGAAAGGGGCCACGGTGTTTCTGTATCTCTATTATGTTGGTGCGGCTTCGGAACTGTTAAATATCTCGATATATCTCGAAAACTACGCTTCTGATCAAAAAATATCATAGAACATAAATTGTAGGAAACATAATTCTCTACAAAAAACGTCTCTTAACATTTTGCCATAGCTCGTTTCGTTTCCGAGATATTTGCAGATTCAGCTCAAAGGAACTGGCCTGACGGACATATTTCGAGATATTTCTTCTTCTTGTTGTTCTTCCTCTGCACAGCTAAGCTGGAAGTGGCATTTGCAGCTAGCAATAGTGCAGAGTTATCTCAAAGAAAGGGGCCACGGTGTTTCTGTATCTCTATTATGTTGGTGCGGCTTCGGAACTTTTAAATATCCTGATATATCTCGAGAACTACGCGTCTGATCAAAAAATATCATAGAACATAAAAAGTAGGAAACATAATTCTCTACAAAAAAGGTCTCTTAACATTTTGCCATAGCTCGCTTCGTTTCCGTGATATTTGCAGATTTATCTCAAGGGAAGGTACCTGACGGACATATTTCGAGATATTTCTTCTTCTTCTTGTTCTTCTTCTGCACAGCTAAGCTGGAAGTGGCATTTGCGGCTCGCACTAGTGCAGAGTTATCTCAAAGAAAGGGGCCACGGTGTTTCTGTATCTCTATTATGTTGGTGCGGTTTCGGAACTTTTAAATATCTTGATATATCTCGAGAACTACGCATCTGATCAAAAAACATCATAGAACATAAAAAGTAGGAAACTTAATTCTCTACAAATAAGGTCTCTTAACATTTTGCCATAGCTCGCTTCATTTCCGAGATATTTGCAGATTTATCTCAAGGGAAGGGGCCTGACGGACATATTTCGAGATATTTCTTCTTCTTGTTGTTCTTCTTCTGCACAGCTAAGCTGGAAGTGGCATTTGCAGCTCGCAATAGTGCAGAGTTATCTCAAAGAAAGAGGCCACGGTGTTTCTGTACCTCTGTTATTTTGGTGCAGCTTCGGAACTTTTAAATATCTTGATATATCTCGAGAACTACGCATCTGATCAAAAAATATCATAGAAGATAAAAAGTAGGAAACTTAATTCTCTACAAAAAAGGTCTCTTAACATTTTGCCATAGCTCGCTTCGTTTCCGAGATATTTGCAGATTTATCTCAAGGGAAGGGGCCTAACGGACATATTTCGAGATATTTCTTCTTCTTGTTGTTCTTCTTCTGCACAGCTAAGCTGGAAGTGGCATTTGCGGCTCGCACTAGTGCAGAGTTATCTCAAAGAAAGAGGCCACGGTGTTTCTGTACCTCTATTATGTTGGTGCGGCTTCGGAACTTTTAAATATCTTGGTATATCTCGACAATTACGCATCTGATCAAAAAATATCATACAACATAAAAAGTAGGAAACTTAATTCTCTACAAAAAAGGTCTCTTAACATTTTGCCATAGCTCGCTTCGTTTCCGAGATATTTGCAGATATATCTCAAGGGAAGGGGCCTAACGGACATATTTCGAGATATTTCTTCTTCTTGTTGTTCTTCTTCTGCACAGCTAAACTGGAAGTGGCATTTCCAGCTCGCACTAGTGCAGAGTTATCTCAAAGAAAGGGGCCACGGTGTTTCTGTATCTCTATTATGTTGGTGCGGCTTCGGAACTGTTAAATATCTCGATATATCTCGAAAACTACGCTTCTGATCAAAAAATATCATAGAACATAAATTGTAGGAAACATAATTCTCTACAAAAAACGTCTCTTAACATTCTGCCATAGCTCGCTTCGTTTCCGAGATATTTGCAGATTCAGCTCAAAGGAACTGGCCTGACGGACATATTTCGAGATATTTCTTCTTCTTGTTGTTCTTCCTCTGCACAGCTAAGCTGGAAGTGGCATTTGCAGCTAGCAATAGTGCAGAGTTATCTCAAAGAAAGGGGCCACGGTGTTTCTGTATCTCTATTATGTTGGTGCGGCTTCGGAACTTTTAAATATCTTGATATATCTCGAGAACTACGCGTCTGATCAAAAAATATCATAGAACATAAAAAGTAGGAAACATAATTCTCTACAAAAAAGGTCTCTTAACATTTTGCCATAGCTCGCTTCGTTTCCGAGATATTTGCAGATTTATCTCAAGGGAAGGTACCTGACGGACATATTTCGAGATATTTCTTCTTCTTGTTGTTCTTCTTCTGCACAGCTAAGCTGGGGGTGGCATTTGCAGCTCGCAATAGTGCAGAGTTATCTCAAAGAAAGAGGCCACGGTGTTTCTGTACCTCTGTTATGTTGGTGCAGCTTCGGAACTTTTAAATATCTTGATATATCTCGAGAACTACGCATCTGATCAAAAAATATCATAGAAGATAAAACGTAGGAAACTTAATTCTCTACAAAAAAGGTCTCTTAACATTTTGCCATAGCTCGCTTCGTTTCCGAGATATTTGCAGATTTATCTCAAGGGAAGGGGCCTAACGGACATATTTCGAGATATTTCTTCTTCTTCTTGTTCTTCTTCTGCACAGCTAAACTGGGAGTGGCATTTCCAGCTCGCAATAGTGCAGAGTTATCCCAAAGAAAGGGGCCACGGTGTTTCTGTATCTCTATTATGTTGGTGCGGCTTCGGAACTTTTAAATATCTTGATATATCTCGAGAACTACGTTTCTGATCAAAAAATATCATAGAACATAAAAAGTAGGAAACTTAATTCTCTACAAAAAAGGTCTCTTAACATTTTGCCATAGCTCGCTTCGTTTCCGAGATATTTGCAGATTTATCTCAAGGGAAGGGGCCTAACGGACATATTTCGAGATATTTCGTCTTCTTGTTGTTCTTCTTCTGCACAGCTAAACTGGAAGTGGCATTTCCAGCTCGCAATAGTGCAGAGTTATCTCAAAGAGGGGGGCCACGGTGTTTCTGTATCTCTATTATGTTGGTGCGGCTTCGGAACTTTTACATATCTTGATATATCTCGAGAACTACGCATCTGATCAAAAAATATCATAGAACATAAATAGTAGGAAACTTAATTCTCTACAAAAAAGGTCTCTTAACATTTTGCCATAGCTCGCTTCGTTTCCGAGATATTTGCAGATTTATCTCAAGGGAAGGGGCCTGACGGACATATTTCGAGATATTTCTTCTTCTTGTTGTTCTTCTTCTGCACAGCTAAGCTGGAAGTGGCATTTGCGGCTCGCACTAGTG
Organism: Osmia lignaria lignaria; assembly: GCF_051020975.1. Lineage (NCBI taxonomy): Eukaryota > Metazoa > Arthropoda > Insecta > Hymenoptera > Megachilidae > Osmia > Osmia lignaria. Next base: position 17,932,410 of record NW_027478161.1, read on the forward strand.
CAGAGTTATCTCAAAGAAAGGGGCCACGGTGTTTCTGTATCTCTATTATGTTGGTGCGGCTTCGGAACTGTTAAATATCTCGATATATCTCGAAAACTACGCTTCTGATCAAAAAATATCATAGAACATAAATTGTAGGAAACATAATTCTCTACAAAAAACGTCTCTTAACATTTTGCCATAGCTCGCTTCGTTTCCGAGATATTTGCAGATTCAGCTCAAAGGAACTGGCCTGACGGACATATTTCGAGATATTTCTTCTTCTTGTTGTTCTTCCTCTGCACAGCTAAGCTGGAAGTGGCATTTGCAGCTAGCAATAGTGCAGAGTTATCTCAAAGAAAGGGGCCACGGTGTTTCTGTATCTCTATTATGTTGGTGCGGCTTCGGAACTTTTAAATATCTTGATATATCTCGAGAACTACGCGTCTGATCAAAAAATATCATAGAACATAAAAAGTAGGAAACATAATTCTCTACAAAAAAGGTCTCTTAACATTTTGCCATAGCTCGCTTCGTTTCCGAGATATTTGCAGATTTATCTCAAGGGAAGGTACCTGACGGACATATTTCGAGATATTTCTTCTTCTTCTTGTTCTTCTTCTGCACAGCTAAGCTGGAAGTGGCATTTGCAGCTCGCAATAGTGCAGAGTTATCTCAAAGAAAGAGGCCACGGTGTTTCTGTACCTCTGTTATTTTGGTGCTGCTTCGGAACTTTTAAATATCTTGATATATCTCGAGAACTACGCATCTGATCAAAAAATATCATACAACATAAAAAGTAGGAAACTTAATTCTCTACAAAAAAGGTCTCTTAACATTTTGCCATAGCTCGCTTCGTTTCCGAGATATTTGCAGATATATCTCAAGGGAAGGGGCCTAACGGACATATTTCGAGATATTTCTTCTTCTTGTTGTTCTTCTTCTGCACAGCTAAACTGGAAGTGGCATTTCCAGCTCGCACTAGTGCAGAGTTATCTCAAAGAAAGGGGCCACGGTGTTTCTGTATCTCTATTATGTTGGTGCGGCTTCGGAACTGTTAAATATCTCGATATATCTCGAAAACTACGCTTCTGATCAAAAAATATCATAGAACATAAATTGTAGGAAACATAATTCTCTACAAAAAACGTCTCTTAACATTCTGCCATAGCTCGCTTCGTTTCCGAGATATTTGCAGATTCAGCTCAAAGGAACTGGCCTGACGGACATATTTCGAGATATTTCTTCTTCTTGTTGTTCTTCCTCTGCACAGCTAAGCTGGAAGTGGCATTTGCAGCTAGCAATAGTGCAGAGTTATCTCAAAGAAAGGGGCCACGGTGTTTCTGTATCTCTATTATGTTGGTGCGGCTTCGGAACTTTTAAATATCTTGATATATCTCGAGAACTACGCGTCTGATCAAAAAATATCATAGAACATAAAAAGTAGGAAACATAATTCTCTACAAAAAAGGTCTCTTAACATTTTGCCATAGCTCGCTTCGTTTCCGAGATATTTGCAGATTTATCTCAAGGGAAGGTACCTGACGGACATATTTCGAGATATTTCTTCTTCTTGTTGTTCTTCTTCTGCACAGCTAAGCTGGAAGTGGCATTTGCGGCTCGCACTAGTGCAGAGTTATCTCAAAGAAAGGGGCCACGGTGTTTCTGCATCTCTATTATGTTGGTGCGGCTTCGGAACTTTTAAATATCTCGATATATCTCGAAAACTACGCTTCTGATCAAAAAATATCATAGAACATAAATTGTAGGAAACATAATTCTCTACAAAAAAGGTCTCTTAACATTTTGCCATAGCTCGTTTCGTTTCCGAGATATTTGCAGATATATCTCAAGGGAAGGGGCCTGACGGACATATTTCGAGATATTTCTTCTTCTGCACAGCTAAACTGGAAGTGGCGTTACCAGCTCGCAATAGCGCAGAGTTATCTCAAAGAAAGGGGCCACGGTGTTTCTGTATCTCTATTATGTTGGTGCGGCTTCGGAACTTTTAAATATCTTGATATATCTCGAGAACTACGCATCTGATCAAAAAATATCATAGAACATAAATAGTAGGAAACTTAATTTCCTACAAAAAAGGTCTCTCAACGTTTTGCCATAGCTCGCATTGTTTCCGAGATATTTGCAGATTCAGCTCAAAGGATCGGGCCTGACGGACATATTTCGAGATATTTCTTCTTCTTGTTGTTCTTCGTCTGCACAGCTAAACTGGAAGTGGCATTTCCAGCTCGCAATAGTGCAGAGTTATCTCGCAGAAAGGGGCCACGCTGTTTCTGTATCTCTATTATGTTGGTGCGGCTTCGGAACTTTTAAATATCTTGATATATCTCGAGAACTACGCATCTGATCAAAAAATATCATAGAACATAAATAGTAGGAAACTTAATTCTCTACAAAAAAGGTCTCTTACCATTTTCCCATAGCTGGAATCGTTTCCGAGATATTTGCAGATTTAGCTCAAGGGAAGGGGCCTGACGGACATATTCCGAGATATTTCTTCTTCTTGTTGTTCCTCTTCTGCACAGCTAAGCTGGAAGTGGCATTTGCAGCTCGCAATAGTGCAGAGTTATCTCAAAGAAAGAGGCCACGGTGTTTCTGTACCTCTATTATGTTGGTGCAGCTTCGGAACTTTTAAATATCTCGATATATCTCGAAAACTACGCTTCTGATCAAAAAATATCATAGAGCATAAATTGTAGGAAACATAATTCTCTACAAAAAACGTCTCTTAACATTTTGCCATAGCTCTCTTCGTTTCCGAGATATTTGCAGATTCAGCTCAAAGGAACGGGCCTGACGGACATATTTCGAGATATTTCTTCTTCTTGTTGTTCTTCCTTTGCACAGCTAAGCTGGAAGTGGCATTTGCGGCTCGCAATAGTGCAGAGTTATCTCAAAGAAAGAGGCCACGGTGTTTCTGTACCTCTATTATGTTGGTGCAGCTTCGGAACTTTTAAATATCTTGATATATCTCGAGAACTACGCATCTGATAAAAAAATTTCATAGAACATAAAAAGTAGGAAACCTCGTTTTCTAGAAAAAAGGTCTCCTAACATTTTGCCGTAGCTCGCTTCGTTTCCGAGATATTTGCAGATTTATCTCAAGGGAAGGGGCCTGACGAACATATTTCGAAATATTTCTTATTCTTGTTGTTCTTCTTCTGCACAGCTAAGCTGGAAGTGGCATTTGCAGCTCGCAATAGTGCAGAGTTATCTCAAAGAAAGGGGCCACGGTGTTTCTGTACCTCTATTATGTTGGTGCAGCTTCGGAGCTTTTAAATATCTTGATATATCTCGAGAACTACGCATCTGATCAAAGAATATCATAGAACATAAAAAGTAGGAAACTTAATTCTCTACAAAAAAGGTATCCTAACATTTTGCCATAACTCGCTTCGTTTCCGAGATATTTGCAGATTTATCTCAAGGGAAGGGGCCTGACGGACATATTTCGAGATATTTCTTCTTCTTGTTGTTCTTTTTCTGCACAGCTAAGCTGGAAGTGGCATTTGCGGCTCGCACTAGTGCAGAGTTATCTCAAAGAAAGGGGCCACGGTGTTTCTGCATCTCTATTATGTTGGTGCGGCTTCGGAACTTTTAAATATCTCGATATATCTCGAAAACTACGCTTCTGATCAAAAAATATCATAGAACATAAATTGTAGGAAACATAATTCTCTACAAAAAACGTCTCTTAACATTTTGCCATAGCTCGCTTCGTTTCCGAGATATTTGCAGATTCAGCTCAAAGGAACGGGCCTGACGGACATATTTCGAGATATTTCTTCTTCTTGTTGTTCTTCCTCTGCACAGCTAAACTGGAAGTGGCATTTCCAGCTCGCAATAGTGCAGAGTTATCTCAAAGAAAGGGGCCACGGTGTTTCTGTATCTCTATTATGTTGGTGCGGCTTCGGAACTTTTAAATATCTTGATATATCTCGAGAACTACGCATCTGATCAAAAAATATCGCAGAACATAAAAAGTAGGAAACTTAATTCTCTACAAATAAGGTCTCTTAACATTTTGCCATAGCTCGCTTCGTTTCCGAGATATTTGCAGATTTATCTCAAGGGAAGGGGCTTGACGGACATATTTCGAGATATTTCTTCTTCTTGTTGTTCTTCTTCTGCACAGCTAAGCTGGAAGTGGCATTTGCAGCTCGCAATAGTGCAGAGTTATCTCAAAGAAAGAGGCCACGGTGTTTCTGTACCTCTATTATGTTGGTGCAGCTTCGGAACTTTTAAATATCTTGATATATCTCGAGAACTACGCATCTGATCAAAAAATATCATAGAACACAAAAAGTAGGAAACCTAATTCTCTACAAGAAAGGTCTCTTAACATTTTGCCATAGCTCTCTTCGTTTCCGAGATATTTGCAGATTTATCTCAAGGGAAGGGGCCTGACGGACATATTTCGAGATATTCCTTCTTCTTGTTGTTCTTCTTCTGCACAGCTAAGCTGGAAGTGGCATTTGCGGCTCGCACTAGTGCAGAGTTATCTCAAAGAAAGGGGCCACGGTGTTTCTGTATCTCTATTATGTTGGTGCGGCTTCGGAACTTTTAAATATCTCGATATATCTCGAAAACTACGCTTCTGATCAAAAAATATCATAGAACATAAATTGTAGGAAACATAATTCTCTACAAAAAAGGTCTCTTAACATTTTGCCATAGCTCGTTTCGTTTCCGAGATATTTGCAGATATATCTCAAGGGAAGGGGCCTGACGGACATATTTCGAGATATTTCTTCTTCTTGTTGTTCTTCTTCTGCACAGCTAAACTGGAAGTGGCGTTACCAGCTCGCAATAGCGCAGGGTTATCTCAAAGAAAGGGGCCACGGTGTTTCTGTATCTCTATTATGTTGGTGCGGCTTCGGAACTTTTAAATATCTTGATATATCTCGAGAACTACGCATCTGATCAAAAAATATCATAGAACATAAAAAGTAGGAAACTTAATTCTCTACAAAAATGGTCTCTTAACATTTTGCCATAGCTCGCTTCGTTTCCGAATTATTTGCAGATTTATCTCAAGGGAAGGGGCCTGACGGACATATTTCGAGATATTTCTTCTTCTTGTTGTTCTTCTTCTGCACAGCTAAGCTGGAAGCGGCATTTGCGGCTCGCACTAGTGCAGAGTTATCTCAAAGAAAGGGGCCACGGTGTTTCTGTATCTCTATTATGTTGGTGCGGTTTCGGAACTTTTAAATATCTTGATATATCTCGAGAACTACGCATCTGATCAAAAAATATCATAGAACATAAAAAGTAGGAAACTTAATTCTCTACAAAAAAGGTCTCTTAACATTTTGCCATAGCTCGCTTCGTTTCCGAGATATTTGCAGATTTATCACGAGGGAAGGGGCCTGACGGACATATTTCGAGATATTTCTTCTTCTTGTTGTTCTTCTTCTGCACAGCTAAGCTGGAAGCGGCATTTGCGGCTCGCACTAGTGCAGAGTTATCTCAAAGAAAGGGGCCACGGTGTTTCTGTATCTCTATTATGTCGGTGCGGCTTCGGAACTTTTAAATATCTTGATATATCTCGAGAACTACGCATCTGATCAAAAAATATCATAGAACATAAAAAGTAGGAAACTTAATTCTCTACAAAAAAGGTCTCTTAACATTTTGCCATAGCTCGCTTCGTTTCCGAGATATTTGCAGATTTATCACGAGGGAAGGGGCCTGACGGACATATTTCGAGATATTTCTTCTTCTTGTTGTTCTTCTTCTGTACAGCTAAACTGGAAGTGGCATTTCCAGCTCGCAATAGCGCAGTGTTATCTCAAAGAAAGGGGCCACGGTGTTTCTGTATCTTTATTATGTTGTTGCGGCTTCGGAACCTTTAAATATCTCGATATATCTCGAAAACTACGCATCTGATCAAAAAATATCATAGAACATAAATAGTAGGAAACTTAATTTCCTACAAAAAAGGTCTCCCAACGTTTTGCCATAGCTCGCATTGTTTCCGAGATATTTGCAGATTCAGCTCAAAGGATCGGGCCTGACGGACATATATCGAGATATTTCTTCTTCTTGTTGTTCTTCTTCTGCACAGCTAAGCTGGAAGTGGCATTCGCAGCTCGCAATAGTGCAGAGTTATCTCAAAGAAAGGGGCCACGGTGTTTCTGTATCTCTATTATGTTGGTGCGGCTTCGGAACTTTTAAATATCTTGATATATCTCGACAATTACGCATCTGATCAAAAAATATCATACAACATAAAAAGTAGGAAACTTAATTCTCTACAAAAAAGGTCTCTCAACATTTTGCCATAGCTCGCTTCGTTTCCGAGATATTTGCAGATTTATCTCAAGGGAAGTGGCCTGACGGACATATTTCGAGATATTTCTTCTTCTTGTTGTTCTTCTTCTGCACAGCTAAGCTGGAAGCGGCATTTGCGGCTCGCACTAGTGCAGAGTTATCGCAAAGGAAGAGGCCACGGTGTTTCTGTACCTCTATTATGTTGGTGCAGCTTCGGAACTTTTAAATATTTGATATATCTCGAGAACTACGCATCTGATCAAAAAATATCATAGAAGATAAAAAGTAGGAAACTGAATTCTCTACAAAAAAGGTCTCTTAACATTTTGCCATAGCTCGCTTCGCTTCCGAGATATATACAGATTTATCTCAAGGGAAGGGGCCTGACGGACATATTTCGAGATATTTCTTCTTCTTGTTGTTCTTCTTCTGCACAGCTAAGCTGGAAGTGGCATTTGCAGCTCGCAATAGTGCAGAGTTATCTCAAAGAAAGGGGCCACGGTGTTTCTGTATCTCTATTATGTTGGTGCGGCTTCGGAACTTTTAAATATCTCGATATATCTCGAAAACTACACTTCTGATCAAAAAATATCATAGAACATAAATTGTAGGAAACATAATTCTCTACAAAAAAGGTCTCCTAACGTTTTGCCATAGCTCGTTTCGTTTCCGAGATATTTGCAGATATATCTCAAGGGAAGGGGCCTGACGGACATATTTCGAGATATTTCTTCTTCTGCACAGCTAAACTGGAAGTGGCGTTACCAGCTCGCAATAGCGCAGAGTTATCTCAAAGAAAGGGGCCACGGTGTTTCTGTATCTCTATTATGTTGGTGCGGCTTCGGAACTTTTAAATATCTTGATATATCTCGAGAACTACGCATCTGATCAAAAAATATCATAGAACATAAATAGTAGGAAACTTAATTTCCTACAAAAAAGGTCTCTCAACGTTTTGCCATAGCTCGCATTGTTTCCGAGATATTTGCAGATTCAGCTCAAAGGATCGGGCCTGACGGACATATTTCGAGATATTTCTTCTTCTGGTTGTTCTTCGTCTGCACAGCTAAACTGGAAGTGGCATTTCCAGCTCGCAATAGTGCAGAGTTATCTCGCAGAAAGGGGCCACGCTGTTTCTGTATCTCTATTATGTTGGTGCGGCTTCGGAACTTTTAAATATCTTGATATATCTCGAGAACTACGCATCTGATCAAAAAATATCATAGAACATAAATAGTAGGAATCTTAATTTCCTACAAAAAAGATCTCTTAATATTTTGCCATAGCTCGCTTCGTTTCCGAGATATATGCAGATTTATCTCAAGGGAAGGTGCCTGCCGGACATATTTCGAGATATTTCTTCTTCTTGTTGTTCTTCTTCTGCACAGCTAAAGTGGAAGTTACATTTGCAGCTCGGAATAGTGCAGAGTTATCTCATAGAAAGAGGCCACGGTGTTTATGTATCTTTATTATGTTGGTGCGGCTTCGGAACCTTTAAATATCTCGATATATCTCGAAAACTACGCTTCTGATCAAAAAATATCATAGAACATAAATTGTAGGAATCATAATTCTCTACAAAAAAGGTTTCTTAACGTTTTGCCATAGCTCGCTTCGTTTCCGAGATATTTGCAGATTTATCTCAAGGGAAGGGTCCTGACGGTCATACTTCGAGATATTTCTTCTTCTTGTTGTTCTTCTTCTGCACAGCTAAACTGGAAGTGGCATTTCCAGCTCGCAATAGTGCAGAGTCATCCCAAAGAAAGGGGCCACGGTGTTTCTGTATCTCTATTATGTTGGTGCGGCTTCGGAACTTTTAAATATCTCGATATATCTCGAAAACTAGGCTTCTGATCGAAAAATATCATAGAACATAAAAAGTAGGAAACTTAATTCTCTACAAAAAAGGTCTCTTACCATTTTCCCATAGCTGGAATCGTTTCCGAGATATTTGCAGATTTAGCTCAAGGGAAGGGGCCTGACGGACATATTCCGAGATATTTCTTCTTCTTGTTGTTCCTCTTCTGCACAGCTAAGCTGGAAGTGGCATTTGCAGCTCGCAATAGTGCAGAGTTATCTCAAAGAAAGAGGCCACGGTGTTTCTGTACCTCTATTATGTTGGTGCAGCTTCGGAACTTTTAAATATCTCGATATATCTCGAAAACTACGCTTCTGATCAAAAAATATCATAGAGCATAAATTGTAGGAAACATAATTCTCTACAAAAAACGTCTCTTAACATTTTGCCATAGCTCTCTTCGTTTCCGAGATATTTGCAGATTCAGCTCAAAGGAACGGGCCTGACGGACATATTTCGAGATATTTCTTCTTCTTGTTGTTCTTCCTTTGCACAGCTAAGCTGGAAGTGGCATTTGCGGCTCGCAATAGTGCAGAGTTATCTCAAAGAAAGAGGCCACGGTGTTTCTGTACCTCTATTATGTTGGTGCAGCTTCGGAACTTTTAAATATCTTGATATATCTCGAGAACTACGCATCTGATAAAAAAATATCATAGAACATAAAAAGTAGGAAACCTCGTTTTCTAGAAAAAAGGTCTCCTAACATTTTGCCGTAGCTCGCTTCGTTTCCGAGATATTTGCAGATTTATCTCAAGGGAAGGGGCCTGACGAACATATTTCGAAATATTTCTTATTCTTGTTGTTCTTCTTCTGCACAGCTAAGCTGGAAGTGGCATTTGCAGCTCGCAATAGTGCAGAGTTATCTCAAAGAAAGGGGCCACGGTGTTTCTGTACCTCTATTATGTTGGTGCAGCTTCGGAGCTTTTAAATATCTTGATATATCTCGAGAACTACGCATCTGATCAAAAAATATCATAGAACATAAAAAGTAGGAAACTTAATTCTCTACAAAAAAGGTATCCTAACATTTTGCCATAACTCGCTTCGTTTCCGAGATATTTGCAGATTTATCTCAAGGGAAGGGGCCTGACGGACATATTTCGAGATATTTCTTCTTCTTGTTGTTCTTTTTCTGCACAGCTAAGCTGGAAGTGGCATTTGCGGCTCGCACTAGTGCAGAGTTATCTCAAAGAAAGGGGCCACGGTGTTTCTGCATCTCTATTATGTTGGTGCGGCTTCGGAACTTTTAAATATCTCGATATATCTCGAAAACTACGCTTCTGATCAAAAAATATCATAGAACATAAATTGTAGGAAACATAATTCTCTACAAAAAACGTCTCTTAACATTTTCCCATAGCTCGCTTCGTTTCCGAGATATTTGCAGATTCAGCTCAAAGGAACGGGCCTGACGGACATATTTCGAGATATTTCTTCTTCTTGTTGTTCTTCCTCTGCACAGCTAAACTGGAAGTGGCATTTCCAGCTCGCAATAGTGCAGAGTTATCTCAAAGAAAGGGGCCACGGTGTTTCTGTATCTCTATTATGTTGGTGCGGCTTCGGAACTTTTAAATATCTTGATATATCTCGAGAACTACGCATCTGATCAAAAAATATCGCAGAACATAAAAAGTAGGAAACTTAATTCTCTACAAAAAAGGTCTCTTAACATTTTGCCATAGCTCGCTTCGTTTCCGAGATATTTGCAGATTTATCTCAAGGGAAGGGGCCTGACGGACATATTTCGAGATATTTCTTCTTCTTGTTGTTCTTCTTCTGCACAGCTAAGCTGGAAGCGGCATTTGCGGCTCGCACTAGTGCAGAGTTATCGCAAAGGAAGAGGCCACGGTGTTTCTGTACCTCTATTATGTTGGTGAAGCTTCGGAACTTTTAAATATTTGATATATCTCGAAACCTACACTTCTGATCAAAAAATATCATAGAACATAAATTGTAGGAAACATAATTCTCTACAAAAAAGGTCTCTTAACATTTTGCCATAGCTCGTTTCGTTTCCGAGATATTTGCAGATTTATCTCAAGGGAAGGGGCCTGCCGCACATATTTCGAGATATTTCTTCTTCTTGTTGTTCTTCTTCTGCACAGCTAAGCTGGAAGTGGCATTCGCAGCTCGCAATAGTGCAGAGTTATCTCAAAGAAAGGGGCCACGGTGTTTCTGTATCTCTATTATGTTGGTGCGGCTTCGGAACTTTTAAATATCTTGATATATCTCGACAATTACGCATCTGATCAAAAAATATCATACAACATAGAAAGTAGGAAACTTAATTCTCTACAAAAAAGGTATCTTAACATTTTGCCATAGCTCGCTTCGTTTCCGAGATATTTGCAGATTTATCTCAAGGGAAGTGGCCTGACGGACATATTTCGAGATATTTCTTCTTCTTGTTGTTCTTCGTCTGCACAGCTAAACTGGAAGTGGCATTTCCAGCTCGCAATAGTGCAGAGTTATCTCGCAGAAAGGGGCCACGCTGTTTCTGTATCTCTATTATGTTGGTGCGGCTTCGGAACTTTTAAATATCTCGATATATCTCGAAAACTACGCTTCTGATCAAAAAATATCATAGAACATAAAAAGTAGGAAACGTAATTCTCTACAAAAAAGGTCTCTTATCATTTTGCCATAGCTGGCATCGTTTCCGAGATATTTGCAGATCTAATTCAAGGGAAGGGGCCTGACGGACATATTTCGAGATATTTCTTCTTCTTGTTGTTCTTCTTCTGCACAGCTAAAGTGGAAGTTACATTTGCAGCTCGGAATAGTGCAGAGTTATCTCAAAGAAAGAGGCCACGGTGTTTATGTATCTTTATTATGTTGGTGCGGCTTCGGAACCTTTAAATATCTCGATATATCTCGAAAACTACGCATCTGATCAAAAAATATCATAGAACATAAATAATAGGAATCTTAATTTCCTACAAAAAGGGTCTCTCAACGTTTTGCCATAGCTCGCATTGTTTCCGACATATTTGCAGATTTAGCTCAAGGGAAGGGGCGTGACGGACATATTCCGAGATATTTCTTGTTCTTGTTGTGCTTCTTCTGCACAGCTAAGCTCGAACTGGCATTTGCAGCTCGCACTAGTGCAGAGTTATCTCAAAGAAAGGGGCCACGGTGTTTCTGTATCTCTATTATGTTGGTGCGGCTTCGGATTTTTTAAATATCTCGATATATCTCGAAAACTACGCTTCTGATCAAAAAATATCATAGAACATAAATTGTAGGAAACATAATTCTCTACAAAAAAGGTCTCTTAACATTTTGCCATAGCTCGCTTCGTTTCCGAGATATTTGCAGATTTATCTCGAGGGAAGGGGCCTGACGGACATATTTCGACATATTTCTTCTTCTTGTTGTTCTTCTTCTGCACAGCTAAACTGGAAGTGGCATTACCAGCTCGCAATAGCGCAGAGTTATCTCAAAGAAAGGGGCCACGGTGTTTCTGTATCTCTATTATGTTGGTGCGGCTTCGGAACTTTTAAATATCTTGATATATCTCGAGAACTACGCATCTGATCAAAAAATATCACAGAACATAAAAAGTAGGAAACTTAATACTCTACAAAAAAGGTCTCTTAACATTTTGCCATAGCTCGCTTCGTTTCCGAGACATTTGCAGATTTATCTCAAGGGAAGGGGCCTGACGGACATATTTCGAGATATTTCTTCTTCTTGTTGTTCTTCTTCTGCACAGCTAAACTGGAAGTGGCATTTCCAGCTCGCAATAGCGCAGAGTTATCTCAAAGAAAGGGGCCACGGTGTTTCTGTATCTCTATTATGTTGGTGCGGCTTCGGAACTTTTAAATATCTTGATATATTTCGAGAACTACGCATCTGATCAAAAAATATCATAGAACATAAAAAGTAGGAAACTTAATTCTCTCCAAAAAGGTCTCTTAACATTTTGCCATAGCTCGCTTCGTTTCCGAGATATATGCAGATTTATCTCAAGGGAAGGGGCCTGACGGACATATTCGAGATATTTCTTCTTCTTGTTGTTCTTCTTCTGCACAGCTAAAGTGGAAGTTACATTTGCAGCTCGGAATAGTGCAGAGTTATCTCAAAGAAAGAGGCCACGGTGTTTATGTATCTTTATTATGTTGGTGCGGCTTCGGAACCTTTAAATATCTCGATATATCTCGAAAACTACGCCTCTGATCCAAAAATATCATGGAGCATAAATAGTAGGAAACTTAATTTCCTACAAAAAAGGTCTCTTAATAGTTTGCCATAGCTCGCTTCGTTTCCGAGATATTTGCAGATTTATCTCGAGGGAAGGGGCCTGACGGACATATTTCGAGATATTTCTTCTTCTTGTTGTTCTTCTTCTGCACAGCTAAACTGGAAGTGGCATTTCCAGCTCGCAATAGCGCAGAGTTATCTCAATGAAAGGGGCCACGGTGTTTCTGTACCTCTATTATGTTGGTGCGGCTTCGGAACTTTTAAATATCTCGATATATCTCGAAAACTACGGTTCTGACCAAAAAATATCATAGAACATAAATTGTAGGAAACATAATTCTCTACAAAAAAGGTCTCTTAACATTTTGCCATAGCTCGCTTCGTTTCCGAGATATGTGCAGATTTATCTCAAGGGAATGGGCCTGACGGACATATTTCGAGATATTTCTTCTTCTTGTTGTTCTTCTTCTGCACAGCTAAGCTGGAAGTGGCATTTGCAGCTCGCAATAGTACAGAGTTATCTCAAAGAAAGGGGCCACGGTGTTTCTGTATCTCTATTATGTTGGTGCGGCTTCGGAACTTTTAAATATCTCGATATATCTCGAAAACTACGCATCTGATCAAAAAATATCATAGAACATAAAAAGTAGGAAACTTAATTCTCTACAAAAAAGGTCTCTTAACATTTTGCTAAAGCTCGCTTCGTTTCCGAGATATTTGCAGATATATCTCAAGGGAAGGGGCCTGACGGACATATTTCGAGATATTTCTTCTTCTTGTTGTTCTTCTTCTGCACAGCTAAGCTGGAAGTGGCATACGCGGCTCGCACTAGTGCAGAGTTATGTCAAAGAAAGGGGCCACGGTGTTTCTGTACCTCTATTATGTTGGTGCGGCTTCGGAACTTTTAAATATCTCGATATATCTCGAAAACTACGCTTCTGATCAAAAAATATCATAGAACATAAATTGTAGGAAACATAATTCTCTACAAAAAAGGTCTCTTAACATTTTGCCATGGCTCGCCTCGTTTCCGAGATATTTGCAGATATATCTCAAGGGAAGGGGCCTGACGGACATATTTCGAGATATTTCTTCTTCTTGTTGTTCTTCTTCTGCACAGCTAAGCTGGAAGTGGAATTTGCAGCTCGCAATAGTGCAGAGTTATCTCAAAGAAAGGGGCCACGGTGTTTCTGTATTTCTATTATGTTGGTGCGGCTTCGGAACTTTTAAATATCTTGATATATCTCGAGAACTACGCATCTGATCAAAAAATATCACAGAACATAAAAAGTAGGAAACTTAATACTCTACAAAAAAGGTCTCTTAACATTTTGCCATAGCTCGCTTCGTTTCCGAGATATTTGCAGATTTATCATAAGGGAAGGGGCCTGACGGACATATTTCGAGATATTTCTTCTTCTTGTTGTTCTTCTTCTGCACAGCTAAACTGGAAGTGGCATTTCCAGCTCGCAATAGCGCAGAGTTATCTCAAAGAAAGGGGCCACGGTGTTTCTGTATCTCTATTATGTTGGTGCGGCTTCGGAACTTTTAAATATCTTGATATATTTCGAGAACTACGCATCTGATCAAAAAATATCATAGAACATAAAAAGTAGGAAACTTAATTCTCTCCAAAAAGGTCTCTTAACATTTTGCCATAGCTCGCTTCGTTTCCGAGATATATGCAGATTTATCTCAAGGGAAGGGGCCTGACGGACATATTTCGAGATATTTCTTCTTCTTGTTGTTCTTCTTCTGCACAGCTAAAGTGGAAGTTACATTTGCAGCTCGGAATAGTGCAGAGTTATCTCAAAGAAAGAGGCCACGGTGTTTATGTATCTTTATTATGTTGGTGCGGCTTCGGAACCTTTAAATATCTCGATATATCTCGAAAACTACGCCTCTGATCCAAAAATATCATACAGCATAAATAGTAGGAAACTTAATTTCCTACAAAAAAGGTCTCTTAATAGTTTGCCATAGCTCGCATTGTTTCCGACATATTTGCAGATTTAGCTCAAGGGAAGGGGCGTGACGGACATATTCCGAGATATTTCTTGTTCTTGTTGTGCTTCTTCTGCACAGCTAAGCTCGAACTGGCATTTGCAGCTCGCAATAGTGCAGAGTTATCTCAACGAAAGGGGCCACGGTGTTTCTGTATCTCTATTATGTTGGTGCGGCTTCGGAACTTTTAAATATCTTGATATATCTCGAGAACTACGCATCTGATCAAAAAATATCATAGAACATAAAAAGTAGGAAACTTAAGTCTCTACAAAAAAGGTCTCTTAACATTTTGCCAAAGCTCGCTTCGTTTCCGAGATATTTGCAGATATATCTGAAGGGAAGGGGCCTGACGGACATATTTCGAGATATTTCTTCTTCTTGTTGTTCTTCTTCTGCACAGCTAAGCTGGAAGTGGCATTTGCGGCTCGCACTAGTGCAGAGTTATGTCAAAGAAAGGGGCCACGGTGTTTCTGTACCTCTATTATGTTGGTGCGGCTTCGGAACTTTTAAATATCTTGATATATCTCGAGAACTACGCATCTGATCAAAAAATATCATAGAACATAAAACGTAGGAAACTTAATTCTCTACAAAAAAGGTCTCTTAACATTTTGCCATAGCTCGCTTCGTTTCCGAGATATTTGCAGATTTATCTCAAGGGAAGGGGCCTGACAGACATATTTCGAGATATTTCTTCTTCTTGTTGTTCTTCTTCTGCACAGCTAAGCTGGAAGTGGCATTTGCGGATCGCACTAGTGCAGAGTTATCTCAAAGAAAGGGGCCACGGTGTTTCTGTACCTCTATTATGTTGGTGCGGCTTCGGAACTTTTAAATATCTCGATATACCTCGAAAACTACGCTTCTGATCAAAAAATATCATAGAACATAAATTGTAGGAAACATAATTCTCTACAAAAAAGGTCTCTTAACATTTTGCCATAGCTCGCTTCGTTTCCGAGATATTTGCAGATTTATCTCAAGGGAAGGGGCCTGACGGACATATTTCGAGATATTTCTTCTTCTTGTTGTTCTTCTTCTGCACAGCTAAGCTGGAAATGGCATTTGCGGTTCGCACTAGTGCAGAGTTATCTCAAAGAAAAGGGCCACGGTGTTTCTGTATCTCTATTATGTTGGTGCGGCTTCGGAACTTTTAAATATCTTGATATATCTCGAGAACTACGCATCTGATCAAAAAATGTCATAGAATATAAATTGTAGGAAACATAATTCTCTACAAAAAAGGTCTCTTAACATTTTGCCATAGCTCGCTTCGTTTCCGAGATATTTGCAGATTTATCTCAAGGGAAGGGGCCTGACGGACATATTTCGAGATATTTCTTCTTCTTGTTGTTCTTCTTCTGCACAGCTAAGCTGGAAGTGGCATTTGCGGCTCGCATTAGTGCAGAGTTATCTCACAGAAAGGGGCCACGGTGTTTCTGTATCTCTATTATGTTGGTGCGGCTTCGGAACCCTTAAATATCTTGATATATCTCGAGAACTACGCATCTGATCAAGAAATATCATAGATCATAAAAAGTAGGAAACTTAATTATCTACCAAAAAGGTCTCTTAACATTTTGCCATAGCTCGCTTCGTTTCCGAGATATTTGCAGATTTATCTCAAGGGAAGGGGCCTGACGGACATATTTCGAGATATTTCTTCTTCTTGTTGTTCTTCTTCTGCACAGCTAAGCTGGAAGTGGCATTTGCAGCTCGCAATAGTGCAGAGTTATCTCAAAGAAAGGGGCCACGGTGTTTCTGTATCTCTATTATGTTGGTGCGGCTTCGGAACCCTTAAATATCTTGATATATCTCGAGAACTACGCATCTGATCAAGAAATATCATAGAACATAAAAAGTAGGAAACTTAATTATCTACCAAAAAGGTCTCTTAACATTTTGCCATAGCTCGCTTCGTTTCCGAGATATTTGCAGATTTATCTCAAGGGAAGGGGCCTGACGGACATATTTCGAGATATTTCTTCTTCTTGTTGTTCTTCTTCTGCACAGCTAAGCTGGAAGTGGCATTTGCAGCTCGCAATAGTGCAGAGTTATCTCAAAGAAAGGGGCCACGGTGTTCCTGTATCTCTATTATGTTGGTGCGGCTTCGGAACTTTTAAATATCTTGATATATTTCGAGAACTACGCATCTGATCAAAAAATATCATAGAACATAAAAAGTAGGAAACTTAATTCTCTCCAAAAAGGTCTCTTAACATTTTGCCATAGCTCGCTTCGTTTCCGAGATATATGCAGATTTATCTCAAGGGAAGGGGCCTGACGGACATATTTCGAGATATTTCTTCTTCTTGTTGTTCTTCTTCTGCACAGCTAAAGTGGAAGTTACATTTGCAGCTCGGAATAGTGCAGAGTTATCTCAAAGAAAGAGGCCACGGTGTTTATGTATCTTTATTATGTTGGTGCGGCTTCGGAACCTTTAAATATCTCGATATATCTCGAAAACTACGCCTCTGATCCAAAAATATCATACAGCATAAATAGTAGGAAACTTAATTTCCTACAAAAAAGGTCTCTTAATAGTTTGCCATAGCTCGCATTGTTTCCGACATATTTGCAGATTTAGCTCAAGGGAAGGGGCGTGACGGACATATTCCGAGATATTTCTTGTTCTTGTTGTGCTTCTTCTGCACAGCTAAGCTCGAACTGGCATTTGCAGCTCGCAATAGTGCAGAGTTATCTCAAAGAAAGGGGCCACGGTGTTTCTGTATCTCTATTATGTTGGTGCGGCTTCGGAACTTTTAAATATCTTGATATATCTCGAGAACTACGCATCTGATCAAAAAATATCATAGAACATAAAAAGTAGGAAACTTAAGTCTCTACAAAAAAGGTGTCTTAACATTTTGCCATAGCTCGCTTCGTTTCCGAGATATTTGCAGATTTATCTCAAGGGAAGGGGCCTGACGGACATATTTCGAGATATTTCTTCTTCTTGTTGTTCTTCTTCTGCACAGCTAAGCTGGAAGTGGCATTTGCGGTTCGCACTAGTGCAGAGTTATCTCAAAGAAAAGGGCCACGGTGTTTCTGTATCTCTATTATGTTGGTGCGGCTTCGGAACTTTTAAATATCTTGATATATCTCGAGAACTACGCATCTGATCAAAAAATGTCATAGAATATAAATTGTAGGAAACATAATTCTCTACAAAAAAGGTCTCTTAACATTTTGCCATAGCTCGCTTCGTTTCCGAGATATTTGCAGATTTATCTCAAGGGAAGGGGCCTGACGGACATATTTCGAGATATTTCATCTTCTTGTTGTTCTTCTTCTGCACAGCTAAGCTGGAAGTGGCATTTGCGGCTCGCACGAGTGCAGAGTTATCTCAAAGAAAGGGGCCACGGTGTTTCTGTATCTCTATTATGTTGGTGCAGCTTCGGAACTTTTAAATATCTCGATATATCTCGAAAACTACGCGTCTGATCAAAAAATATCATAGAACATAAATTGTAGGAAACATAATTCTCTACAAAAAAGGTATCTTAACATTTTGCCATAGCTCGCTTCGTTTCCGAGATATTTGCAGATTTATCTCAAGGGAAGGGGCCTGACGGACATATTTCGAGATATTTCTTCTTCTTGTTGTTCTTCTTCAGCACAGCTAAGCCGGAAGTGGCATTTACAGCTCGCAATAGTGCAGAGTTATCTCAAAGAAAGGGGCCACGGTGTTTCTGTATCTCTATTATGTTGGTGCGGCTTCGGAACTTTTAAATATCTTGATATATCTCGAGAACTACGCATCTGATCAAAAAATATCATCGAACATAAAAAGTAGGAAACTTAATTCTCTACAAAAAAGGTCTCTTAACATTTTGCCATAGCTCGCTTCGTTTCCGAGATATTTGCAGATATATCTCAAGGGAAGGGGCCTGACGGACATATTTCGAGATATTTCTTCTTCTTGTTGTTCTTCTTCTGCACAGCTAAGCTGGAAGTGGCATTTGCAGCTCGCAATAGTGCAGAGTTATCTCAAAGAAAGGGGCCACGGTGTTTCTGTATCTCTATTATGTTGGTGCGGCTTCGGAACTTTTAAATATCTTGATATATCTCGAGAACTACGCATCTGATCAAAAAATATCATAGAACATAAAAAGTAGGAAACTTAATTCTCTACAAAAAAGGTCTCTTAACATTTTGCCATAGCTCGCTTCGTTTCCGAGATATTTGCAGGTTTATCTCAAGGGAAGGGGCCTGACGGACATATTTCGAGATATTTCTTCTTCTTGTTGTTCTTCTTCTGCACAGCTAAGCTGGAAGTGGCATTTGCGGTTCGCACTAGTGCAGAGTTATCTCAAAGAAAGGGGCCACGGTGTTTCTGTATCTCTATTATGTTGGTGCGGCTTCGGAACTTTTAAATATCTTGATATATCTCGAGAACTACGCATCTGATCAAAAAATATCATAGAACATAAATTGTAGGAAACATAATTCTCTACAAAAAAGGTCTCTTAACATTTTGCCATAGCTCGCTTCGTTTCCGAGATATTTGCAGATTTATCTCAAGGGAAGGGGCCTGACGGACATATTTCGAGATATTTCTTCTTCTTGATGTTCTTCTTCTGCACAGCTAAGCTGGAAGTGGCATTTGCGGCTCGCATTAGTGCAGAGTTATCTCACAGAAAGGGGCCACGGTGTTTCTGTATCTCTATTATGTTGGTGCGGCTTCGGAACCCTTAAATATCTTGATATATCTCGAGAACTACGCATCTGTTCAAGAATTATCATAGAACATAAAAAGTAGGAAACTTAATTCTCTACCAAAAAGGTCTCTTAACATTTTGCCATAGCTCGCTTCGTTTCCGAGATATTTGCAGATTTATCTCAAGGGAAGGGGCCTGACGGACATATTTCGAGATATTTCATCTTCTTGTTGTTCTTCTTCTGCACAGCTAAGCTGGAAGTGGCATTTGCAGCTCGCAATAGTGCAGAGTTATCTCAAAGAAAGGGGCCACGGTGTTTCTGTATCTCTATTATGTTGGTGCGGCTTCGGAACTTTTAAATATCTTGATATATTTCGAGAACTACGCATCTGATCAAAAAATATCATAGAACATAAAAAGTAGGAAACTTAATTCTCTCCAAAAAGGTCTCTTAACATTTTGCCATAGCTCGCTTCGTTTCCGAGATATATGCAGATTTATCTCAAGGGAAGGGGCCTGACGGACATATTTCGAGATATTTCTTCTTCTTGTTGTTCTTCTTCTGCACAGCTAAAGTGGAAGTTACATTTGCAGCTCGGAATAGTGCAGAGTTATCTCAAAGAAAGAGGCCACGGTGTTTATGTATCTTTATTATGTTGGTGCGGCTTCGGAACCTTTAAATATCTCGATATATCTCGAAAACTACGCCTCTAATCCAAAAATATCATACAGCATAAATAGTAGGAAACTTAATTTCCTACAAAAAAGGTCTCTTAATAGTTTGCCATAGCTCGCATTGTTTCCGACATATTTGCAGATTTAGCTCAAGGGAAGGGGCGTGACGGACATATTCCGAGATATTTCTTGTTCTTGTTGTGCTTCTTCTGCACAGCTAAGCTCGAACTGGCATTTGCAGCTCGCAATAGTGCAGAGTTATCTCAAAGAAAGGGGCCACGGTGTTTCTGTATCTCTATTATGTTGGTGCGGCTTCGGAACTTTTAAATATCTTGATATATCTCGAGAACTACGCATCTGATCAAAAAATGTCATAGAATATAAATTGTAGGAAACATAATTCTCTACAAAAAAGGTCTCTTAACATTTTGCCATAGCTCGCTTCGTTTCCGAGATATTTGCAGATTTATCTCAAGGGAAGGGGCCTGACGGACATATTTCGAGATATTTCATCTTCTTGTTGTTCTTCTTCTGCACAGCTAAGCTGGAAGTGGCATTTGCGGCTCGCACTAGTGCAGAGTTATCTCAAAGAAAGGGGCCACGGTGTTTCTGTATCTCTATTATGTTGGTGCAGCTTCGGAACTTTTAAATATCTCGATATATCTCGAAAACTACGCGTCTGATCAAAAAATATCATAGAACATAAATTGTAGGAAACATAATTCTCTACAAAAAAGGTATCTTAACATTTTGCCATAGCTCGCTTCGTTTCCGAGATATTTGCAGATTTATCTCAAGGGAAGGGGCCTGACGGACATATTTCGAGATATTTCTTCTTCTTGTTGTTCTTCTTCAGCACAGCTAAGCCGGAAGTGGCATTTACAGCTCGCAATAGTGCAGAGTTATCTCAAAGAAAGGGGCCACGGTGTTTCTGTATCTCTATTATGTTGGTGCGGCTTCGGAACTTTTAAATATCTTGATATATCTCGAGAACTACGCATCTGATCAAAAAATATCATCGAACATGAAAAGTAGGAAACTTAATTCTCTACAAAAAAGGTCTCTTAACATTTTGCCATAGCTCGCTTCGTTTCCGAGATATTTGCAGATATATCTCAAGGGAAGGGGCCTGACGGACATATTTCGAGATATTTCTTCTTCTTGTTGTTCTTCTTCTGCACAGCTAAGCTGGAAGTGGCATTTGCAGCTCGCAATAGTGCAGAGTTATCTCAAAGAAAGGGGCCACGGTGTTTCTGTATCTCTATTATGTTGGTGCGGCTTCGGAACTTTTAAATATCTTGATATATCTCGAGAACTACGCATCTGATCAAAAAATATCATAGAACATAAAAAGTAGGAAACTTAATTCTCTACAAAAAAGGTCTCTTAACATTTTGCCATAGCTCGCTTCGTTTCCGAGATATTTGCAGGTTTATCTCAAGGGAAGGGGCCTGACGGACATATTTCGAGATATTTCTTCTTCTTGTTGTTCTTCTTCTGCACAGCTAAGCTGGAAGTGGCATTTGCGGTTCGCACTAGTGCAGAGTTATCTCAAAGAAAGGGGCCACGGTGTTTCTGTATCTCTATTATGTTGGTGCGGCTTCGGAACTTTTAAATATCTTGATATATTTCGAGAACTACGCATCTGATCAAAAAATATCATAGAACATAAATTGTAGGAAACATAATTCTCTACAAAAAAGGTCTCTTAACATTTTGCCATAGCTCGCTTCGTTTCCGAGATATTTGCAGATTTATCTCAAGGGAAGGGGCCTGACGGACATATTTCGAGATATTTCTTCTTCTTGATGTTCTTCTTCTGCACAGCTAAGCTGGAAGTGGCATTTGCGGCTCGCATTAGTGCAGAGTTATCTCACAGAAAGGGGCCACGGTGTTTCTGTATCTCTATTATGTTGGTGCGGCTTCGGAACCCTTAAATATCTTGATATATCTCGAGAACTACGCATCTGGTCAAGAAATATCATAGAACATAAAAAGTAGGAAACTTAATTCTCTACCAAAAAGGTCTCTTAACATTTTGCCATAGCTCGCTTCGTTTCCGAGATATTTGCAGATTTATCTCAAGGGAAGGGGCCTGACGGACATATTTCGAGATATTTCTTCTTCTTGTTGTTCTTCTTCTGCACAGCTAAGCTGGAAGTGGCATTTGCAGCTCGCAATAGTGCAGAGTTATCTCAAAGAAAGGGGCCACGGTGTTTCTGTATCTCTATTATGTTGGTGCGGCTTCGGAACTTTTAAATATCTTGATATATTTCGAGAACTACGCATCTGATCAAAAAATATCATAGAACATAAAAAGTAGGAAACTTAATTCTCTCCAAAAAGGTCTCTTAACATTTTGCCATAGCTCGCTTCGTTTCCGAGATATATGCAGATTTATCTCAAGGGAAGGGGCCTGACGGACATATTTCGAGATATTTCTTCTTCTTGTTGTTCTTCTTCTGCACAGCTAAAGTGGAAGTTACATTTGCAGCTCGGAATAGTGCAGAGTTATCTCAAAGAAAGAGGCCACGGTGTTTATGTATCTTTATTATGTTGGTGCGGCTTCGGAACCTTTAAATATCTCGATATATCTCGAAAACTACGCCTCTGATCCAAAAATATCATACAGCATAAATAGTAGGAAACTTAATTTCCTACAAAAAAGGTCTCTTAATAGTTTGCCATAGCTCGCATTGTTTCCGACATATTTGCAGATTTAGCTCAAGGGAAGGGGCGTGACGGACATATTCCGAGATATTTCTTGTTCTTGTTGTGCTTCTTCTGCACAGCTAAGCTCGAACTGGCATTTGCAGCTCGCAATAGTGCAGAGTTATCTCAAAGAAAGGGGCCACGGTGTTTCTGTATCTCTATTATGTTGGTGCGGCTTCGGAACTTTTAAATATCTTGATATATCTCGAGAACTACGCATCTGATCAAAAAATATCATAGAACATAAAAAGTAGGAAACTTAAGTCTCTACAAAAAAGGTCTCTTAACATTTTGCCAAAGCTCGCTTCGTTTCCGAGATATTTGCAGATATATCTGAAGGGAAGGGGCCTGACGGACATATTTCGAGATATTTCTTCTTCTTGTTGTTCTTCTTCTGCACAGCTAAGCTGGAAGTGGCATTTGCGGCTCGCACTAGTGCAGAGTTATGTCAAAGAAAGGGGCCACGGTGTTTCTGTACCTCTATTATGTTGGTGCGGCTTCGGAACTTTTAAATATCTTGATATATCTCGAGAACTACGCATCTGATCAAAAAATATCATAGAACATAAAACGTAGGAAACTTAATTCTCTACAAAAAAGGTCTCTTAACATTTTGCCATAGCTCGCTTCGTTTCCGAGATATTTGCAGGTTTATCTCAAGGGAAGGGGCCTGACGGACATATTTCGAGATATTTCTTCTTCTTGTTGTTCTTCTTCTGCACAGCTAAGCTGGAAGTGGCATTTGCGGCTCGCATTAGTGCAGAGTTATCTCACAGAAAGGGGCCACGGTGTTTCTGTATCTCTATTATGTTGGTGCGGCTTCGGAACCCTTAAATATCTTGATATATCTCGAGAACTACGCATCTGATCAAGAAATATCATAGAACATAAAAAGTAGGAAACTTAATTATCTACCAAAAAGGTCTCTTAACATTTTGCCATAGCTCGCTTCGTTTCCGAGATATTTGCAGATTTATCTCAAGGGAAGGGGCCTGACGGACATATTTCGAGATATTTCTTCTTCTTGTTGTTCTTCTTCTGCACAGCTAAGCTAGAAGTGGCATTTGCAGCTCGCAATAGTGCAGAGTTATCTCAAAGAAAGGGGCCACGGTGTTTCTGTATCTCTATTATGTTGGTGCGGCTTCGGAACTTTTAAATATCTTGATATATTTCGAGAACTACGCATCTGATCAAAAAATATCATAGAACATAAAAAGTAGGAAACTTAATTCTCTCCAAAAAGGTCTCTTAACATTTTGCCATAGCTCGCTTCGTTTCCGAGATATATGCAGATTTATCTCAAGGGAAGGGGCCTGACGGACATATTTCGAGATATTTCTTCTTCTTGTTGTTCTTCTTCTGCACAGCTAAAGTGGAAGTTACATTTGCAGCTCGGAATAGTGCAGAGTTATCTCAAAGAAAGAGGCCACGGTGTTTATGTATCTTTATTATGTTGGTGCGGCTTCGGAACCTTTAAATATCTCGATATATCTCGAAAACTACGCCTCTAATCCAAAAATATCATACAGCATAAATAGTAGGAAACTTAATTTCCTACAAAAAAGGTCTCTTAATAGTTTGCCATAGCTCGCATTGTTTCCGACATATTTGCAGATTTAGCTCAAGGGAAGGGGCGTGACGGACATATTCCGAGATATTTCTTGTTCTTGTTGTGCTTCTTCTGCACAGCTAAGCTCGAACTGGCATTTGCAGCTCGCAATAGTGCAGAGTTATCTCAAAGAAAGGGGCCACGGTGTTTCTGTATCTCTATTATGTTGGTGCGGCTTCGGAACTTTTAAATATCTTGATATATCTCGAGAACTACGCATCTGATCAAAAAATGTCATAGAATATAAATTGTAGGAAACATAATTCTCTACAAAAAAGGTCTCTTAACGTTTTGCCATAGCTCGCTTCGTTTCCGAGATATTTGCAGATTTATCTCAAGGGAAGGGGCCTGACGGACATATTTCGAGATATTTCATCTTCTTGTTGTTCTTCTTCTGCACAGCTAAGCTGGAAGTGGCATTTGCGGCTCGCACTAGTGCAGAGTTATCTCAAAGAAAGGGGCCACGGTGTTTCTGTATCTCTATTATGTTGGTGCAGCTTCGGAACTTTTAAATATCTCGATATATCTCGAAAACTACGCGTCTGATCAAAAAATATCATAGAACATAAATTGTAGGAAACATAATTCTCTACAAAAAAGGTATCTTAACATTTTGCCATAGCTCGCTTCGTTTCCGAGATATTTGCAGATTTATCTCAAGGGAAGGGGCCTGACGGACATATTTCGAGATATTTCTTCTTCTTGTTGTTCTTCTTCAGCACAGCTAAGCCGGAAGTGGCATTTACAGCTCGCAATAGTGCAGAGTTATCTCAAAGAAAGGGGCCACGGTGTTTCTGTATCTCTATTATGTTGGTGCGGCTTCGGAACTTTTAAATATCTTGATATATCTCGAGAACTACGCATCTGATCAAAAAATATCATCGAACATAAAAAGTAGGAAACTTAATTCTCTACAAAAAAGGTCTCTTAACATTTTGCCATAGCTCGCTTCGTTTCCGAGATATTTGCAGATATATCTCAAGGGAAGGGGCCTGACGGACATATTTCGAGATATTTCTTCTTCTTGTTGTTCTTCTTCTGCACAGCTAAGCTGGAAGTGGCATTTGCAGCTCGCAATAGTGCAGAGTTATCTCAAAGAAAGGGGCCACGGTGTTTCTGTATCTCTATTATGTTGGTGCGGCTTCGGAACTTTTAAATATCTTGATATATCTCGAGAACTACGCATCTGATCAAAAAATATCATAGAACATAAAAAGTAGGAAACTTAATTCTCTACAAAAAAGGTCTCTTAACATTTTGCCATAGCTCGCTTCGTTTCCGAGATATTTGCAGGTTTATCTCAAGGGAAGGGGCCTGACGGACATATTTCGAGATATTTCTTCTTCTTGTTGTTCTTCTTCTGCACAGCTAAGCTGGAAGTGGCATTTGCGGTTCGCACTAGTGCAGAGTTATCTCAAAGAAAGGGGCCATGGTGTTTCTGTATCTCTATTATGTTGGTGCGGCTTCGGAACTTTTAAATATCTTGATATATCTCGAGAACTACGCATCTGATCAAAAAATATCATAGAACATAAATTGTAGGAAACATAATTCTCTACAAAAAAGGTCTCTTAACATTTTGCCATAGCTCGCTTCGTTTCCGAGATATTTGCAGATTTATCTCAAGGGAAGGGGCCTGACGGACATATTTCGAGATATTTCTTCTTCTTGATGTTCTTCTTCTGCACAGCTAAGCTGGAAGTGGCATTTGCGGCTCGCATTAGTGCAGAGTTATCTCACAGAAAGGGGCCACGGTGTTTCTGTATCTCTATTATGTTGGTGCGGCTTCGGAACCCTTAAATATCTTGATATATCTCGAGAACTACGCATCTGGTCAAGAAATATCATAGAACATAAAAAGTAGGAAACTTAATTCTCTACCAAAAAGGTCTCTTAACATTTTGCCATAGCTCGCTTCGTTTCCGAGATATTTGCAGATTTATCTCAAGGGAAGGGGCCTGACGGACATATTTCGAGATATTTCTTCTTCTTGTTGTTCTTCTTCTGCACAGCTAAGCTGGAAGTGGCATTTGCAGCTCGCAATAGTGCAGAGTTATCTCAAAGAAAGGGGCCACGGTGTTTCTGTATCTCTATTATGTTGGTGCGGCTTCGGAACTTTTAAATATCTTGATATATTTCGAGAACTACGCATCTGATCAAAAAATATCATAGAACATAAAAAGTAGGAAACTTAATTCTCTCCAAAAAGGTCTCTTAACATTTTGCCATAGCTCGCTTCGTTTCCGAGATATATGCAGATTTATCTCAAGGGAAGGGGCCTGACGGACATATTTCGAGATATTTCTTCTTCTTGTTGTTCTTCTTCTGCACAGCTAAAGTGGAAGTTACATTTGCAGCTCGGAATAGTGCAGAGTTATCTCAAAGAAAGAGGCCACGGTGTTTATGTATCTTTATTATGTTGGTGCGGCTTCGGAACCTTTAAATATCTCGATATATCTCGAAAACTACGCCTCTGATCCAAAAATATCATACAGCATAAATAGTAGGAAACTTAATTTCCTACAAAAAAGGTCTCTTAATAGTTTGCCATAGCTCGCATTGTTTCCGACATATTTGCAGATTTAGCTCAAGGGAAGGGGCGTGACGGACATATTCCGAGATATTTCTTGTTCTTTTTGTGCTTCTTCTGCACAGCTAAGCTCGAACTGGCATTTGCAGCTCGCAATAGTGCAGAGTTATCTCAAAGAAAGGGGCCACGGTGTTTCTGTATCTCTATTATGTTGGTGCGGCTTCGGAACTTTTAAATATCTTGATATATCTCGAGAACTACGCATCTGATAAAAAAATATCATAGAACATAAAAAGTAGGAAACTTAAGTCTCTACAAAAAAGGTCTCTTAACATTTTGCCAAAGCTCGCTTCGTTTCCGAGATATTTGCAGATATATCTGAAGGGAAGGGGCCTGACGGACATATTTCGAGATATTTCTTCTTCTTGTTGTTCTTCTTCTGCACAGCTAAGCTGGAAGTGGCATTTGCGGCTCGCACTAGTGCAGAGTTATGTCAAAGAAAGGGGCCACGGTGTTTCTGTACCTCTATTATGTTGGTGCGGCTTCGGAACTTTTAAATATCTTGATATATCTCGAGAACTACGCATCTGATCAAAAAATATCATAGAACATAAAACGTAGGAAACTTAATTCTCTACAAAAAAGGTCTCTTAACATTTTGCCATAGCTCGCTTCGTTTCCGAGATATTTGCAGATTTATCTCAAGGGAAGGGGCCTGACAGACATATTTCGAGATATTTCTTCTTCTTGTTGTTCTTCTTCTGCACAGCTAAGCTGGAAGTGGCATTTGCGGATCGCACTAGTGCAGAGTTATCTCAAAGAAAGGGGCCACGGTGTTTCTGTACCTCTATTATGTTGGTGCGGCTTCGGAACTTTTAAATATCTCGATATATCTCGAAAACTACGCTTCTGATCAAAAAATATCATAGAACATAAATTGTAGGAAACATAATTCTCTACAAAAAAGGTCTCTTAACATTTTGCCATAGCTCGCTTCGTTTCCGAGATATTTGCAGATTTATCTCAAGGGAAGGGGCCTGACGGACATATTTCGAGATATTTCTTCTTCTTGTTGTTCTTCTTCTGCACAGCTAAGCTGGAAGTGGCATTTGCGGTTCGCACTAGTGCAGAGTTATCTCAAAGAAAAGGGCCACGGTGTTTCTGTATCTCTATTATCTTGGTGCGGCTTCGGAACTTTTAAATATCTTGATATATCTCGAGAACTACGCATCTGATCAAAAAATGTCATAGAATATAAATTGTAGGAAACATAATTCTCTACAAAAAAGGTCTCTTAACATTTTGCCATAGCTCGCTTCGTTTCCGAGATATTTGCAGATTTATCTCAAGGGAAGGGGCCTGACGGACATATTTCGAGATATTTCATCTTCTTGTTGTTCTTCTTCTGCACAGCTAAGCTGGAAGTGGCATTTGCGGCTCGCACTAGTGCAGAGTTATCTCAAAGAAAGGGGCCACGGTGTTTCTGTATCTCTATTATGTTGGTGCAGCTTCGGAACTTTTAAATATCTCGATATATCTCGAAAACTACGCGTCTGATCAAAAAATATCATAGAACATAAATTGTAGGAAACATAATTCTCTACAAAAAAGGTATCTTAACATTTTGCCATAGCTCGCTTCGTTTCCGAGATATTTGCAGATTTATCTCAAGGGAAGGGGCCTGACGGACATATTTCGAGATATTTCTTCTTCTTGTTGTTCTTCTTCAGCACAGCTAAGCCGGAAGTGGCATTTACAGCTCGCAATAGTGCAGAGTTATCTCAAAGAAAGGGGCCACGGTGTTTCTGTATCTCTATTATGTTGGTGCGGCTTCGGAACTTTTAAATATCTTGATATATCTCGAGAACTACGCATCTGATCAAAAAATATCATCGAACATAAAAAGTAGGAAACTTAATTCTCTACAAAAAAGGTCTCTTAACATTTTGCCATAGCTCGCTTCGTTTCCGAGATATTTGCAGATATATCTCAAGGGAAGGGGCCTGACGGACATATTTCGAGATATTTCTTCTTCTTGTTGTTCTTCTTCTGCACAGCTAAGCTGGAAGTGGCATTTGCAGCTCGCAATAGTGCAGAGTTATCTCAAAGAAACGGGCCACGGTGTTTCTGTATCTCTATTATGTTGGTGCGGCTTCGGAACTTTTAAATATCTTGATATATCTCGAGAACTACGCATCTGATCAAAAAATATCATAGAACATAAAAAGTAGGAAACTTAATTCTCTACAAAAATGGTCTCTTAACATTTTGCCATAGCTCGCTTCGTTTCCGAGATATTTGCAGGTTTATCTCAAGGGAAGGGGCCTGACGGACATATTTCGAGATATTTCTTCTTCTTGTTGTTCTTCTTCTGCACAGCTAAGCTGGAAGTGGCATTTGCGGTTCGCACTAGTGCAGAGTTATCTCAAAGAAAGGGGCCACGGTGTTTCTGTATCTCTATTATGTTGGTGCGGCTTCGGAACTTTTAAATATCTTGATATATCTCGAGAACTACGCATCTGATCAAAAAATATCATAGAACATAAATTGTAGGAAACATAATTCTCTACAAAAAAGGTCTCTTAACATTTTGCCATAGCTCGCTTCGTTTCCGAGATATTTGCAGATTTATCTCAAGGGAAGGGGCCTGACGGACATATTTCGAGATATTTCTTCTTCTTGTTGTTCTTCTTCTGCACAGCTAAGCTGGAAGTGGCATTTGCGGCTCGCATTAGTGCAGAGTTATCTCACAGAAAGGGGCCACGGTGTTTCTGTATCTCTATTATGTTGGTGCGGCTTCGGAACCCTTAAATATCTTGATATATCTCGAGAACTACGCATCTGATCAAGAAATATCATAGAACATAAAAAGTAGGAAACTTAATTCTCTACCAAAAAGGTCTCTTAACATTTTGCCATAGCTCGCTTCGTTTCCGAGATATTTGCAGATTTATCTCAAGGGAAGGGGCCTGACGGACATATTTCGAGATATTTCTTCTTCTTGTTGTTCTTCTTCTGCACAGCTTAGCTGGAAGTGGCATTTGCAGCTCGCAATAGTGCAGAGTTATCTCAAAGAAAGGGGCCACGGTGTTTCTGTATCTCTATTATGTTGGTGCGGCTTCGGAACTTTTAAATATCTTGATATATCTCGAGAACTACGCATCTGATCAAAAAATATCATAGAACATAAAACGTAGGAAACTTAATTCTCTACAAAAAAGGTCTCTTAACATTTTGCCATAGCTCGCTTCGTTTCCGAGATATTTGCAGATTTATCTCAAGGGAAGGGGCCTGACGGACATATTTCGAGATATTTCTTCTTCTTGTTGTTCTTCTTCTGCACAGCTAAGCTGGAAGTGGCATTTGCAGCTCGCAATAGTGCAGAGTTATCTCAAAGAAAGGGGCCACGGTGTTTCTGTATCTCTATTATGTTGGTGCGGCTTCGGAACTTTTAAATATCTTGATATATCTCGAGAACTACGCATCTGATCAAAAAATATCATAGAACATAAAACGTAGGAAACTTAATTCTCTACAAAAAAGGTCTCTTAACATTTTGCCATAGCTCGCTTCGTTTCCGAGATATTTGCAGATTTATCTCAAGGGAACGGGCCTGACGGACCTATTTCGAGATATTTCTTCTTCTTGTTGTTCTTCTTCTGCACAGCTAAACTGGAAGTGGCATTTCCAGCTCGCAATAGTGCAGAGTTATCTCAAAGAGAGGGGCCACGGTGTTTCTGTATCTCTATTATGTTGGTGCGGCTTCGGAACTTTTACATATCTTGATATATCTCGAGAACTACGCATCTGATCAAAAAATATCATAGAACATAAAACGTAGGAAACTTAATTCTCTACAAAAAAGGTCTCTTAAGATTTTGCCATAGCTCGCTTCGTTTCCGAGATATTTGCAGATTTATCTCAAGGGAAGGGGCCTGACGGACATATTTCGAGATATTTCTTCTTCTTGTTGTTCTTCTTCTGCACAGCTAAGCTGGAAGTGGCATTTGCAGCTCGCAATAGTGCAGAGTTATCTCAAAGAAAGGGGCCACGGTGTTTCTGTATCTCTATTATGTTGGTGCGGCTTCGGAACTTTTAAATATCTTGATATATCTCGAGAACTACGCATCTGATCAAAAAATATCATAGAACATAAAACGTAGGAAACTTAATTCTCTACAAAAAAGGTCTCTCAACATTTTGCCATAGCTCGCTTCGTTTCCGAGATATTTGCAGATTTATCTCAAGGGAACGGGCCTGACGGACCTATTTCGAGATATTTCTTCTTCTTGTTGTTCTTCTTCTGCACAGCTAAGCTAGAAGTGGCATTTGCGGCTCGCACTAGTGCAGAGTTATCTCAAAGAAAGGAGCCACGGTGTTTCTGTATCTCTATTATGTTGGTGCGGCTTCGGAACTTTTAAATATCTTGATATATCTCGAGAACTACGCATCTGATCAAAAAATATCATAGAACATAAAAAGTAGGAAACTTAATTCTCTACAAATAAGGTCTCTTAACATTTTGCCATAGCTCGCTTCGTTTCCGAGATATTTGCAGATTTATCTCAAGGGAAGGGGCCTGACGGACATATTTCGAGATATTTCTTCTTCTTGTTGTTCTTCTTCGGCACAGCTAAGCTGGAAGTGGGATTTGCAGCTCGCAATAGTGCAGAGTTATCTCAAAGAAAGGGGCCACGGTGTTTCTGTATCTCTATTATGTTGGTGCGGCTTCGGAACTTTTAAATATCTTGATATATCTCGAGAACTACGCGTCTGATCAAAAAATATCATAGAACATAAAAAGTAGGAAACATAATTCTCTACAAAAAAGGTCTCTTAACATTTTGCCATAGCTCGCTTCGTTTCCGAGATATTTGCAGATTTATCTCAAGGGAAGGTACCTGACGGACATATTTCGAGATATTTCTTCTTCTTGTTGTTCTTCTTCTGCACAGCTAAGCTGGAAGTGGCATTTGCGGCTCGCACTAGTGCAGAGTTATCTCAAAGAAAGGGGCCACGGTGTTTCTGTATCTCTATTATGTTGGTGCGGTTTCGGAACTTTTAAATATCTTGATATATCTCGAGAACTACGCATCTGATCAAAAAATATCATAGAACATAAAAAGTAGGAAACTTAATTCTCTACAAATAAGGTCTCTTAACATTTTGCCATAGCTCGCTTCATTTCCGAGATATTTGCAGATTTATCTCAAGGGAAGGGGCCTGACGGACATATTTCGAGATATTTCTTCTTCTTGTTGTTCTTCTTCTGCACAGCTAAGCTGGAAGTGGCATTTGCAGCTCGCAATAGTGCAGAGTTATCTCAAAGAAAGAGGCCACGGTGTTTCTGTACCTCTGTTATGTTGGTGCAGCTTCGGAACTTTTAAATATCTTGATATATCTCGAGAACTACGCATCTGATCAAAAAATATCATAGAAGATAAAACGTAGGAAACTTAATTCTCTACAAAAAAGGTCTCTTAACATTTTGCCATAGCTCGCTTCGTTTCCGAGATATTTGCAGATTTATCTCAAGGGAAGGGGCCTAACGGACATATTTCGAGATATTTCTTCTTCTTCTTGTTCTTCTTCTGCACAGCTAAACTGGGAGTGGCATTTCCAGCTCGCAATAGTGCAGAGTTATCCCAAAGAAAGGGGCCACGGTGTTTCTGTATCTCTATTATGTTGGTGCGGCTTCGGAACTTTTAAATATCTTGATATATCTCGAGAACTACGCATCTGATCAAAAAATATCATAGAACATAAAAAGTAGGAAACTTAATTCTCTACAAAAAAGGTCTCTTAAGATTCTGCCATAGCTCGCTTCGTTTCCGAGATATTTGCAGATTTATCTCAAGGGAAGGGGCCTAACGGACATATTTCGAGATATTTCTTCTTCTTGTTGTTCTTCTTCTGCACAGCTAAACTGGAAGTGGCATTTCCAGCTCGCAATAGTGCAGAGTTATCTCAAAGAGAGGGGCCACGGTGTTTCTGTATCTCTATTATGTTGGTGCGGCTTCGGAACTTTTACATATCTTGATATATCTCGAGAACTACGCATCTGATCAAAAAATATCATAGAACATAAATAGTAGGAAACTTAATTCCCTACAAAAAAGGTCTCTTAACATTTTGCCATAGCTCGCTTCGTTTCCGAGATATTTGCAGATTTATCTCAAGGGAAGGGGCCTGACGGACATATTTCGAGATATTTCTTCTTCTTGTTGTTCTTCTTCTGCACAGCTAAGCTGGAAGTGGCATTTGCGGCTCGCACTAGTGCAGAGTTATCTCAAAGAAAGGGGCCACGGTGTTTCTGTATCTCTATTATGTTGGTGCGGCTTCGGAACTGTTAAATATCTCGATATATCTCGAAAACTACGCTTCTGATCAAAAAATATCATAGAACATAAATTGTAGGAAACATAATTCTCTACAAAAAACGTCTCTTAACATTTTGCCATAGCTCGCTTCGTTTCCGAGATATTTGCAGATTCAGCTCAAAGGAACTGGCCTGACGGACATATTTCGAGATATTTCTTCTTCTTGTTGTTCTTCCTCTGCACAGCTAAGCTGGAAGTGGCATTTGCAGCTAGCAATAGTGCAGAGTTATCTCAAAGAAAGGGGCCACGGTGTTTCTGTATCTCTATTATGTTGGTGCGGCTTCGGAACTTTTAAATATCCTGATATATCTCGAGAACTACGCGTCTGATCAAAAAATATCATAGAACATAAAAAGTAGGAAACATAATTCTCTACAAAAAAGGTCTCTTAACATTTTGCCATAGCTCGCTTCGTTTCCGAGATATTTGCAGATTTATCTCAAGGGAAGGTACCTGACGGACATATTTCGAGATATTTCTTCTTCTTCTTGTTCTTCTTCTGCACAGCTAAGCTGGAAGTGGCATTTGCGGCTCGCACTAGTGCAGAGTTATCTCAAAGAAAGGGGCCACGGTGTTTCTGTATCTCTATTATGTTGGTGCGGTTTCGGAACTTTTAAATATCTTGATATATCTCGAGAACTACGCATCTGATCAAAAAACATCATAGAACATAAAAAGTAGGAAACTTAATTCTCTACAAATAAGGTCTCTTAACATTTTGCCATAGCTCGCTTCATTTCCGAGATATTTGCAGATTTATCTCAAGGGAAGGGGCCTGACGGACATATTTCGAGATATTTCTTCTTCTTGTTGTTCTTCTTCTGCACAGCTAAGCTGGAAGTGGCATTTGCAGCTCGCAATAGTGCAGAGTTATCTCAAAGAAAGAGGCCACGGTGTTTCTGTACCTCTGTTATTTTGGTGCAGCTTCGGAACTTTTAAATATCTTGATAGATCTCGAGAACTACGCATCTGATCAAAAAATATCATAGAAGATAAAAAGTAGGAAACTTAATTCTCTACAAAAAAGGTCTCTTAACATTTTGCCATAGCTCGCTTCGTTTCCGAGATATTTGCAGATTTATCTCAAGGGAAGGGGCCTAACGGACATATTTCGAGATATTTCTTCTTCTTGTTGTTCTTCTTCTGCACAGCTAAGCTGGAGGTGGCATTTGCGGCTCGCACTAGTGCAGAGTTATCTCAAAGAAAGAGGCCACGGTGTTTCTGTACCTCTATTATGTTGGTGGGGCTTCGGAACTTTTAAATATCTTGGTATATCTCGACAATTACGCATCTGATCAAAAAATATCATACAACATAAAAAGTAGGAAACTTAATTCTCTACAAAAAAGGTCTCTTAACATTTTGCCATAGCTCGCTTCGTTTCCGAGATATTTGCAGATATATCTCAAGGGAAGGGGCCTAACGGACATATTTCGAGATATTTCTTCTTCTTGTTGTTCTTCTTCTGCACAGCTAAACTGGAAGTGGGATTTCCAGCTCGCACTAGTGCAGAGTTATCTCAAAGAAAGGGGCCACGGTGTTTCTGTATCTCTATTATGTTGGTGAGGCTTCGGAACTTTTAAATATCTTGATATATCTCGAGAACTACGCATCTGATCAAAAAATATCATAGAACATAAAAAGTAGGAAACTTAATTCTCTACAAATAAGGTCTCTTAACATTTTGCCATAGCTCGCTTCATTTCCGAGATATTTGCAGATTTATCTCAAGGGAAGGGGCCTAACGGAGATATTTCGAGATATTTCTTCTTCTTGTTGTTCTTCTTCTGCACAGCTAAGCTGGAAGTGGCATTTGCGGCTCGCACTAGTGCAGAGTTATCTCAAAGAAAGAGGCCACGGTGTTTCTGTACCTCTATTATGTTGGTGCGGCTTCGGAACTTTTAAATATCTTGATATATCTCGAGAACTACGCATCTGATCAAAAAATATCATAGAACATAAAAAGTAGGAAACCTAATTCTCTACAAAAAAGGTCTCTTAACATTTTGCCGTAGCTCGCTTCGTTTCCGAGATATTTGCAGATTTATCTCAAGGGAAGGGGCCTGACGGACATATTTCGAGATATTTCTTCTTCTTGTTGTTCTTCTTCTGCACAGCTAAGCTGGAAGTGGCATTTGCAGCTCGGAATAGTGCAGAGTTATCTCAAAGAAAGAGGCCACGGTGTTTATGTATCTTTATTATGTTGGTGCGGCTTCGGAACCTTTAAATATCTCGATATATCTCGAAAACTACGCCTCTGATCCAAAAATATCATAGAGCATAAATAGTAGGAAACTTAATTTCCTACAAAAAAGGTCTCTTAATAGTTTGCCATAGCTCGCATTGTTTCCGACATATTTGCAGATTTAGCTCAAGGGAAGGGGCGTGACGGACATATTCCGAGATATTTCTTGTTCTTGTTGTGCTTCTTCTGCACAGCTAAGCTCGAACTGGCATTTGCAGCTCGCAATAGTGCAGAGTTATCTCACAGAAAGGGGCCACGGTGTTTCTGTATCTCTATTATGTTGGTGCGGCTTCGGAACTTTTAAATATCTCGATATATCTCGAAAACTACGGTTCTGACCAAAAAATATCGTAGAACATAAATTGTAGGAAACATAATTCTCTACAAAAAAGGTCTCTTAACATTTTGCCAAAGCTCGCTTCGTTTCCGAGATATTTGCAGATATATCTCAAGGGAAGGGGCCTGACGGACATATTTCGAGATATTTCTTCTTCTTGTTGTTCTTCTTCTGCACAGCTAAGCTGGAAGTGGCATTTGCGGCTCGCACTAGTGCAGAGTTATGTCAAAGAAAGGGGCCACGGTGTTTCTGTACCTCTATTATGTTGGTGCGGCTTCGGAACTTTTAAATATCTCGATATATCTCGAGAACTACGCATCTGATCAAAAAATATCATAGAACATAAAAAGTAGGAAACTTAATTCTCTACAAAAAAGGTCTCTTAACATTTTGCCAAAGCTCGCTTCGTTTCCGAGATATTTGCAGATATATCTCAAGGGAAGGGGCCTGACGGACATATTTCGAGATATTTCTTCTTCTTGTTGTTCTTCTTCTGCACAGCTAAGCTGGAACTGGCATTTGCGGCTCGCACTAGTGCAGAGTTATGTCAAAGAAAGGGGCCACGGTGTTTCTGTACCTCTATTATGTTGGTGCGGCTTCGGAACTTTTAAATATCTCGATATATCTCGAAAACTACGCTTCTGATCAAAAAATATCATAGAACATAAATTGTAGGAAACATTATTCTCTACAAAAAAGGTCTCTTAACATTTTGCCATGGCTCGCTTCGTTTCCGAGATATTTGCAGATATATCTCAAGGGAAGGGGCCTGACGGACATATTTCGAGATATTTCTTCTTCTTGTTGTTCTTCTTCTGCACAGCTAAGCTGGAAGTGGAATTTGCAGCTCGCAATAGTGCAGAGTTATCTCAAAGAAAGGGGCCACGGTGTTTCTGTATTTCTATTATGTTGGTGCGGCTTCGGAACTTTTAAATATCTTGATATATCTCGAGAACTACGCATCTGATCAAAAAATATCACAGAACATAAAAAGTAGGAAACTTAATACTCTACAAAAAAGGTCTCTTAACATTTTGCCATAGCTCGCTTCGTTTCCGAGATATTTGCAGATTTATCTTAAGGGAAGGGGCCTGACGGACATATTTCGAGATATTTCTTCTTCTTGTTGTTCTTCTTCTGCACAGCTAAACTGGAAGTGGCATTTCCAGCTCGCAATAGCGCAGAGTTATCTCAAAGAAAGGGGCCACGGTGTTTCTGTATCTCTATTATGTTGGTGCGGCTTCGGAACTTTTAAATATCTTGATATATTTCGAGAACTACGCATCTGATCAAAAAATATCATAGAACATAAAAAGTAGGAAACTTAATTCTCTCCAAAAAGGTCTCTTAACATTTTGCCATAGCTCGCTTCGTTTCCGAGATATATGCAGATTTATCTCAAGGGAAGGGGCCTGACGGACATATTTCGAGATATTTCTTCTTCTTGTTGTTCTTCTTCTGCACAGCTAAAGTGGAAGTTACATTTGCAGCTCGGAATAGTGCAGAGTTATCTCAAAGAAAGGGGCCACGGTGTTTCTGTATCTCTATTATGTTGGTGCGGCTTCGGAACATTTAAATATCTCGATATATCTCGAAAACTACGCTTCTGATCAAAAAATATCATAGAACATAAATTGTAGGAAACATAATTCTCTACAAAAAAGGTCTCTTAACGTTTTGCCATAGCTCGCTTCGTTTCCGAGATATTTGCAGATTTATCTCAAGGGAAGGGTCCTGACGGACATATTTCGAGATATTTCTTCTTCCTGTTGTTCTTCTTCTGCACAGCTAAACTGGAAGTGGCATTACCAGCTCGCAATAGCGCAGAGTTATCTCAAAGAAAGGGGCCACGGTGTTCCTGTATCTCTATTATGTTGGTGCAGCTTCGGAACTTTTAAATATCTTGATATATCTCGAGAACTACGCATCTGATCAAAAAATATCACAGAACATAAAAAGTAGGAAACTTAATACTCTACAAAAAAGGTCTCTTAACATTTTGCCATAGCTCGCTTCGTTTCCGAGATATTTGCAGATTTATCTCAAGGGAAGGGGCCTAACGGACATATTTCGAGATATTTCTTCTTCTTGTTGTTCTTCTTCTGCACAGCTAAGCTGGAGGTGGCATTTGCGGCTCGCACTAGTGCAGAGTTATCTCAAAGAAAGAGGCCACGGTGTTTCTGTACCTCTATTATGTTGGTGGGGCTTCGGAACTTTTAAATATCTTGGTATATCTCGACAATTACGCATCTGATCAAAAAATATCATACAACATAAAAAGTAGGAAACTTAATTCTCTACAAAAAAGGTCTCTTAACATTTTGCCATAGCTCGCTTCGTTTCCGAGATATTTGCAGATATATCTCAAGGGAAGGGGCCTAACGGACATATTTCGAGATATTTCTTCTTCTTGTTGTTCTTCTTCTGCACAGCTAAACTGGAAGTGGGATTTCCAGCTCGCACTAGTGCAGAGTTATCTCAAAGAAAGGGGCCACGGTGTTTCTGTATCTCTATTATGTTGGTGCGGCTTCGGAACTTTTAAATATCTCGATATATCTCGAAAACTACGCTTCTGCTCAAAAAATATCATAGAACATAAATTGTAGGAAACATAATTCTCTACAAAAAACGTCTCTCAACATTTTGCCATAGCTCGCTTCGTCTCCGAGATATTTGCAGATTTATCTCAAGGGAAGGGGCCTGACGGACATATTTCGAGATATTTCTTCTTCTTGTTGTTCTTCTTCTGCACAACTAAGCTGGAAGTGGCATTTGCGGCTCGCACTAGTGCAGAGTTATCTCAAAGAAAGAGGCCACGGTGTTTCTGTACCTCTATTATGTTGGTGCGGCTTCGGAACTTTTAAATATCTTGATATATCTCGAGAACTACGCATCTGATCAAAAAATATCATAGAACATAAAAAGTAGGAAACCTAATTCTCTACAAAAAAGGTCTCTTAACATTTTGCCGTAGCTCGCTTCGTTTCCGAGATATTTGCAGATTTATCTCAAGGGAAGGGGCCTGACGGACATATTTCGAGATATTTCTTCTTCTTGTTGTTCTTCTTCTGCACAGCTAAGCTGGAAGTGGCATTTGCAGCTCGCAATAGTGCAGAGTTATCGCAAAGAAAGGGGCCACGGTGTTTCTGTATCTCTATTATGTTGGTGCGGCTTCGGAACTTTTAAATATCTTGATATATCTCGAGAACTACGCATCTGATCAAAAAATATCATACAACATAAAAAGTAGGAAACGTAATTTTCTACAAAAAAGGTCTCTTAACATTTTGCCGTAGCTCGCTTGGTTTCCGAGATATTTGCAGATTTATCTCAAGGGATGGGGCCTGACGGACATATTTCGAGATATTTCTTCTTCTTGTTGTTCTTCTTCTGCACAGCTAAGCTGGAAGTGGCATTTGCAGGTCGCAATAGTGCAGAGTTATCTCAAAGAAAGGGGCCACGGTGTTTCTGTATCTCTATTATGTTGGTGCGGCTTCGGAACATTTAAATATCTCGATATATCTCGAAAACTACGCTTCTGATCAAAAAATATCATAGTACATAAATTGTAGGAAACATAATTCTCTACAAAAAAGGTCTCTTAACGTTTTGCCATAGCTCGCTTCGTTTCCGAGATATTTGCAGATTTATCTCAAGGGAAGGGTCCTGACGGACATATTTCGAGATATTTCTTCTTCCTGTTGTTCTTCTTCTGCACAGCTAAACTGGAAGTGGCATTACCAGCTCGCAATAGCGCAGAGTTATCTCAAAGAAAGGGGCCACGGTGTTCCTGTATCTCTATTATGTTGGTGCAGCTTCGGAACTTTTAAATATCTTGATATATCTCGAGAACTACGCATCTGATCAAAAAATATCACAGAACATAAAAAGTAGGAAACTTAATACTCTACAAAAAAGGTCTCTTAACATTTTGCCATAGCTCGCTTCGTTTCCGAGATATTTGCAGATTTATCTCAAGGGAAGGGGCCTGACGGACATATTTCGAGATATTTCTTCTTCTTGTTGTTCTTCTTCTGCACAGCTAAACTGGAAGTGGCATTTCCAGCTCGCAATAGCGCAGAGTTATCTCAAAGAAAGGGGCCACGGTGTTTCTGTATCTCTATTATGTTGGTGCGGCTTCGGAACTTTTAAATATCTTGATATATTTCGAGAACTACGCATCTGATCAAAAAATATCATAGAACATAAAAAGTAGGAAACTTAATTCTCTCCAAAAAGGTCTCTTAACATTTTGCCATAGCTCGCTTCGTTTCCGAGATATATGCAGATTTATCTCAAGGGAAGGGGCCTGACGGACATATTCGAGATATTTCTTCTTCTTGTTGTCCTTCTTCTGCACAGCTAAAGTGGAAGTTACATTTGCAGCTCGGAATAGTGCAGAGTTATCTCAAAGAAAGAGGCCACGGTGTTTATGTATCTTTATTATGTTGGTGCGGCTTCGGAACCTTTAAATATCTCGATATATCTCGAAAACTACGCCTCTGATCCAAAAATATCATAGAGCATAAACAGTAGGAAACTTAATTTCCTACAAAAAAGGTCTCTTAATAGTTTGCCATAGCTCGCATTGTTTCCGACATATTTGCAGATTTAGCTCAAGGGAAGGGGCGTGACGGACATATTCCGAGATATTTCTTGTTCTTGTTGTGCTTCTTCTGCACAGCTAAGCTCGAACTGGCATTTGCAGCTCGCAATAGTGCAGAGTTATCTCACAGAAAGGGGCCACGGTGTTTCTGTATCTCTATTATGTTGGTGCGGCTTCGGAACTTTTAAATATCTCGATATATCTCGAAAACTACGGTTCTGACCAAAAAATATCGTAGAACATAAATTGTAGGAAACATAATTCTCTACAAAAAAGGTCTCTTAACATTTTGCCATAGCTCGCTTCGTTTCCGAGATATGTGCAGATTTATCTCAAGGGAAGGGGCCTGACGGACATATCTCGAGATATTTCTTCTTCTTGTTGTTCTTCTTCTGCACAGCTAAGCTGGAAGTGGCATTTGCAGCTCGCAATAGTACAGAGTTATCTCAAAGAAAGGGGCCACGGTGTTTCTGTATCTCTATTATGTTGGTGCGGCTTCGGAACTTTTAAATATCTCGATATATCTCGAAAACTACGCTTCTGATCAAAAAATATCATAGAACATAAATTGTAGGAAACATAATTCTCTACAAAAAAGGTCTCTTAACATTTTGCCTTAGCTCGCTTCGTTTCCGAGATATTTGCAGATATATCTCAAGGGAAGGGGCCTGACGGACATATTTCGAGATATTTCTTCTTCTTGTTGTTCTTCTTCTGCACAGCTAAGCTGGAAGTGGCAATTGCAGCTCGCAATAGTGCAGAGTTATCTCAAAGAAAGGGGCCACGGTGTTTCTGTATCTCTATTATGTTGTTGCGGCTTCGGAACTTTTAAATATCTTGATATATCTCGAGAACTACGCATCTGATCAAAAAATATCATAGAACATAAAAAGTAGGAAACATAATTCTCTACAAAAAAGGTCTCTTAACATTTTGCCAAAGCTCGCTTCGTTTCCGAGATATTTGCAGATATATCTCAAGGGAAGGGGCCTGACGGACATATTTCGAGATATTTCTTCTTCTTGTTGTTCTTCTTCTGCACAGCTAAGCTGGAAGTGGCATTTGCGGCTCGCACTAGTGCAGAGTTATGTCAAAGAAAGGGGCCACGGTGTTTCTGTACCTCTATTATGTTGGTGCGGCTTCGGAACTTTTAAATATCTCGATATATCTCGAGAACTACGCATCTGATCAAAAAATATCATAGAACATAAAAAGTAGGAAACTTAATTCTCTACAAAAAAGGTCTCTTAACATTTTGCCAAAGCTCGCTTCGTTTCCGAGATATTTGCAGATATATCTCAAGGGAAGGGGCCTGACGGACATATTTCGAGATATTTCTTCTTCTTGTTGTTCTTCTTCTGCACAGCTAAGCTGGAACTGGCATTTGCGGCTCGCACTAGTGCAGAGTTATGTCAAAGAAAGGGGCCACGGTGTTTCTGTACCTCTATTATGTTGGTGCGGCTTCGGAACTTTTAAATATCTCGATATATCTCGAAAACTACGCTTCTGATCAAAAAATATCATAGAACATAAATTGTAGGAAACATTATTCTCTACAAAAAAGGTCTCTTAACATTTTGCCATGGCTCGCTTCGTTTCCGAGATATTTGCAGATATATCTCAAGGGAAGGGGCCTGACGGACATATTTCGAGATATTTCTTCTTCTTGTTGTTCTTCTTCTGCACAGCTAAGCTGGAAGTGGAATTTGCAGCTCGCAATAGTGCAGAGTTATCTCAAAGAAAGGGGCCACGGTGTTTCTGTATTTCTATTATGTTGGTGCGGCTTCGGAACTTTTAAATATCTTGATATATCTCGAGAACTACGCATCTGATCAAAAAATATCACAGAACATAAAAAGTAGGAAACTTAATACTCTACAAAAAAGGTCTCTTAACATTTTGCCATAGCTCGCTTCGTTTCCGAGATATTTGCAGATTTATCTTAAGGGAAGGGGCCTGACGGACATATTTCGAGATATTTCTTCTTCTTGTTGTTCTTCTTCTGCACAGCTAAACTGGAAGTGGCATTTCCAGCTCGCAATAGCGCAGAGTTATCTCAAAGAAAGGGGCCACGGTGTTTCTGTATCTCTATTATGTTGGTGCGGCTTCGGAACTTTTAAATATCTTGATATATTTCGAGAACTACGCATCTGATCAAAAAATATCATAGAACATAAAAAGTAGGAAACTTAATTCTCTCCAAAAAGGTCTCTTAACATTTTGCCATAGCTCGCTTCGTTTCCGAGATATATGCAGATTTATCTCAAGGGAAGGGGCCTGACGGACATATTTCGAGATATTTCTTCTTCTTGTTGTTCTTCTTCTGCACAGCTAAAGTGGAAGTTACATTTGCAGCTCGGAATAGTGCAGAGTTATCTCAAAGAAAGGGGCCACGGTGTTTCTGTATCTCTATTATGTTGGTGCGGCTTCGGAACATTTAAATATCTCGATATATCTCGAAAACTACGCTTCTGATCAAAAAATATCATAGAACATAAATTGTAGGAAACATAATTCTCTACAAAAAAGGTCTCTTAACGTTTTGCCATAGCTCGCTTCGTTTCCGAGATATTTGCAGATTTATCTCAAGGGAAGGGTCCTGACGGACATATTTCGAGATATTTCTTCTTCCTGTTGTTCTTCTTCTGCACAGCTAAACTGGAAGTGGCATTACCAGCTCGCAATAGCGCAGAGTTATCTCAAAGAAAGGGGCCACGGTGTTCCTGTATCTCTATTATGTTGGTGCAGCTTCGGAACTTTTAAATATCTTGATATATCTCGAGAACTACGCATCTGATCAAAAAATATCACAGAACATAAAAAGTAGGAAACTTAATACTCTACAAAAAAGGTCTCTTAACATTTTGCCATAGCTCGCTTCGTTTCCGAGATATTTGCAGATTTATCTCAAGGGAAGGGGCCTGACGGACATATTTCGAGATATTTCTTCTTCTTGTTGTTCTTCTTCTGCACAGCTAAACTGGAAGTGGCATTTCCAGCTCGCAATAGCGCAGAGTTATCTCAAAGAAAGGGGCCACGGTGTTTCTGTATCTCTATTATGTTGGTGCGGCTTCGGAACTTTTAAATATCTTGATATATTTCGAGAACTACGCATCTGATCAAAAAATATCATAGAACATAAAAAGTAGGAAACTTAATTCTCTCCAAAAAGGTCTCTTAACATTTTGCCATAGCTCGCTTCGTTTCCGAGATATATGCAGATTTATCTCAAGGGAAGGGGCCTGACGGACATATTCGAGATATTTCTTCTTCTTGTTGTTCTTCTTCTGCACAGCTAAGCTGGAACTGGCATTTGCGGCTCGCACTAGTGCAGAGTTATGTCAAAGAAAGGGGCCACGGTGTTTCTGTACCTCTATTATGTTGGTGCGGCTTCGGAACTTTTAAATATCTCGATATATCTCGAAAACTACGCTTCTGATCAAAAAATATCATAGAACATAAATTGTAGGAAACATTATTCTCTACAAAAAAGGTCTCTTAACATTTTGCCATGGCTCGCTTCGTTTCCGAGATATTTGCAGATATATCTCAAGGGAAGGGGCCTGACGGACATATTTCGAGATATTTCTTCTTCTTGTTGTTCTTCTTCTGCACAGCTAAGCTGGAAGTGGAATTTGCAGCTCGCAATAGTGCAGAGTTATCTCAAAGAAAGGGGCCACGGTGTTTCTGTATTTCTATTATGTTGGTGCGGCTTCGGAACTTTTAAATATCTTGATATATCTCGAGAACTACGCATCTGATCAAAAAATATCACAGAACATAAAAAGTAGGAAACTTAATACTCTACAAAAAAGGTCTCTTAACATTTTGCCATAGCTCGCTTCGTTTCCGAGATATTTGCAGATTTATCTTAAGGGAAGGGGCCTGACGGACATATTTCGAGATATTTCTTCTTCTTGTTGTTCTTCTTCTGCACAGCTAAACTGGAAGTGGCATTTCCAGCTCGCAATAGCGCAGAGTTATCTCAAAGAAAGGGGCCACGGTGTTTCTGTATCTCTATTATGTTGGTGCGGCTTCGGAACTTTTAAATATCTTGATATATTTCGAGAACTACGCATCTGATCAAAAAATATCATAGAACATAAAAAGTAGGAAACTTAATTCTCTCCAAAAAGGTCTCTTAACATTTTGCCATAGCTCGCTTCGTTTCCGAGATATATGCAGATTTATCTCAAGGGAAGGGGCCTGACGGACATATTTCGAGATATTTCTTCTTCTTGTTGTTCTTCTTCTGCACAGCTAAAGTGGAAGTTACATTTGCAGCTCGGAATAGTGCAGAGTTATCTCAAAGAAAGGGGCCACGGTGTTTCTGTATCTCTATTATGTTGGTGCGGCTTCGGAACATTTAAATATCTCGATATATCTCGAAAACTACGCTTCTGATCAAAAAATATCATAGAACATAAATTGTAGGAAACATAATTCTCTACAAAAAAGGTCTCTTAACGTTTTGCCATAGCTCGCTTCGTTTCCGAGATATTTGCAGATTTATCTCAAGGGAAGGGTCCTGACGGACATATTTCGAGATATTTCTTCTTCCTGTTGTTCTTCTTCTGCACAGCTAAACTGGAAGTGGCATTACCAGCTCGCAATAGCGCAGAGTTATCTCAAAGAAAGGGGCCACGGTGTTCCTGTATCTCTATTATGTTGGTGCAGCTTCGGAACTTTTAAATATCTTGATATATCTCGAGAACTACGCATCTGATCAAAAAATATCACAGAACATAAAAAGTAGGAAACTTAATACTCTACAAAAAAG
This sequence comes from Osmia lignaria lignaria, assembly GCF_051020975.1. NCBI lineage: Eukaryota > Metazoa > Arthropoda > Insecta > Hymenoptera > Megachilidae > Osmia > Osmia lignaria. Next base: position 17,977,283 of record NW_027478161.1, read on the forward strand.
GTCTCTTAACATTTTGCCATAGCTCGCTTCGTTTCCGAGATATTTGCAGATTTATCTCAAGGGAAGGGGCCTGACGGACATATTTCGAGATATTTCTTCTTCTTGTTGTTCTTCTTCTGCACAGCTAAACTGGAAGTGGCATTTCCAGCTCGCAATAGCGCAGAGTTATCTCAAAGAAAGGGGCCACGGTGTTTCTGTATCTCTATTATGTTGGTGCGGCTTCGGAACTTTTAAATATCTTGATATATTTCGAGAACTACGCATCTGATCAAAAAATATCATAGAACATAAAAAGTAGGAAACTTAATTCTCTCCAAAAAGGTCTCTTAACATTTTGCCATAGCTCGCTTCGTTTCCGAGATATATGCAGATTTATCTCAAGGGAAGGGGCCTGACGGACATATTCGAGATATTTCTTCTTCTTGTTGTTCTTCTTCTGCACAGCTAAAGTGGAAGTTACATTTGCAGCTCGGAATAGTGCAGAGTTATCTCAAAGAAAGAGGCCACGGTGTTTATGTATCTTTATTATGTTGGTGCGGCTTCGGAACCTTTAAATATCTCGATATATCTCGAAAACTACGCCTCTGATCCAAAAATATCATAGAGCATAAATAGTAGGAAACTTAATTTCCTACAAAAAAGGTCTCTTAATAGTTTGCCATAGCTCGCATTGTTTCCGACATATTTGCAGATTTAGCTCAAGGGAAGGGGCGTGACGGACATATTCCGAGATATTTCTTGTTCTTGTTGTGCTTCTTCTGCACAGCTAAGCTCGAACTGGCATTTGCAGCTCGCAATAGTGCAGAGTTATCTCACAGAAAGGGGCCACGGTGTTTCTGTATCTCTATTATGTTGGTGCGGCTTCGGAACTTTTAAATATCTCGATATATCTCGAAAACTACGGTTCTGACCAAAAAATATCATAGAACATAAATTGTAGGAAACATAATTCTCTACAAAAAAGGTCTCTTAACATTTTGCCATAGCTCGCTTCGTTTCCGAGATATGTGCAGATTTATCTCAAGGGAAGGGGCCTGACGGACATATTTCGAGATATTTCTTCTTCTTGTTGTTCTTCTTCTGCACAGCTAAGCTGGAAGTGGCATTTGCAGCTCGCAATAGTACAGAGTTATCTCAAAGAAAGGGGCCACGGTGTTTCTGTATCTCTATTATGTTGGTGCGGCTTCGGAACTTTTAAATATCTCGATATATCTCGAAAACTACGCTTCTGATCAAAAAATATCATAGAACATAAATTGTAGGAAACATAATTCTCTACAAAAAAGGTCTCTTAACATTTTGCCTTAGCTCGCTTCGTTTCCGAGATATTTGCAGATATATCTCAAGGGAAGGGGCCTGACGGACATATTTCGAGATATTTCTTCTTCTTGTTGTTCTTCTTCTGCACAGCTAAGCTGGAAGTGGCATTTGCAGCTCGCAATAGTGCAGAGTTATCTCAAAGAAAGGGGCCACGGTGTTTCTGTATCTCTATTATGTTGTTGCGGCTTCGGAACTTTTAAATATCTTGATATATCTCGAGAACTACGCATCTGATCAAAAAATATCATAGAACATAAAAAGTAGGAAACATAATTCTCTACAAAAAAGGTCTCTTAACATTTTGCCAAAGCTCGCTTCGTTTCCGAGATATTTGCAGATATATCTCAAGGGAAGGGGCCTGACGGACATATTTCGAGATATTTCTTCTTCTTGTTGTTCTTCTTCTGCACAGCTAAGCTGGAAGTGGCATTTGCGGCTCGCACTAGTGCAGAGTTATGTCAAAGAAAGGGGCCACGGTGTTTCTGTATCTCTATTATGTTGGTGCGGCTTCGGAACTTTTAAATATCTCGATATATCTCGAGAACTACGCATCTGATCAAAAAATATCATAGAACATAAAAAGTAGGAAACTTAATTCTCTACAAAAAAGGTCTCTTAACATTTTGCCAAAGCTCGCTTCGTTTCCGAGATATTTGCAGATATATCTCAAGGGAAGGGGCCTGACGGACATATTTCGAGATATTTCTTCTTCTTGTTGTTCTTCTTCTGCACAGCTAAGCTGGAACTGGCATTTGCGGCTCGCACTAGTGCAGAGTTATGTCAAAGAAAGGGGCCACGGTGTTTCTGTACCTCTATTATGTTGGTGCGGCTTCGGAACTTTTAAATATCTCGATATATCTCGAAAACTACGCTTCTGATCAAAAAATATCATAGAACATAAATTGTAGGAAACATAATTCTCTACAAAAAAGGTCTCTTAACATTTTGCCATAGCTCGCTTCGTTTCCGAGATATTTGCAGATATATCTCAAGGGAAGGGGCCTAACGGACATATTTCGAGATATTTCTTCTTCTTGTTGTTCTTCTTCTGCACAGCTAAACTGGAAGTGGGATTTCCAGCTCGCACTAGTGCAGAGTTATCTCAAAGAAAGGGGCCACGGTGTTTCTGTATCTCTAATATGTTGGTGCGGCTTCGGAACTTTTAAATATCTCGATATATCTCGAAAACTACGCTTCTGCTCAAAAAATATCATAGAACATAAATTGTAGGAAACATAATTCTCTACAAAAAATGTCTCTTAACATTTTGCCATAGCTCGCTTCGTTTCCGAGATATTTGCAGATTCAGCTCAAAGGAACTGGCCTGACGGACATATTTCGAGATATTTCTTCTTCTTGTTGTTCTTCTTCTGCACAGCTAAACTGGAAGTGGCATTTCCAGCTCGCAATAGCGCAGAGTTATCTCAAAGAAAGGGGCCACGGTGTTTCTGTATCTCTATTATGTTGGTGCGGCTTCGGAACTTTTAAATATCTTGATATATTTCGAGAACTACGCATCTGATCAAAAAATATCATAGAACATAAAAAGTAGGAAACTTAATTCTCTCCAAAAAGGTCTCTTAACATTTTGCCATAGCTCGCTTCGTTTCCGAGATATATGCAGATTTATCTCAAGGGAAGGGGCCTGACGGACATATTTCGAGATATTTCTTCTTCTTGTTGTTCTTCTTCTGCACAGCTAAAGTGGAAGTTACATTTGCAGCTCGGAATAGTGCAGAGTTATCTCAAAGAAAGAGGCCACGGTGTTTATGTATCTTTATTATGTTGGTGCGGCTTCGGAACCTTTAAATATCTCGATATATCTCGAAAACTACGCCTCTGATCCAAAAATATCATACAGCATAAATAGTAGGAAACTTAATTTCCTACAAAAAAGGTCTCTTAATAGTTTGCCATAGCTCGCATTGTTTCCGACATATTTGCAGATTTAGCTCAAGGGAAGGGGCGTGACGGACATATTCCGAGATATTTCTTGTTCTTGTTGTGCTTCTTCTGCACAGCTAAGCTCGAACTGGCATTTGCAGCTCGCAATAGTGCAGAGTTATCTCAAAGAAAGGGGCCACGGTGTTTCTGTATCTCTATTATGTTGGTGCGGCTTCGGAACTTTTAAATATCTTGATATATCTCGAGAACTACGCATCTGATCAAAAAATATCATAGAACATAAAAAGTAGGAAACTTAATTCTCTACAAAAAAGGTCTCTTAACATTTTGCCAAAGCTCGCTTCGTTTCCGAGATATTTGCAGATATATCTGAAGGGAAGGGGCCTGACGGACATATTTCGAGATATTTCTTCTTCTTGTTGTTCTTCTTCTGCACAGCTAAGCTGGAAGTGGCATTTGCGGTTCGCACTAGTGCAGAGTTATCTCAAAGAAAAGGGCCACGGTGTTTCTGTATCTCTATTATGTTGGTGCGGCTTCGGAACTTTTAAATATCTTGATATATCTCGAGAACTACGCATCTGATCAAAAAATGTCATAGAATATAAATTGTAGGAAACATAATTCTCTACAAAAAAGGTCTCTTAACATTTTGCCATAGCTCGCTTCGTTTCCGAGATATTTGCAGATTTATCTCAAGGGAAGGGGCCTGACGGACATATTTCGAGATATGTCATCTTCTTGTTGTTCTTCTTCTGCACAGCTAAGCTGGAAGTGCCATTTGCGGCTCGCACTAGTGCAGAGTTATCTCAAAGAAAGGGGCCACGGTGTTTCTGTATCTCTATTATGTTGGTGCAGCTTCGGAACTTTTAAATATCTCGATATATCTCGAAAACTACGCGTCTGATCAAAAAATATCATAGAACATAAATTGTAGGAAACATAATTCTCTACAAAAAAGGTATCTTAACATTTTGCCATAGCTCGCTTCGTTTCCGAGATATTTGCAGATTTATCTCAAGGGAAGGGGCCTGACGGACATATTTCGAGATATTTCTTCTTCTTGTTGTTCTTCTTCAGCACAGCTAAGCCGGAAGTGGCATTTACAGCTCGCAATAGTGCAGAGTTATCTCAAAGAAAGGGGCCACGGTGTTTCTGTATCTCTATTATGTTGGTGCGGCTTCGGAACTTTTAAATATCTTGATATATCTCGAGAACTACGCATCTGATCAAAAAATATCATAGAACATAAAAAGTAGGAAACTTAATTCTCTACAAAAAAGGTCTCTTAACATTTTGCCATAGCTCGCTTCGTTTCCGAGATATTTGCAGGTTTATCTCAAGGGAAGGGGCCTGACGGACATATTTCGAGATATTTCTTCTTCTTGTTGTTCTTCTTCTGCACAGCTAAGCTGGAAGTGGCATTTGCGGTTCGCACTAGTGCAGAGTTATCTCAAAGAAAGGGGCCACGGTGTTTCTGTATCTCTATTATGTTGGTGTGGCTTCGGAACTTTTAAATATCTTGATATATCTCGAGAACTACGCATCTGATCAAAAAATATCATAGAACATAAATTGTAGGAAACATAATTCTCTACAAAAAAGGTCTCTTAACATTTTGCCATAGCTCGCTTCGTTTCCGAGATATTTGCAGATTTATCTCAAGGGAAGGGGCCTGACGGACATATTTCGAGATATTTCTTCTTCTTGTTGTTCTTCTTCTGCACAGCTAAGCTGGAAGTGGCATTTGCGGCTCGCATTAGTGCAGAGTTATCTCACAGAAAGGGGCCACGGTGTTTCTGTATCTCTATTATGTTGGTGCGGCTTCGGAACCCGTAAATATCTTGATATATCTCGAGAACTACGCATCTGATCAAGAAATATCATAGAACATAAAAAGTAGGAAACTTAATTCTCTACCAAAAAGGTCTCTTAACATTTTGCCATAGCTCGCTTCGTTTCCGAGATATTTGCAGATTTATCTCAAGGGAAGGGGCCTAACGGACATATTCCGAGATATTTCTTCTTCTAGTTGTTCTTCTTCTGCACAGCTAAACTGGAAGTGGCATTTCCAGCTCGCAATAGTGCAGAGTTATCTCAAAGAAAGGAGCCACGGTGTTTCTGTATCTCTATTATGTTGGTGCGGCTTCGGAACTTTTAAATATCTTGATATATCTCGAGAACTACGCATCTGATCAAAAAATATCATAGAACATAAAAAGTAGGAAACTTAATTCTCTACAAATAAGGTCTCTTAACATTTTGCCATAGCTCGCTTCGTTTCCGAGATATTTGCAGATTTATCTCAAGGGAAGGGGCCTGACGGACATATTTCGAGATATTTCTTCTTCTTGTTGTTCTTCTTCGGCACAGCTAAGCTGGAAGTGGGATTTGCAGCTCGCAATAGTGCAGAGTTATCTCAAAGAAAGGGGCCACGGTGTTTCTGTATCTCTATTATGTTGGTGCGGCTTCGGAACTTTTAAATATCTTGATATATCTCGAGAACTACGCATCTGATCAAAAAATATCATAGAACATAAATTGTAGGAAACATAATTCTCTACAAAAAAGGTCTCTTAACATTTTGCCATAGCTCGCTTCGTTTCCGAGATATTTGCAGATTTATCTCAAGGGAAGGGGCCTGACGGACATATTTCGAGATATTTCTTCTTCTTGTTGTTCTTCTTCTGCACAGCTAAGCTGGAAGTGGCATTTGCGGCTCGCATTAGTGCAGAGTTATCTCACAGAAAGGGGCCACGGTGTTTCTGTATCTCTATTATGTTGGTGCGGCTTCGGAACCCTTAAATATCTTGATATATCTCGAGAACTACGCATCTGATCAAGAAATATCATAGAACATAAAAAGTAGGAAACTTAATTCTCTACCAAAAAGGTCTCTTAACATTTTGCCATAGCTCGCTTCGTTTCCGAGATATTTGCAGATTTATCTCAAGGGAAGGGGCCTGACGGACATATTTCGAGATATTTCTTCTTCTTGTTGTTCTTCTTCTGCACAGCTAAGCTGGAAGTGGCATTTGCAGCTCGCAATAGTGCAGAGTTATCTCAAAGAAAGGGGCCACGGTGTTTCTGTATCTCTATTATGTTGGTGCGGCTTCGGAACTTTTAAATATCTTGATATATCTCGAGAACTACGCATCTGATCAAAAAATATCATAGAACATAAAACGTAGGAAACTTAATTCTCTACAAAAAAGGTCTCTTAACATTTTGCCATAGCTCGCTTCGTTTCCGAGATATTTGCAGATTTATCTCAAGGGAAGGGGCCTGACGGACATATTTCGAGATATTTCTTCTTCTTGTTGTTCTTCTTCTGCACAGCTAAGCTGGAAGTGGCATTTGCAGCTCGCAATAGTGCAGAGTTATCTCAAAGAAAGGGGCCACGGTGTTTCTGTATCTCTATTATGTTGGTGCGGCTTCGGAACTTTTAAATATCTTGATATATCTCGAGAACTACGCATCTGATCAAAAAATATCATAGAACATAAAACGTAGGAAACTTAATTCTCTACAAAAAAGGTCTCTCAACATTTTGCCATAGCTCGCTTCGTTTCCGAGATATTTGCAGATTTATCTCAAGGGAACGGGCCTGACGGACCTATTTCGAGATATTTCTTCTTCTTGTTGTTCTTCTTCTGCACAGCTAAGCTAGAAGTGGCATTTGCGGCTCGCACTAGTGCAGAGTTATCTCAAAGAAAGGGGCCACGGTGTTTCTGTATCTCTATTATGTTGGTGCGGCTTCGGAACTTTTAAATATCTCGATATATCTCGAAAACTACGCTTCTGATCAAAAAATATCATAGAACATAAAAAGTAGGAAACTTAATTCTCTACCAAAAAGGTCTCTTAACATTTTGCCATAGCTCGCTTCGTTTCCGAGATATTTGCAGATTTATCTCAAGGGAAGGGGCCTGACGGACATATTTCGAGATATTTCTTCTTCTTGTTGTTCTTCTTCTGCACAGCTAAGCTGGAAGTGGCATTTGCAGCTCGCAATAGTGCAGAGTTATCTCAAAGAAAGGGGCCACGGTGTTTCTGTATCTCTATTATGTTGGTGCGGCTTCGGAACTTTTAAATATCTTGATATATCTCGAGAACTACGCATCTGATCAAAAAATATCATAGAACATAAAACGTAGGAAACTTAATTCTCTACAAAAAAGGTCTCTTAACATTTTGCCATAGCTCGCTTCGTTTCCGAGATATTTGCAGATTTATCTCAAGGGAAGGGGCCTGACGGACATATTTCGAGATATTTCTTCTTCTTGTTGTTCTTCTTCTGCACAGCTAAGCTGGAAGTGGCATTTGCAGCTCGCAATAGTGCAGAGTTATCTCAAAGAAAGGGGCCACGGTGTTTCTGTATCTCTATTATGTTGGTGCGGCTTCGGAACTTTTAAATATCTTGATATATCTCGAGAACTACGCATCTGATCAAAAAATATCATAGAACATAAAACGTAGGAAACTTAATTCTCTACAAAAAAGGTCTCTCAACATTTTGCCATAGCTCGCTTCGTTTCCGAGATATTTGCAGATTTATCTCAAGGGAACGGGCCTGACGGACCTATTTCGAGATATTTCTTCTTCTTGTTGTTCTTCTTCTGCACAGCTAAGCTAGAAGTGGCATTTGCGGCTCGCACTAGTGCAGAGTTATCTCAAAGAAAGGGGCCACGGTGTTTCTGTATCTCTATTATGTTGGTGCGGCTTCGGAACTTTTAAATATCTCGATATATCTCGAAAACTACGCTTCTGATCAAAAAATATCATAGAACATAAATTGTAGGAAACACAATTCTCTACAAAAAATGTCTCTTAACATTTTGCCATAGCTCGCTTCGTTTCCGAGATATTTGCAGATATATCTCAAGGGAAGGGGCCTGACGGACATATTTCGAGATATTTCTTCTTCTTGTTGTTCTTCTTCTGCACAGCTAAGCTAGAAGTGGCATTTGCGGCTCGCACTAGTGCAGAGTTATCTCAAAGGAAGGGGCCACGGTGTTTCTGTATCTCTATTATGTTGGTGCGGTTTCGGAACTTTTAAATATCTTGATATATCTCGAGAACTACGCATCTGATCAAAAAATATCATAAAACATAAAAAGTAGGAAACTTAATTCTCTACAAATAAGGTCTCTTAACATTTTGCCATAGCTCGCTTCATTTCCGAGATATTTGCAGATTTATCTCAAGGGAAGGGGCCTGACGGACATATTTCGAGATATTTCTTCTTCTTGTTGTTCTTCTTCTGCACAGCTAAGCTGGAAGTGGCATTTGCAGCTCGCAATAGTGCAGAGTTATCTCAAAGAAAGAGGCCACGGTGTTTCTGTACCTCTGTTATGTTGGTGCAGCTTCGGAACTTTTAAATATCTTGATATATCTCGAGAACTACGCATCTGATCAAAACATATCATAGAAGATAAAACGTAGGAAACTTAATTCTCTACAAAAAAGGTCTCTTAACATTTTGCCATAGCTCGCTTCGTTTCCGAGATATTTGCAGATTTATCTCAAGGGAAGGGGCCTAACGGACATATTTCGAGATATTTCTTCTTCTTCTTGTTCTTCTTCTGCACAGCTAAACTGGGAGTGGCATTTCCAGCTCGCAATAGTGCAGAGTTATCCCAAAGAAAGGGGCCACGGTGTTTCTGTATCTCTATTATGTTGGTGCGGCTTCGGAACTTTTACATATCTTGATATATCTCGAGAACTACGCATCTGATCAAAAAATATCATAGAACATAAATAGTAGGAAACTTAATTCTCTACAAAAAAGGTCTCTTAACATTTTGCCATAGCTCGCTTCGTTTCCGAGATATTTGCAGATTTATCTCAAGGGAAGGGGCCTGACGGACATATTTCGAGATATTTCTTCTTCTTGTTGTTCTTCTTCTGCACAGCTAAGCTGGAAGTGGCATTTGCAGCTCGCAATAGTGCAGAGTTATCTCAAAGAAAGGGGCCACGGTGTTTCTGTATCTCTATTATGTTGGTGCGGCTTCGGAACATTTAAATATCTCGATATATCTCGAAAACTACGCTTCTGATCAAAAAATATCATAGAACATAAATTGTAGGAAACATAATTCTCTACAAAAAAGGTCTCTTAACGTTTTGCCATAGCTCGCTTCGTTTCCGAGATATTTGCAGATTTATCTCAAGGGAAGGGTCCTGACGGACATATTTCGAGATATTTCTTCTTCCTGTTGTTCTTCTTCTGCACAGCTAAACTGGGAGTGGCATTTCCAGCTCGCAATAGTGCAGAGTTATCCCAAAGAAAGAGGCCACGGTGTTTCTGTATCTCTATTATGTTGGTGCGGCTTCGGAACTTTTAAATATCTCGATATATCTCGAAAACTACGCTTCTGATCAAAGAATATCATAGAACGTAAATTGTAGGAAACATAATTCTCTACAAAAAAGGTCTCTTAACATTTTGCCATAGCTCGCTTCGTTTCCGAGATATTTGCAGATTTATCTCAAGGGAAGGGTCCTGACGGACATATTTCGAGATATTTCTTCTTCCTGTTGTTCTTCTTCTGCACAGCTAAACTGGGAGTGGCATTTCCAGCTCGCAATAGTGCAGAGTTATCCCAAAGAAAGAGGCCACGGTGTTTCTGTATCTCTATTATGTTGGTGCGGCTTCGGAACTTTTAAATATCTCGATATATCTCGAAAACTACGCTTCTGATCAAAGAATATCATAGAACATAAATTGTAGGAAACATAATTCTCTACAAAAAACGTCTCTCAACATTTTGCCATAGCTCGCTTCGTTTCCGAGATATTTGCAGATTTATCTCAAGGGAAGGGGCCTGACGGACATATTTCGAGATATTTCTTCTTCTTGTTGTTCTTCTTCTGCACAGCTAAGCTGGAAGTGGCATTTGCTGCTCGCAATAGTGCAGAGTTATCTCAAAGAAAGGGGCCACGGTGTTTCCGTATCTCTATTATGTTGGTGCGGCTACGGAACTTTTAAATATCTCGATATATCTCGAAAACTACGCTTCTGATCAAAAAATATCATAGAACATAAATTGTAGGAAACATAATTCTCTACAAAAAAGGTCTCTTAACGTTTTGCCATAGCTCGCTTCGTTTCCGAGATATTTGCAGATTTATCTCAAGGGAAGGGTCCTGACGGACATATTTCGAGATATTTCTTCTTCTTGTTGTTCTTCTTCTGCACAGCTAAACTGGGAGTGGCATTTCCAGCTCGCAATAGTGCAGAGTTATCCCAAAGAAAGGGGCCACGGTGTTTCTGTATCTCTATTATGTTGGTGCGGCTTCGGAACTTTTAAATATCTTGGTATATCTCGACAATTACGCATCTGATCAAAAAATATCATACAACATAAAAAGTAGGAAACTTAATTCTCTACAAAAAAGGTCTCTTAACATTTTGCCATAGCTCGCTTCGTTTCCGAGATATTTGCAGATATATCTCAAGGGAAGGGGCCTAACGGACATATTTCGAGATATTTCTTCTTCTTGTTGTTCTTCTTCTGCACAGCTAAACTGGAAGTGGCATTTCCAGCTCGCAATAGTGCAGAGTTATCTCAAAGAAAGGGGCCACGGTGTTTCTGTATCTCTATTATGTTGGTGCGGCTTCGGAACTTTTAAATATCTTGATATATCTCGAGAACTACGCATCTGATCAAAAAATATCATAGAACATAAAAAGTAGGAAACTTAAATCTCTACAAAAAAGGTCTCTTAACATTTTGCCATAGCTCTCTTCGTTTCCGAGATATTTGCAGATTTATCTCAAGGGAAGGGGCCTGACGGACATATTTCGAGATATTTCTTCTTCTTGTTGTTCTTCTTCTGCACAGCTAAGCTGGAAGTGGCATTTGCAGCTCGCAATAGTGCAGAGTTATCTCAAAGAAAGGGGCCACGGTGTTTCTGTATCTCTATTATGTTGGTGCGGTTTCGGAACTTTTAAATATCTTGATATATCTCGAGAACTACGCATCTGATCAAAAAATATCATAGAACATAAAAAGTAGGAAACTTAATTCTCTACAAAAAAGGTCTCTTAACATTTTGCCATAGCTCGCTTCGTTTCCGAGATATTTGCAGATTTATCTCAAGGGAAGGGGCCTAACGGACATATTTCGAGATATTTCGTCTTCTTGTTGTTCTTCTTCTGCACAGCTAAACTGGAAGTGGCATTTCCAGCTCGCAATAGTGCAGAGTTATCTCAAAGAGAGGGGCCATGGTGTTTCTGTATCTCTATTATGTTGGTGCGGCTTCGGAACTTTTACATATCTTGATATATCTCGAGAACTACGCATCTGATCAAAAAATATCATAGAACATAAATAGTAGGAAACTTAATTCTCTACAAAAAAGGTCTCTTAACATTTTGCCATAGCTCGCTTCGTTTCCGAGATATTTGCAGATTTATCTCAAGGGAAGGGGCCTGACGGACATATTTCGAGATATTTCTTCTTCTTGTTGTTCTTCTTCTGCACAGCTAAGCTGGAAGTGGCATTTGCGGCTCGCACTAGTGCAGAGTTATCTCAAAGAAAGGGGCCACGGTGTTTCTGTATCTCTATTATGTTGGTGCGGCTTCGGAACTTTTAAATATCTCGATATATCTCGAAAACTACGCTTCTGATCAAAAAATATCATAGAACATAAAAAGTAGGAAACTCAATTCTCTACAAAAAAGGTCTCTTAACATTTTGCAATAGCTCGCTTCGTTTCCGAGATATTTGCAGATTTATCTCAAGGGATGGGGCCTGACGGACATATTTCGAGATATATCTTCTTCTTGTTGTCCTTCTTCTGCACAGCTAAGCTGGAAGTGGCATTTGCAGCTCGCAATAGTGCAGAGTTATCTCAAAGAAAGGGGCCACGGTGTTTCTGTATCTCTATTATGTTGGTGCGGCTTCGGAACTTTTAAATATCTTGATATATCTCGAGAACTACGCATCTGATCAAAAAATATCATAGAACATAAATAGTAGGAAACTTAATTCTCTACAAAAAAGGTCTCTTAACATTTTGCCATAGCTCGCTTCGTTTCCGAGATATTTGCAGATTCATCTCAAGGGAAGGGGCCTGACGGACATATTTCGAGATATTTCTTCTTCTTGTTGTTCTTCTTCTGCACAGCTAAGCTGGAAGTGGCATTTGCAGCTCGTAATAGTGCAGAGTTATCTCAAAGAAAGGGGCCACGGTGTTTCTGTATCTCTATTATGTTGGTGCGGCTTCGGAACTTTTAAATATCTTGATATATCTCGAGAACTACGCATCTGATAAAAAAATATCATAGAACATAAAAAGTAGGAAACTTAAATCTCTACAAAAAAGGTCTCTTAACATTTTGCCATAGCTCTCATCGTTTCCGAGATATTTGCAGATTTATCTCAAGGGAAGGGGCTTGACGGACATATTTCGAGATATTTCTTCTTCTTGTTGTTCTTCTTCTGCACAGCTAAGCTGGAAGTGGCATTTGCGGCTCGCACTAGTGCAGAGTTATCTCAAAGAAAGGGGCCACGGTGTTTCTGTATCTCTATTATGTTGGTGCGCCTTCGGAACTTTTAAATATCTCGATATATCTCGAAAACTACGCTTCTGATCAAAAAATATCATAGAACATAAATTGTAGGAAACATAATTCTCTACAAAAAACGTCTCTTAACATTTTGCCATAGCTCGCTTCGTTTCCGAGATATTTGCAGATTTATCTCAAGGGAAGGGGCCTGACGGACATATTTCGAGATATTTCTTCTTCTTGTTGTTCTTCCTCTGCACAGCTAAGCTGGAAGTGGCATTTGCAGCTCGCAATGGTGCAGAGTTATCGCAAAGAAAGGGGCCACGGTGTTTCTGTATATCTATTATGTTGGTGCGGCTTCGGAACTTTTAAATATCTCGATATATCTCGAAAACTACGCTTCTGATCAAAAAATATCATACAACATAAATTGTAGGAAACATAATTCTCTACAAAAAAGGTCTCTTAACGTTTTGCCATAGCTCGCTTCGTTTCCGAGATATTTGCAGATTTATCTCAAGGGAAGGGTCCTGGCGGACATATTTCGAGATATTTCTTCTTCTTGTTGTTCTTCTTCTGCACAGCTAAGCTGGAAGTGGCATTTGCGGCCCGCACTAGTGCAGAGTTATCTCAAAGAAAGGGGCCACGGTGTTTCTGTATCTCTATTATGTTGGTGCGGCTTCGGAACTTTTAAATATCTCGATATATCTCGAAAACTACGCTTCTGATCAAAAAATATCATAGATCATAAATTGTAGGAAACATAATTCTCTACAAAAAACTGCTCTTAACATTTTGCCATAGCTCGCTTCGTTTCCGAGATATTTGCAGATTCAGCTCAAAGGAACTGGCCTGACGGACATATTTCGAGATATTTCTTCTTCTTGTTGTTCTTCCTCTGCACAGCTAAGCTGGAAGTGGCATTTGCAGCTAGCAATAGTGCAGAGTTATCTCAAAGAAAGGGGCCACGGTGTTTCTGTATCTCTATCATGTTGGTGCGGCTTCGGAACTTTTAAATATCTTGATATATCTCGAGAACTACGCATCTGATCAAAAAATGTCATAGAACGTAAAAGTAGGAAACTTAATTCTCTACAAAAAAGGTCTCTTAACATTTTGCCATAGCTCGCTTCGTTTCCGAGATATTTGCAGATTTATCTCAAGGGAAGGGGCCTGACGGACATATTTCGAGATATTTCTTCTTCTTGTTGTTGTTCTTCTGCACAGCTAAGCTGCAAGTGGCATTTGCGGCTCGCACTAGTGCAGAGTTATCTCAAAGAAAGGGGCCACGGTGTTTCTGTATCTCTATTATGTTGGTGCGGCTTCGGAACTTTTAAATATATCGATATATCTCGAAAACTACGCTTCTGATCAAAAAATATCATAGAACATAAATTGTAGGAAACATAATTCTCTACAAAAAAGGTCTCTTAACATTTTGCCATAGATCGCTTCGTTTCCGAGATATTTGCAGATTTATCTCAAGGGAAGGGGCCTGACGGACATATTTCGAGATATTTCTTCTTCTTGTTGTTGTTCTTCTGCACAGCTAAGCTGGAAGTGGCATTTGCGGCTCGCACTAGTGCAGAGTTATCTCAAAGAAAGGGGCCACGGTGTTTCTGTATCTCTATTATGTTGGTGCGGCTTCGGAACTTTTAAATATCTCGATATATCTCGAAAACTACGCTTCTGATCAAAAAATATCATAGAACATAAAAAGTAGGACACTTAATTCTCTACAAAAAAGGTCTCTTAACATTTTGCCATAGCTCTCTTCGTTTCCGAGATATTTGCAGATATATCTCAAGGGAAGGGGCCTGACGGACATATTTCGAGATATTTCTTCTTCTTGTTGTTCTTCTTCTGCACAGCTAAGCTGGAAGTGGCATTTGCGGCTCGCACTAGTGCAGAGTTATCTCAAAGAGAGGGGCCACGGTGTTTCTGTATCTCTATTATGTTGGTGCGGCTTCGGAACTTTTAAATATCTTGATATATCTCGAGAACTACGCATCTGATCAAAAAATATCATAGAACATAAATAGTAGGAAACTTAATTCTCTACAAAAAAGGTCTCTTAACATTTTGCCATAGCTCGCTTCGTTTCCGAGATATTTGCAGATTTATCTCAAGGGAAGGGGCCTGACGGACATATTTCGAGATATTTCTTCTTCTTGTTGTTGTTCTTCTGCACAGCTAAGCTGCAACTGGCATTTGCGGCTCGCACTAGTGCAGAGTTATCTCAAAGAAAGGGGCCACGGTGTTTCTGTATCTCTATTATGTTGGTGCGGCTTCGGAACTTTTAAATATCTCGATATATCTCGAAAACTACGCTTCTGATCAAAAAATATCATAGAACATAAATTGTAGGAAACATAATTCTCTACAAAAAAGGTCTCTTAACATTTTGCCATAGATCGCTTCGTTTCCGAGATATTTGCAGATTTATCTCAAGGGAAGGGGCCTGACGGACATATTTCGAGATATTTCTTCTTCTTGTTGTTGTTCTTCTGCACAGCTAAGCTGGAAGTGGCATTTGCGGCTCGCACTAGTGCAGAGTTATCTCAAAGAAAGGGGCCACGGTGTTTCTGTATCTCTATTATGTTGGTGCGGCTTCGGAACTTTTAAATATCTCGATATATCTCGAAAACTACGCTTCTGATCAAAAAATATCATACAACATAGAAAGTAGGAAACCTAATTTTCTACAAAAAAGGTCTCTTAACATTTTGCCGTAGCTCGCTTGGTTTCCGAGATATTTGCAGATTTATCTCAAGGGATGGGGCCTGACGGACATATTTCGAGATATTTCTTCTTCTTGTTGTTCTTCTTCTGCACAGCTAAGCTGGAAGTGGCATTTGCAGCTCGCAATAGTGCAGAGTTATCTCAAAGAAAGGGGCCACGGTGTTTCTGTATCTCTATTATGTTGGTGCGGCTTCGGAACATTTAAATATCTCGATATATCTCGAAAACTACGCTTCTGATCAAAAAATATCATAGAACATAAATTGTAGGAAACATAATTCTCTACAAAAAAGGTCTCTTAACGTTTTGCCATAGCTCGCTTCGTTTCCGAGATATTTGCAGATTTATCTCAAGGGAAGGGTCCTGACGGACATATTTCGAGATATTTCTTCTTCCTGTTGTTCTTCTTCTGCACAGCTAAACTGGGAGTGGCATTTCCAGCTCGCAATAGTGCAGAGTTATCTCAAAGAAAGGGGCCACGGTGTTTCTGTATCTCTGTTATGTTGGTGCGGCTTCGGAACTTTTAAATATCTCGATATATCTCGAAAACTACGCTTCTGATCAAAAAATATCATACAACATAAAAAGTAGGAAACTTAATTCTCTACAAAAAAGGTCTCTTAACATTTTGCCATAGCTCGCTTCGTTTCCGAGATATTTGCAGATTTATCTCAAGGGAAGGGGCCTAACGGACATATTTCGAGATATTTCTTCTTCTTGTTGTTCTTCCTCTGCACAGCTAAGCTGGAAGTGGCATTTGCAGCTCGCAATAGTGCAGAGTTATCTCAAAGAAAGGGGCCACGGTGTTTCTGTATCTCTATTATGTTGGTGCGGCTTCGGAACTTTTAAATATCTTGATATATCTCGAGAACTACGCATCTGATCAAAAAATATCATAGAACATAAATAGTAGGAAACTTAATTCTCTACAAAAAAGGTCTCTTAACATTTTGCCATAGCTCGCTTCGTTTCCGAGATATTTGCAGATTCATCTCAAGGGAAGGGGCCTGACGGACATATTTCGAGATATTTCTTCTTCTTGTTGTTCTTCTTCTGCACAGCTAAGCTGGAAGTGGCATTTGCAGCTCGTAATAGTGCAGAGTTATCTCAAAGAAAGGGGCCACGGTGTTTCTGTATCTCTATTATGTTGGTGCGGCATCGGAACTTTTAAATATCTTGATATATCTCGAGAACTACGCATCTGATAAAAAAATATCATAGAACATAAAAAGTAGGAAACTTAAATCTCTACAAAAAAGGTCTCTTAACATTTTGCCATAGCTCTCATCGTTTCCGAGATATTTGCAGATTTATCTCAAGGGAAGGGGCTTGACGGACATATTTCGAGATATTTCTTCTTCTTGTTGCTCTTCTTCTGCACAGCTAAGCTGGAAGTGGCATTTGCGGCTCGCACTAGTGCAGAGTTATCTCAAAGAAAGGGGCCACGGTGTTTCTGTATCTCTATTATGTTGGTGCGCCTTCGGAACTTTTAAATATCTCGATATATCTCGAAAACTACGCTTCTGATCAAAAAATATCATAGAACATAAAAAGTAGGAAACTTAATTCTCTACAAAAAAGGTCTCTTAACAATTTGCCATAGCTCGCTTCGTTTCCGAGATATTTGCAGATTTATCTCAAGGGAAGGGGCCTAACGGACATATTTCGAGATATTTCTTCTTCTTGTTGTTCTTCCTCTGCACAGCTAAGCTGGAAGTGGCATTTGCAGCTCGCAATAGTGCAGAGTTATCTCAAAGAAAGGGGCCACGGTGTTTCTGTATCTCTATTATGTTGGTGCGGCTTCGGAACTTTTAAATATCTTGATATATCTCGAGAACTACGCATCTGATCAAAAAATATCATAGAACATAAATAGTAGGAAACTTAATTCTCTACAAAAAAGGTCTCTTAACATTTTGCCATAGCTCGCTTCGTTTCCGAGATATTTGCAGATTCATCTCAAGGGAAGGGGCCTGACGGACATATTTCGAGATATTTCTTCTTCTTGTTGTTCTTCTTCTGCACAGCTAAGCTGGAAGTGGCATTTGCAGCTCGTAATAGTGCAGAGTTATCTCAAAGAAAGGGGCCACGGTGTTTCTGTATCTCTATTATGTTGGTGCGGCTTCGGAACTTTTAAATATCTTGATATATCTCGAGAACTACGCATCTGATAAAAAAATATCATAGAACATAAAAAGTAGGAAACTTAAATCTCTACAAAAAAGGTCTCTTAACATTTTGCCATAGCTCTCATCGTTTCCGAGATATTTGCAGATTTATCTCAAGGGAAGGGGCTTGACGGACATATTTCGAGATATTTCTTCTTCTTGTTGTTCTTCTTCTGCACAGCTAAGCTGGAAGTGGCATTTGCGGCTCGCACTAGTGCAGAGTTATCTCAAAGAAAGGGGCCACGGTGTTTCTGTATCTCTATTATGTTGGTGCGCCTTCGGAACTTTTAAATATCTCGATATATCTCGAAAACTACGCTTCTGATCAAAAAATATCATAGAACATAAATTGTAGGAAACATAATTCTCTACAAAAAACGTCTCTTAACATTTTGCCATAGCTCGCTTCGTTTCCGAGATATTTGCAGATTCAGCTCAAAGGAACTGGCCTGACGGACATATTTCGAGATATTTCTTCTTCTTGTTGTTCTTCCTCTGCACAGCTAAGCTGGAAGTGGCATTTGCAGCTCGGAATAGTGCAGTGTTATCTCAAAGAAAGGGGCCACGGTGTTTCTGTATCTCTATTATGTTGGTGCGGCTTCGGAACTTTTAAATATCTTGATATATCTCGAGAACTACGCATCTGATCAAAAAATATCATAGAACATAAAAAGTAGGAAACTTAATTCTCTACAAAAAAGGTCTCTTAACATTTTGCCATAGCTCGCTTCGTTTCCGAGATATTTGCAGATTTATCTCAAGGGAAGGGGCCTGACGGACATATTTCGAGATATTTCTTCTTCTTGTTGTTCTTCCTCTGCACAGCTAAGCTGGAAGTGGCATTTGCAGCTCGCAATGGTGCAGAGTTATCGCAAAGAAAGGGGCCACGGTGTTTCTGTATCTCTATTATGTTGGTGCGGCTTCGGAACTTTTAAATATCTCGATATATCTCGAAAACTACGCTTCTGATCAAAAAATATCATACAACATAAATTGTAGGAAACATAATTCTCTACAAAAAAGGTCTCTTAACGTTTTGCCATAGCTCGCTTCGTTTCCGAGATATTTGCAGATTTATCTCAAGGGAAGGGTCCTGGCGGACATATTTCGAGATATTTCTTCTTCTTGTTGTTCTTCTTCTGCACAGCTAAGCTGGAAGTGGCATTTGCGGCCCGCACTAGTGCAGAGTTATCTCAAAGAAAGGGGCCACGGTGTTTCTGTATCTCTATTATGTTGGTGCGGCTTCGGAACTTTTAAATATCTCGATATATCTCGAAAACTACGCTTCTGATCAAAAAATATCATAGATCATAAATTGTAGGAAACATAATTCTCTACAAAAAACTGCTCTTAACATTTTGCCATAGCTCGCTTCGTTTCCGAGATATTTGCAGATTCAGCTCAAAGGAACTGGCCTGACGGACATATTTCGAGATATTTCTTCTTCTTGTTGTTCTTCCTCTGCACAGCTAAGCTGGAAGTGGCATTTGCAGCTAGCAATAGTGCAGAGTTATCTCAAAGAAAGGGGCCACGGTGTTTCTGTATCTCTATCATGTTGGTGCGGCTTCGGAACTTTTAAATATCTTGATATATCTCGAGAACTACGCATCTGATCAAAAAATGTCATAGAACGTAAAAGTAGGAAACTTAATTCTCTACAAAAAAGGTCTCTTAACATTTTGCCATAGCTCGCTTCGTTTCCGAGATATTTGCAGATTTATCTCAAGGGAAGGGGCCTGACGGACATATTTCGAGATATTTCTTCTTCTTGTTGTTGTTCTTCTGCACAGCTAAGCTGCAAGTGGCATTTGCGGCTCGCACTAGTGCAGAGTTATCTCAAAGAAAGGGGCCACGGTGTTTCTGTATCTCTATTATGTTGGTGCGGCTTCGGAACTTTTAAATATCTCGATATATCTCGAAAACTACGCTTCTGATCAAAAAATATCATAGAACATAAATTGTAGGAAACATAATTCTCTACAAAAAAGGTCTCTTAACATTTTGCCATAGATCGCTTCGTTTCCGAGATATTTGCAGATTTATCTCAAGGGAAGGGGCCTGACGGACATATTTCGAGATATTTCTTCTTCTTGTTGTTGTTCTTCTGCACAGCTAAGCTGGAAGTGGCATTTGCGGCTCGCACTAGTGCAGAGTTATCTCAAAGAAAGGGGCCACGGTGTTTCTGTATCTCTATTATGTTGGTGCGGCTTCGGAACTTTTAAATATCTCGATATATCTCGAAAACAACGCTTCTGATCAAAAAATATCATAGAACATAAAAAGTAGGACACTTAATTCTCTACAAAAAAGGTCTCTTAACATTTTGCCATAGCTCTCTTCGTTTCCGAGATATTTGCAGATATATCTCAAGGGAAGGGGCCTGACGGACATATTTCGAGATATTTCTTCTTCTTGTTGTTCTTCTTCTGCACAGCTAAGCTGGAAGTGGCATTTGCGGCTCGCACTAGTGCAGAGTTATCTCAAAGAGAGGGGCCACGGTGTTTCTGTATCTCTATTATGTTGGTGCGGCTTCGGAACTTTTAAATATCTTGATATATCTCGAGAACTACGCATCTGATCAAAAAATATCATAGAACATAAATAGTAGGAAACTTAATTCTCTACAAAAAAGGTCTCTTAACATTTTGCCATAGCTCCTTCGTTTCCGAGATATTTGCAGATTTATCTCAAGGGAAGGGGCCTGACGGACATATTTCGAGATATTTCTTCTTCTTGTTGTTGTTCTTCTGCACAGCTAAGCTGCAAGTGGCATTTGCGGCTCGCACTAGTGCAGAGTTATCTCAAAGAAAGGGGCCACGGTGTTTCTGTATCTCTATTATGTTGGTGCGGCTTCGGAACTTTTAAATATCTCGATATATCTCGAAAACTACGCTTCTGATCAAAAAATATCATAGAACATAAATTGTAGGAAACATAATTCTCTACAAAAAAGGTCTCTTAACATTTTGCCATAGATCGCTTCGTTTCCGAGATATTTGCAGATTTATCTCAAGGGAAGGGGCCTGACGGACATATTTCGAGATATTTCTTCTTCTTGTTGTTGTTCTTCTGCACAGCTAAGCTGGAAGTGGCATTTGCGGCTCGCACTAGTGCAGAGTTATCTCAAAGAAAGGGGCCACGGTGTTTCTGTATCTCTATTATGTTGGTGCGGCTTCGGAACTTTTAAATATCTCGATATATCTCGAAAACTACGCTTCTGATCAAAAAATATCATAGAACATAAAAAGTAGGACACTTAATTCTCTACAAAAAAGGTCTCTTAACATTTTGCCATAGCTCTCTTCGTTTCCGAGATATTTGCAGATATATCTCAAGGGAAGGGGCCTGACGGACATATTTCGAGATATTTCTTCTTCTTGTTGTTCTTCTTCTGCACAGCTAAGCTGGAAGTGGCATTTGCGGCTCGCACTAGTGCAGAGTTATCTCAAAGAGAGGGGCCACGGTGTTTCTGTATCTCTATTATGTTGGTGCGGCTTCGGAACTTTTAAATATCTTGATATATCTCGAGAACTACGCATCTGATCAAAAAATATCATAGAACATAAATTGTAGGAAACATAATTCTCTACAAAAAAGGTCTCTTAACATTTTGCCATAGCTCTCTTCGTTTCCGAGATATTTGCAGATTTATCTCAAGGGAAGGGGCCTGACGGACATATTTCGAGATATTTCTTCTTCTTGTTGTTCTTCTTCTGCACAGCTAAACTGGGAGTGGCATTTCCAGCTCGCAATAGTGCAGAGTTATCCCAAAGAAAGGGGCCACGGTGTTTCTGTATCTCTATTATGTTGGTGCGGCTTCGGAACTTTTAAATATCTCGATATATCTCGAAAACTACGCTTCTGATCAAAACATATCATAGAACATAAATTGTAGGAAACATAATTCTCTACAAAAAAGGTCTCTTAACGTTTTGCCATAGCTCGCTTCGTTTCCGAGATATTTGCAGATTTATCTCAAGGGAAGGGTCCTGGCGGACATATTTCGAGATATTTCTTCTTCTTGTTGTTCTTCTTCTGCACAGCTAAGCTGGAAGTGGCATTTGCGGCCCGCACTAGTGCAGAGTTATCTCAAAGAAAGGGGCCACGGTGTTTCTGTATCTCTATTATGTTGGTGCGGCTTCGGAACTTTTAAATATCTCGATATATCTCGAAAACTACGCTTCTGATCAAAAAATATCATAGATCATAAATTGTAGGAAACATAATTCTCTACAAAAAACTGCTCTTAACATTTTGCCATAGCTCGCTTCGTTTCCGAGATATTTGCAGATTCAGCTCAAAGGAACTGGCCTGACGGACATATTTCGAGATATTTCTTCTTCTTGTTGTTCTTCCTCTGCACAGCTAAGCTGGAAGTGGCATTTGCAGCTAGCAATAGTGCAGAGTTATCTCAAAGAAAGGGGCCACGGTGTTTCTGTATCTCTATCATGTTGGTGCGGCTTCGGAACTTTTAAATATCTTGATATATCTCGAGAACTACGCATCTGATCAAAAAATGTCATAGAACGTAAAAGTAGGAAACTTAATTCTCTACAAAAAAGGTCTCTTAACATTTTGCCATAGCTCGCTTCGTTTCCGAGATATTTGCAGATTTATCTCAAGGGAAGGGGCCTGACGGACATATTTCGAGATATTTCTTCTTCTTGTTGTTGTTCTTCTGCACAGCTAAGCTGCAAGTGGCATTTGCGGCTCGCACTAGTGCAGAGTTATCTCAAAGAAAGGGGCCACGGTGTTTCTGTATCTCTATTATGTTGGTGCGGCTTCGGAACTTTTAAATATCTCGATATATCTCGAAAACTACGCTTCTGATCAAAAAATATCATAGAACATAAATTGTAGGAAACATAATTCTCTACAAAAAAGGTCTCTTAACATTTTGCCATAGCTCTCTTCGTTTCCGAGATATTTGCAGATTTATCTCAAGGGAAGGGGCCTGACGGACATATTTCGAGATATTTCTTCTTCTTGTTGTTCTTCTTCTGCACAGCTAAACTGGGAGTGGCATTTCCAGCTCGCAATAGTGCAGAGTTATCCCAAAGAAAGGGGCCACGGTGTTTCTGTATCTCTATTATGTTGGTGCGGCTTCGGAACTTTTAAATATCTCGATATATCTCGAAAACTACGCTTCTGATCAAAACATATCATAGAACATAAATTGTAGGAAACATAATTCTCTACAAAAAAGGTCTCTTAACATTTTGCCATAGCTCGCTTCGTTTCCGAGATATTTGCAGATTTATCTCAAGGGAAGGGGCCTGACGGACATATTTCGAGATATTTCTTCTTCTTGTTGTTCTTCTTCTGCACAGCTAAGCTGGAAGTGGCATTTGCAGCTCGCAATAGTGCAGAGTTATCTCAAAGAAAGAGGCCACGGTGTTTCTGTACCTCTATTATGTTGGTGCAGCTTCGGAACTTTTAAATATCTTGATATATCTCGAGAACTACGCATCTGATCAAAAAATATCATAGAGGATAAAAAGTAGGAAACATAATTCTCTACAAAAAACGTCTCTTAACATTTTGCCATAGCTCGCTTCGTTTCCGAGATATTTGCAGATTCAGCTCAAAGGAACTGGCCTGACGGACATATTTCGAGATATTTCTTCTTGTTGTTGTTCTTCTTCTGCACAGCTAAACTGGGAGTGGCATTTCCAGCTCGCAATAGTGCAGAGTTATCCCAAAGAATGGGGCCACGGTGTTTCTGTATCTCTATTATGTTGGTGCGGCTTCGGCACTTTTAAATATCTCGATATATCTCGAAAACTACGCTTCTGATCGAAAGATATCATAGAACATAAATTGTAGGAAACATAATTCTCTACAAAAAAGGTCTCTTAACATTTTGCCATAGCTCTCTTCGTTTCCGAGATATTTGCAGATTTATCTCAAGGGAAGGGGCCTGACGGACATATTTCGAGATATTTCTTCTTCTTGTTGTTCTTCTTCTGCACAGCTAAACTGGGAGTGGCATTTCCAGCTCGCAATAGTGCAGAGTTATCCCAAAGAAAGGGGCCACGGTGTTTCTGTATCTCTATTATGTTGGTGCGGCTTCGGAACTTTTAAATATCTCGATATATCTCGAAAACTACGCTTCTGATCAAAACATATCATAGAACATAAATTGTAGGAAACATAATTCTCTACAAAAAAGGTCTCTTAACATTTTGCCATAGCTCGCTTCGTTTCCGAGATATTTGCAGATTTATCTCAAGGGAAGGGGCCTGACGGACATATTTCGAGATATTTCTTCTTCTTGTTGTTCTTCTTCTGCACAGCTAAGCTGGAAGTGGCATTTGCAGCTCGCAATAGTGCAGAGTTATCTCAAAGAAAGAGGCCACGGTGTTTCTGTACCTCTATTATGTTGGTGCAGCTTCGGAACTTTTAAATATCTTGATATATCTCGAGAACTACGCATCTGATCAAAAAATATCATAGAGGATAAAAAGTAGGAAACATAATTCTCTACAAAAAACGTCTCTTAACATTTTGCCATAGCTCGCTTCGTTTCCGAGATATTTGCAGATTCAGCTCAAAGGAACTGGCCTGACGGACATATTTCGAGATATTTCTTCTTCTTGTTGTTCTTCCTCTGCACAGCTAAGCTGGAAGTCGCATTTGCAGCTCGGAATAGTGCAGAGTTATCTCAAAGAAAGGGGCCACGGTGTTTCTGTATCTCTATTATATTGGTGCGGCTTCGGAACTTTTAAATATCTTGATATATCTCGAGAACTACGCATCTGATCAAAAAATATCATAGAACATAAAAAGTGGGAAACTTAATTCTCTACAAAAAAGGTCTCTTATCATTTTGCCATAGCTCGCTTCGTTTCCGAGATATTTGCAGATTTATCTCAAGGGAAGGGGCCTGACGGACATATTTCGAGATATTTCTTCTTCTTGTTGTTCTTCTTCTGCACAGCTAAACTGGGAGTGGCATTTCCAGCTCGCAATAGTGCAGAGTTATCCCAAAGAAAGGGGCCACGGTGTTTCTGTATCTCTATTATGTTGGTGCGGCTTCGGAACTTTTAAATATCTCGATATATCTCGAAAACTACGCTTCTGATCAAAACATATCATAGAACATAAATTGTAGGAAACATAATTCTCTACAAAAAAGGTCTCTTAACATTTTGCCATAGCTCTCTTCGTTTCCGAGATATTTGCAGATTTATCTCAAGGGAAGGGGCCTGACGGACATATTTCGAGATATTTCTTCTTCTTGTTGTTCTTCTTCTGCACAGCTAAACTGGGAGTGGCATTTCCAGCTCGCAATAGTGCAGAGTTATCCCAAAGAAAGGGGCCACGGTGTTTCTGTATCTCTATTATGTTGGTGCGGCTTCGGAACTTTTAAATATCTCGATATATCTCGAAAACTACGCTTCTGATCAAAACATATCATAGAGGATAAAAAGTAGGAAACATAATTCTCTACAAAAAAGGTCTCTTAACATTTTGCCATAGCTCGCTTCGTTTCCGAGATATTTGCAGATTTATCTCAAGGGAAGGGGCCTGACGGACATATTTCGAGATATTTCTTCTTCTTGTTGTTCTTCTTCTGCACAGCTAAGCTGGAAGTGGCATTTGCAGCTCGCAATAGTGCAGAGTTATCTCAAAGAAAGAGGCCACGGTGTTTCTGTACCTCTATTATGTTGGTGCAGCTTCGGAACTTTTAAATATCTTGATATATCTCGAGAACTACGCATCTGATCAAAAAATATCATAGAGGATAAAAAGTAGGAAACATAATTCTCTACAAAAAACGTCTCTTAACATTTTGCCATAGCTCGCTTCGTTTCCGAGATATTTGCAGATTCAGCTCAAAGGAACTGGCCTGACGGACATATTTCGAGATATTTCTTCTTCTTGTTGTTCTTCCTCTGCACAGCTAAGCTGGAAGTCGCATTTGCAGCTCGGAATAGTGCAGAGTTATCTCAAAGAAAGGGGCCACGGTGTTTCTGTATCTCTATTATATTGGTGCGGCTTCGGAACTTTTAAATATCTTGATATATCTCGAGAACTACGCATCTGATCAAAAAATATCATAGAACATAAAAAGTGGGAAACTTAATTCTCTACAAAAAAGGTCTCTTATCATTTTGCCATAGCTCGCTTCGTTTCCGAGATATTTGCAGATTTATCTCAAGGGAAGGGGCCTGACGGACATATTTCGAGATATTTCTTCTTCTTGTTGTTCTTCTTCTGCACAGCTAAACTGGGAGTGGCATTTCCAGCTCGCAATAGTGCAGAGTTATCCCAAAGAAAGGGGCCACGGTGTTTCTGTATCTCTATTATGTTGGTGCGGCTTCGGAACTTTTAAATATCTCGATATATCTCGAAAACTACGCTTCTGATCAAAACATATCATAGAACATAAATTGTAGGAAACATAATTCTCTACAAAAAAGGTCTCTTAACATTTTGCCATAGCTCGCTTCGTTTCCGAGATATTTGCAGATTTATCTCAAGGGAAGGGGCCTGACGGACATATTTCGAGATATTTCTTCTTCTTGTTGTTCTTCTTCTGCACAGCTAAGCTGGAAGTGGCATTTGCAGCTCGCAATAGTGCAGAGTTATCTCAAAGAAAGAGGCCACGGTGTTTCTGTACCTCTATTATGTTGGTGCAGCTTCGGAACTTTTAAATATCTTGATATATCTCGAGAACTACGCATCTGATCAAAAAATATCATAGAGGATAAATTGTAGGAAACATAATTCTCTACAAAAAAGGTCTCTTAACATTTTGCCATAGCTCGCTTCGTTTCCGAGATATTTGCAGATTTATCTCAAGGGAAGGGTCCTGACGGACATATTTCGAGATATTTCTTCTTCTTGTTGTTCTTCTTCTGCACAGCTAAGCTGGAAGTGGCATTTGCGGCTCGCACTAGTGCAGAGTTATCTCAAAGAAAGGGGCCACGGTGTTTCTGTATCTCTATTATGTTGGTGCGGCTTCGGAACTTTTAAATATCTCGATATATCTCGAAAACTACGCTTCTGATCAAAAAATATCATAGAACATAAATTGTAGGAAACATAATTCTCTACAAAAAACGTCTCTCAACATTTTGCCATAGCTCGCTTGGTTTCCGAGATATTTGCAGATTTATCTCAAGGGAAGGGGCCTGACGGACATATTTCGAGATATTTCTTCTTCTTGTTGTTCTTCTTCTGCACAGCTAAGCTGGAAGTGGCATTTGCGGCTCGCACTAGTGCAGAGTTATCTCAAAGAAAGGGGCCACGGTGTTTCTGTATCTCTATTATATTGGTGCGGCTTCGGAACTTTTAAATATCTCGATATATCTCGAAAACTACGCTTCTGATCAAAAAATATCATAGAACATAAATTGTAGGAAACATAATTCTCTACAAAAAAGGTCTCTTAACATTTTGCCATAGCTCGCTTCGTTTCCGAGATATTTGCAGATTCAGCTCAAAGGAACTGGCCTGACGGACATATTTCGAGATATTTCTTCTTCTTGTTGTTCTTCCTCTGCACAGCTAAGCTGGAAGTGGCATTTGCGGCTCGCACTAGTGCAGAATTATCTCAAAGAAAGGGGCCACGGTGTTTCTGTATCTCTATTATGTTGGTGCGGCTTCGGAACTTTTAAATATCTCGATATATCTCGAAAACTACGCTTCTGATCGAAAGATATCATAGAACATAAATTGTAGGAAACATAATTCTCTACAAAAAAGGTCTCTTAACATTTTGCCATAGCTCTCTTCGTTTCCGAGATATTTGCAGATTTATCTCAAGGGAAGGGGCCTGACGGACATATTTCGAGATATTTCTTCTTCTTGTTGTTCTTCTTCTGCACAGCTAAACTGGGAGTGGCATTTCCAGCTCGCAATAGTGCAGAGTTATCCCAAAGAAAGGGGCCACGGTGTTTCTGTATCTCTATTATGTTGGTGCGGCTTCGGAACTTTTAAATATCTCGATATATCTCGAAAACTACGCTTCTGATCAAAACATATCATAGAACATAAATTGTAGGAAACATAATTCTCTACAAAAAAGGTCTCTTAACATTTTGCCATAGCTCGCTTCGTTTCCGAGATATTTGCAGATTTATCTCAAGGGAAGGGGCCTGACGGACATATTTCGAGATATTTCTTCTTCTTGTTGTTCTTCTTCTGCACAGCTAAGCTGGAAGTGGCATTTGCAGCTCGCAATAGTGCAGAGTTATCTCAAAGAAAGAGGCCACGGTGTTTCTGTACCTCTATTATGTTGGTGCAGCTTCGGAACTTTTAAATATCTTGATATATCTCGAGAACTACGCATCTGATCAAAAAATATCATAGAGGATAAATTGTAGGAAACATAATTCTCTACAAAAAAGGTCTCTTAACATTTTGCCATAGCTCGCTTCGTTTCCGAGATATTTGCAGATTTATCTCAAGGGAAGGGTCCTGACGGACATATTTCGAGATATTTCTTCTTCTTGTTGTTCTTCTTCTGCACAGCTAAGCTGGAAGTGGCATTTGCGGCTCGCACTATTGCAGAGTTATCTCAAAGAAAGGGGCCACGGTGTTTCTGTATCTCTATTATGTTGGTGCGGCTTCGGAACTTTTAAATATCTCGATATATCTCGAAAACTACGCTTCTGATCAAAAAATATCATAGAACATAAATTGTAGGAAACATAATTCTCTACAAAAAACGTCTCTCAACATTTTGCCATAGCTCGCTTGGTTTCCGAGATATTTGCAGATTTATCTCAAGGGAAGGGGCCTGACGGACATATTTCGAGATATTTCTTCTTCTTGTTGTTCTTCTTCTGCACAGCTAAGCTGGAAGTGGCATTTGCGGCTCGCACTAGTGCAGAGTTATCTCAAAGAAAGGGGCCACGGTGTTTCTGTATCTCTATTATATTGGTGCGGCTTCGGAACTTTTAAATATCTCGATATATCTCGAAAACTACGCTTCTGATCAAAAAATATCATAGAACATAAATTGTAGGAAACATAATTCTCTACAAAAAAGGTCTCTTAACATTTTGCCATAGCTCGCTTCGTTTCCGAGATATTTGCAGATTTATCTCAAGGGAAGGGTCCTGACGGACATATTTCGAGATATTTCTTCTTCTTGTTGTTCTTCTTCTGCACAGCTAAACTGGGAGTGGCATTTCCAGCTCGCAATAGTGCAGAGTTATCCCAAAGAAAGGGGCCACGGTGTTTCTGTATCTCTATTATATTGGTGCGGCTTCGGAACTTTTAAATATCTCGATATATCTCGAAAACTACGCTTCTGATCAAAAAATATCATAGAACATCAATTGTAGGAAACATAATTCTCTACAAAAAAGGTCTCTTAACATTTTGCCATAGCTCGCTTCGTTTCCGAGATATTTGCAGATATATCTCAAGGGAAGGGGCCTGACGGACATATTTCGAGATATTTCTTCTTCTTGTTGTTCTTCTTCTGCACAGCTAAGCTGGAAGTGGCATTTACAGCTCGCAATAGTGCAGAGTTATCTCAAAGAAAGGGGCCACGGTGTTTCTGTATCTCTATTATGTTGGTGCGGCTTCGGAACTTTTAAATATCTTGATATATCTCGAGAACTACGCATCTGATCAAAAAATATCATAGAACATAAAAAGTAGGAAACTTAATTCTCTACAAAAAAGGTCTCTTAACATTTTGCCATAGCTCTCTTCGTTTCCGAGATATTTGCTGATTTATCTCAAGGGAAGGGGCCTGACGGACATACTTCGAGATATTTCTTCTTCTTGTTGTTCTTCTTCTGCACAGCTAAGCTGGAAGTGGCATTTGCGGCTCGCACTAGTGCAGAGTTATCTCAAAGAAAGGGGCCACGGTGTTTCTGTATCTCTATTATGTTGGTGCGGCTTCGGAACTTTTAAATATCTCGATATATCTCGAAAACTACGCTTCTGATCAAAAAATATCATAGAACATAAATTGTAGGAAACATAATTCTCTACAAAAAAGGTCTCTTAACATTTTGCCATAGCTCGCTTCGTTTCCGAGATATTTGCAGATATATCTCAAGGGAAGGGGCCTGACGGACATATTTCGAGATATTTTTTCTTCTTGTTGTTCTTCTTCTGCACAGCTAAGCTGGAAGTGGCATTTACAGCTCGCAATAGTGCAGAGTTATCTCAAAGAAAGGGGCCACGGTGTTTCTGTATCTCTATTATGTTGGTGTGGCTTCGGAACTTTTAAATATCTTGATATATCTCGAGAACTACGCATCTGATCAAAAAATATCATAGAACATAAAAAGTAGGAAACTTAATTCTCTACAAAAAAGGTCTCTCAACATTTTGCCATAGCTCGCTTCGTTTCCGAGATATTTGCAGATTTATCCCAAGGGAAGGGCCCTGACGGACATATTTCGAGATATTTCTTCTTCTTGTTGTTCTTCTTCTGCACAGCTAAGCTGGAAGTGGCATTTGCAGCTCGCAATAGTGCAGAGTTATCTCAAAGAAAGAGGCCACGGTGTTTCTGTACCTCTATTATGTTGGTGCAGCTTCGGAACTTTTAAATATCTTGATATATCTCGAGAACTACGCATCTGATCAAAAAATATCATAGAGGATAAATTGTAGGAAACATAATTCTCTACAAAAAAGGTCTCTTAACATTTTGCCATACCTCGCTTCGTTTCCGAGATATTTGCAGATTTATCTCAAGGGAAGGGTCCTGACGGACATATTTCGAGATATTTCTTCTTCTTGTTGTTCCTCTTCTGCACAGCTAAGCTGGAAGTGGCATTTGCGGCTCGCACTAGTGCAGAGTTATCTCAAAGAAAGGGGCCATGGTGTTTCTGTATCTCTATTATGTTGGTGCGGCTTCGGAACTTTTAAATATCTCGATATATCTCGAAAACTACGCTTCTGATCAAAAAATATCATAGAACATGAATTGTAGGAAACATAATTCTCTACAAAAAACGTCTCTCAACATTTTGCCATAGCTCGCTTCGTTTCCGAGATATTTGCAGATTTATCTCAAGGGAAGGGTCCTGACGGACATATTTCGAGATATTTCTTCTTCTTGTTGTTCTTCTTCTGCACAGCTAAACTGGGAGTGGCATTTCCAGCTCGCAATAGTGCAGAGTTATCTCAAAGAAAGGGGCCACGGTGTTTCTGTATCTCTATTATGTTGGTGCGGCTTCGGAACTTTTAAATATCTTGATATATCTCGAGAACTACGCATCTGATCAAAAAATATCATAGAACATAAAAAGTAGGAAACTTAATTCTCTACAAAAAAGGTCTCTTAACATTTTGCCATAGCTCTCTTCGTTTCCGAGATATTTGCAGATTTATCTCAAGGGAAGGGGCCTTACGGACATATTTCCAGATATTTCTTCTTCTTGTTGTTCTTCTTCTGCACAGCTAAGCTGGAAGTGGCATTTGCAGCTCGCAATAGTGCAGAGTTATCTCAAAGAAAGGGGCCACGGTGTTTCTGTATCTCTATTATGTTGGTGCGGCTTCGGAACTTTTAAATATCTTGATATATCTCGAGAACTACGCATCTGATCAAAAAATATCATAGAACATAAAAAGTAGGAAACTTAATTCTCTACAAAAAAGGTCTCTTAACATTTTGCCATAGCTCGCTTCGTTTCCGAGATATTTGCAGATTTATCTCAAGGGAAGGGGCCTGACGGACATATTTCGAGATATTTCTTCTTCTTGTTGTTCTTCTTCTGCACAGCTAAACTGGGAATGGCATTTCCAGCTCGCAATAGTGCAGAGTTATCCCAAAGAAAGGGGCCACGGTGTTTCTGTATCTCTATTATGTTGGTGCGGCTTCGGAACTTTTAAATATCTCGATATATCTCGAAAACTACGCTTCTGATCAAAAAATATCATAGAACATAAATTGTAGGAAACATAATTCTCTACAAAAAAGGTCTCTTAACGTTTTGCCATAGCTCGCTTCGTTTCCGAGATATTTGCAGATTTATCTCAAGGGAAGGGTCCTGACGGACATATTTCGAGATATTTCTTCTTCTTGTTGTTCTTCTTCTGCACAGCTAAACTGGGAGTGGCATTTCCAGCTCGCAATAGTGCAGAGTTATCCCAAAGAAAGGGGCCACGGTGTTTCTGTATCTCTATTATGTTGGTGCGGCTTCGGAACTTTTAAATATCTCGATATATCTCGAAAACTACGCTTCTGATCAAAAAATATCATAGAACATAAATTGTAGGAAACATAATTCTCTACAAAAAAGGTCTCTTAACATTTTGCCATAGCTCGCTTCGTTTCCGAGATATTTGCAGATTTATCTCAAGGGAAGGGGCCTGACGGACATATTTCGAGATATTTCTTCTTCTTGTTGTTCTTCTTCTGCACAGCTAAGCTGGAAGTGGCATTTGCAGCTCGCAATAGTGCAGAGTTATCTCAAAGAAAGGGGCCACGGTGTTTCTGTATCTCTATTATGTTGGTGCGGCTTCGGAACTTTTAAATATCTTGATATACCTCGAGAACTACGCATCTGATCAAAAAATATCATAGAACATAAAAAGTGGGAAACTTAATTCTCTACAAAAAAGGTCTCTTAACATTTTGCCATAGCTCGCTTCGTTTCCGAGATATTTGCAGATTTATCTCAAGGGAAGGGGCCTGACGGACATATTTCGAGATATTTCTTCTTCTTGTTGTTCTTCTTCTGCACAGCTAAACTGGGAGTGGCATTTCCAGCTCGCAATAGTGCAGAGTTATCCCAAAGAAAGGGGCCACGGTGTTTCTGTATCTCTATTATGTTGGTGCGGCTTCGGAACTTTTAAATATCTCGATATATCTCGAAAACTACGCTTCTGATCAAAAAATATCATAGAACATAAATTGTAGGAAACATAATTCTCTACAAAAAAGGTCTCTTAACATTTTGCCATAGCTCGCTTCGTTTCCGAGATATTTGCAGATTTATCTCAAGGGAAGGGGCCTGACGGACATATTTCGAGATATTTCTTCTTCTTGTTGTTCTTCCTCTGCACAGCTAAGCTGGAAGTGGCATTTGCAGCTCGGAATAGTGCAGAGTTATCTCAAAGAAAGGGGCCACGGTGTTTCTGTATCTCTATTATATTGGTGCGGCTTCGGAACTTTTAAATATCTTGATATATCTCGAGAACTACGCATCTGATCAAAAAATATCATAGAACATAAAAAGTGGGAAACTTAATTCTCTACAAAAAAGGTCTCTTAACATTTTGCCATAGCTCGCTTCGTTTCCGAGATATTTGCAGATTTATCTCAAGGGAAGGGGCCTGACGGACATATTTCGAGATATTTCTTCTTCTTGTTGTTCTTCTTCTGCACAGCTAAGCTGGAAGTGGCATTTGCAGCTCGCAATAGTGCAGAGTTATCTCAAAGAAAGAGGCCACGGTGTTTCTGTACCTCTATTATGTTGGTGCAGCTTCGGAACTTTTAAATATCTTGATATATCTCGAGAACTACGCATCTGATCAAAAAATATCATAGAATATAAATTGTAGGAAACATAATTCTCTACAAAAAAGGTCTCTTAACGTTTTGCCATAGCTCGCTTCGTTTCCGAGATATTTGCAGATTTATCTCAAGGGAAGGGTCCTGACGGACATATTTCGAGATATTTCTTCTTCTTGTTGTTCTTCTTCTGCACAGCTAAGCTGGAAGTGGCATTTCCAGCTCGCAATAGTGCAGAGTTATCTCAAAGAAAGGCGCCACGGTGTTTCTGTATCTCTATTATGTTGGTGCGGCTTCGAAACTTTTAAATATCTTGATATACCTCGAGAACTACGCATCTGATCAAAAAATATCATAGAACATAAAAAGTAGGAAACTTAAATCTCTACAAAAAAGGTCTCTTAACATTTTGCCATAGCTCTCTTCGTTTCCGAGATATTTGCAGATTTATCTCAAGGGAAGGGGCCTGACGGACATATTTCGAGATATTTCTTCTTCTTGTTGTTCTTCTTCTGCACAGCTAAGCTGGAAGTGGCATTTGCAGCTCGCAATAGTGCAGAGTTATCTCAAAGAAAGGGGCCACGGTGTTTCTGTATCTCTATTATGTTGGTGCGGCTTCGGAACTTTTAAATATCTTGATATATCTCGAGAACTACGCATCTGATCAATAAATATCATAGAACATAAAAAGTAGGAAACTTAATTCTCTACAAAAAAGGTCTCTTAACATTTTGCCATAGCTCGCTTCGTTTCCGAGATATTTGCAGATTTATCTCAAGGGAAGGGGCCTGACGGACATATTTCGAGATATTTCTTCTTCTTGTTGTTCCTCTTCTGCACAGCTAAACTGGAAGTGGCATTTCCAGCTCGCAATAGTGCAGAGTTATCTCAAAGAAAGGGGCCACGGTGTTTCTGTATCTCTATTATGTTGGTGCGGCTTCGGAACTTTTAAATATCTTGATATACCTCGAGAACTACGCATCTGATCAAAAAATATCATAGAACATAAAAAGTAGGAAACTTAAATCTCTACAAAAAAGGTCTCTTAACATTTTGCCATAGCTCTCTTCGTTTCCGAGATATTTGCAGATTTATCTCAAGGGAAGGGGCCTGACGGACATATTTCGAGATATTTCTTCTTCTTGTTGTTCTCCTTCTGCACAGCTAAGCTGGAAGTGGCATTTGCAGCTCGCAATAGTGCAGAGTTATCTCAAAGAAAGGGGCCACGGTGTTTCTGTATCTCTATTATGTTGGTGCGGCTTCGGAACTTTTAAATATCTTGATATACCTCGAGAACTACGCATCTGATCAAAAAATATCATAGAACATAAAAAGTAGGAAACTTAAATCTCTACAAAAAAGGTCTCTTAACATTTTGCCATAGCTCTCTTCGTTTCCGAGATATTTGCAGATTTATCTCAAGGGAAGGGGCCTGACGGACATATTTCGAGATATTTCTTCTTCTTGTTGTTCTTCTTCTGCACAGCTAAGCTGGAAGTGGCATTTGCAGCTCGCAATAGTGCAGAGTTATCTCAAAGAAAGGGGCCACGGTGTTTCTGTATCTCTATTATGTTGGTGCGGCTTCGGAACTTTTAAATATCTCGATATATCTCGAAAACTACGCTTCTGATCAAAAAATATCATAGAACATAAATTGTAGGAAACATAATTCTCTACAAAAAAGGTCTCTTAACATTTTGCCATAGCTCGCTTCGTTTCCGAGATATTTGCAGATTTATCTCAAGGGAAGGGGCCTGACGGACATATTTCGAGATATTTCTTCTTCTTGTTGTTCTTCTTCTGCACAGCTAAGCTGGAAGTGGCATTTGCAGCTCGCAATAGTGCAGAGTTATCTCAAAGAAAGGGGCCACGGTGTTTCTGTATCTCTATTATGTTGGTGCGGCTTCGGAACTTTTAAATATCTTGATATACCTCGAGAACTACGCATCTGATCAAAAAATATCATAGAACATAAAAAGTAGGAAACTTAAATGTCTACAAAAAAGGTCTCTTAACATTTTGCCATAGCTCTCTTCGTTTCCGAGATATTTGCAGATTTATCTCAAGGGAAGGGGCCTGACGGACATATTTCGAGATATTTCTTCTTCTTGTTGTTCTTCTTCTGCACAGCTAAGCTGGAAGTGGCATTTCCAGCTCGCAATAGTGCAGAGTTATCTCAAAGAGAGGGGCCACGGTGTTTCTGTATCTCTATTATATTGGTGCAGCTTCGGAACTTTTAAATATCTTGATATATCTCGAGAACTACGCATCTCATCAAAAAATATGATAGAAGATAAAAAGTAGGAAACTTAATTCTCTACAAAAAAGGTCTCTTAACATTTTGCCATAGCTCGCTTCGTTTCCGAGATATTTGCAGATTCAGCTCAAAGGAACTGGCCTGACGGACATATTTCGAGATATTTCTTCTTCTTGTTGTTCTTCCTCTGCACAGCTAAGCTGGAAGTGGCATTTGCAGCTCGGAATAGTGCAGAGTTATCTCAAAGAAAGAGGCCACGGTGTTTCTGTACCTCTATTATGTTGGTGCAGCTTCGGAACTTTTAAATATCTTGATATATCTCGAGAACTACGCATCTGATCAAAAAATATCATAGAATATAAATTGTAGGAAACATAATTCTCTACAAAAAAGGTCTCTTAACGTTTTGCCATAGCTCGCTTCGTTTCCGAGATATTTGCAGATTTATCTCAAGGGAAGGGTCCTGACGGACATATTTCGAGATATTTCTTCTTCTTGTTGTTCTTCTTCTGCACAGCTAAGCTGGAAGTGGCATTTCCAGCTCGCAATAGTGCAGAGTTATCTCAAAGAAAGGCGCCACGGTGTTTCTGTATCTCTATTATGTTGGTGCGGCTTCGAAACTTTTAAATATCTTGATATACCTCGAGAACTACGCATCTGATCAAAAAATATCATAGAACATAAAAAGTAGGAAACTTAAATCTCTACAAAAAAGGTCTCTTAACATTTTGCCATAGCTCTCTTCGTTTCCGAGATATTTGCAGATTTATCTCAAGGGAAGGGGCCTGACGGACATATTTCGAGATATTTCTTCTTCTTGTTGTTCTTCTTCTGCACAGCTAAGCTGGAAGTGGCATTTGCAGCTCGCAATAGTGCAGAGTTATCTCAAAGAAAGGGGCCACGGTGTTTCTGTATCTCTATTATGTTGGTGCGGCTTCGGAACTTTTAAATATCTTGATATATCTCGAGAACTACGCATCTGATCAATAAATATCATAGAACATAAAAAGTAGGAAACTTAATTCTCTACAAAAAAGGTCTCTTAACATTTTGCCATAGCTCGCTTCGTTTCCGAGATATTTGCAGATTTATCTCAAGGGAAGGGGCCTGACGGACATATTTCGAGATATTTCTTCTTCTTGTTGTTCTTCTTCTGCACAGCTAAACTGGGAGTGGCATTTCCAGCTCGCAATAGTGCAGAGTTATCCCAAAAAAAGGGGCCACGGTGTTTCTGTATCTCTATTATGTTGGTGCGGCTTCGGAACTTTTAAATATCTCGATATATCTCGAAAACTACGCTTCTGATCAAAAAATATCATAGAACATAAATTGTAGGAAACATAATTCTCTACAAAAAAGGTCTCTTAACATTTTGCCATAGCTCGCTTCGTTTCCGAGATATTTGCAGATTTATCTCAAGGGAAGGGGCCTGACGGACATATTTCGAGATATTTCTTCTTCTTGTTGTTCTTCCTCTGCACAGCTAAGCTGGAAGTGGCATTTGCAGCTCGGAATAGTGCAGAGTTATCTCAAAGAAAGGGGCCACGGTGTTTCTGTATCTCTATTATATTGGTGCGGCTTCGGAACTTTTAAATATCTTGATATATCTCGAGAACTACGCATCTGATCAAAAAATATCATAGAACATAAAAAGTGGGAAACTTAATTCTCTACAAAAAAGGTCTCTTAACATTTTGCCATAGCTCGCTTCGTTTCCGAGATATTTGCAGATTTATCTCAAGGGAAGGGGCCTGACGGACATATTTCGAGATATTTCTTCTTCTTGTTGTTCTTCTTCTGCACAGCTAAACTGGGAGTGGCATTTCCAGCTCGCAATAGTGCAGAGTTATCCCAAAGAAAGGGGCCACGGTGTTTCTGTATCTCTATTATGTTGGTGCGGCTTCGGAACTTTTAAATATCTCGATATATCTCGAAAACTACGCTTCTGATCAAAAAATATCATAGAACATAAATTGTAGGAAACATAATTCTCTACAAAAAAGGTCTCTTAACATTTTGCCATAGCTCGCTTCGTTTCCGAGATATTTGCAGATTTATCTCAAGGGAAGGGGCCTGACGGACATATTTCGAGATATTTCTTCTTCTTGTTGTTCTTCCTCTGCACAGCTAAGCTGGAAGTGGCATTTGCAGCTCGGAATAGTGCAGAGTTATCTCAAAGAAAGGGGCCACGGTGTGTCTGTATCTCTATTATATTGGTGCGGCTTCGGAACTTTTAAATATCTTGATATATCTCGAGAACTACGCATCTGATCAAAAAATATCATAGAACATAAAAAGTGGGAAACTTAATTCTCTACAAAAAAGGTCTCTTAACATTTTGCCATAGCTCGCTTCGTTTCCGAGATATTTGCAGATTTATCTCAAGGGAAGGGGCCTGACGGACATATTTCGAGATATTTCTTCTTCTTGTTGTTCTTCTTCTGCACAGCTAAGCTGGAAGTGGCATTTGCAGCTCGCAATAGTGCAGAGTTATCTCAAAGAAAGAGGCCACGGTGTTTCTGTACCTCTATTATGTTGGTGCAGCTTCGGAACTTTTAAATATCTTGATATATCTCGAGAACTACGCATCTGATCAAAAAATATCATAGAATATAAATTGTAGGAAACATAATTCTCTACAAAAAAGGTCTCTTAACGTTTTGCCATAGCTCGCTTCGTTTCCGAGATATTTGCAGATTTATCTCAAGGGAAGGGTCCTGACGGACATATTTCGAGATATTTCTTCTTCTTGTTGTTCTTCTTCTGCACAGCTAAGCTGGAAGTGGCATTTCCAGCTCGCAATAGTGCAGAGTTATCTCAAAGAAAGGCGCCACGGTGTTTCTGTATCTCTATTATGTTGGTGCGGCTTCGAAACTTTTAAATATCTTGATATACCTCGAGAACTACGCATCTGATCAAAAAATATCATAGAACATAAAAAGTAGGAAACTTAAATCTCTACAAAAAAGGTCTCTTAACATTTTGCCATAGCTCTCTTCGTTTCCGAGATATTTGCAGATTTATCTCAAGGGAAGGGGCCTGACGGACATATTTCGAGATATTTCTTCTTCTTGTTGTTCTTCTTCTGCACAGCTAAGCTGGAAGTGGCATTTGCAGCTCGCAATAGTGCAGAGTTATCTCAAAGAAAGGGGCCACGGTGTTTCTGTATCTCTATTATGTTGGTGCGGCTTCGGAACTTTTAAATATCTTGATATATCTCGAGAACTACGCATCTGATCAATAAATATCATAGAACATAAAAAGTAGGAAACTTAATTCTCTACAAAAAAGGTCTCTTAACATTTTGCCATAGCTCGCTTCGTTTCCGAGATATTTGCAGATTTATCTCAAGGGAAGGGGCCTGACGGACATATTTCGAGATATTTCTTCTTCTTGTTGTTCCTCTTCTGCACAGCTAAACTGGAAGTGGCATTTCCAGCTCGCAATAGTGCAGAGTTATCTCAAAGAAAGGGGCCACGGTGTTTCTGTATCTCTATTATGTTGGTGCGGCTTCGGAACTTTTAAATATCTTGATATACCTCGAGAACTACGCATCTGATCAAAAAATATCATAGAACATAAAAAGTAGGAAACTTAAATCTCTACAAAAAAGGTCTCTTAACATTTTGCCATAGCTCTCTTCGTTTCCGAGATATTTGCAGATTTATCTCAAGGGAAGGGGCCTGACGGACATATTTCGAGATATTTCTTCTTCTTGTTGTTCTCCTTCTGCACAGCTAAGCTGGAAGTGGCATTTGCAGCTCGCAATAGTGCAGAGTTATCTCAAAGAAAGGGGCCACGGTGTTTCTGTATCTCTATTATGTTGGTGCGGCTTCGGAACTTTTAAATATCTTGATATACCTCGAGAACTACGCATCTGATCAAAAAATATCATAGAACATAAAAAGTAGGAAACTTAAATCTCTACAAAAAAGGTCTCTTAACATTTTGCCATAGCTCTCTTCGTTTCCGAGATATTTGCAGATTTATCTCAAGGGAAGGGGCCTGACGGACATATTTCGAGATATTTCTTCTTCTTGTTGTTCTTCTTCTGCACAGCTAAGCTGGAAGTGGCATTTGCAGCTCGCAATAGTGCAGAGTTATCTCAAAGAAAGGGGCCACGGTGTTTCTGTATCTCTATTATGTTGGTGCGGCTTCGGAACTTTTAAATATCTTGATATATCTCGAGAACTACGCATCTGATCAATAAATATCATAGAACATAAAAAGTAGGAAACTTAATTCTCTACAAAAAAGGTCTCTTAACATTTTGCCATAGCTCGCTTCGTTTCCGAGATATTTGCAGATTTATCTCAAGGGAAGGGGCCTGACGGACATATTTCGAGATATTTCTTCTTCTTGTTGTTCCTCTTCTGCACAGCTAAACTGGAAGTGGCATTTCCAGCTCGCAATAGTGCAGAGTTATCTCAAAGAAAGGGGCCACGGTGTTTCTGTATCTCTATTATGTTGGTGCGGCTTCGGAACTTTTAAATATCTTGATATACCTCGAGAACTACGCATCTGATCAAAAAATATCATAGAACATAAAAAGTAGGAAACTTAAATCTCTACAAAAAAGGTCTCTTAACATTTTGCCATAGCTCTCTTCGTTTCCGAGATATTTGCAGATTTATCTCAAGGGAAGGGGCCTGACGGACATATTTCGAGATATTTCTTCTTCTTGTTGTTCTCCTTCTGCACAGCTAAGCTGGAAGTGGCATTTGCAGCTCGCAATAGTGCAGAGTTATCTCAAAGAAAGGGGCCACGGTGTTTCTGTATCTCTATTATGTTGGTGCGGCTTCGGAACTTTTAAATATCTTGATATACCTCGAGAACTACGCATCTGATCAAAAAATATCATAGAACATAAAAAGTAGGAAACTTAAATCTCTACAAAAAAGGTCTCTTAACATTTTGCCATAGCTCTCTTCGTTTCCGAGATATTTGCAGATTTATCTCAAGGGAAGGGGCCTGACGGACATATTTCGAGATATTTCTTCTTCTTGTTGTTCTTCTTCTGCACAGCTAAGCTGGAAGTGGCATTTCCAGCACGCAATAGTGCAGAGTTATCTCAAAGAGAGGGGCCACGGTGTTTCTGTATCTCTATTATGTTGGTGCGGCTTCGGAACTTTTAAATATCTTGATATATCTCGAGAACTACGCATCTGATCAAAAAATATCATACAAGATAAAAAGTAGGAAACTTAATTCTCTACAAAAAAGGTCTCTTAACATTTTGCCATAGCTCGCTTCGTTTCCGAGATATTTGCAGATTTATCTCAAGGGAAGGGGCCAGACGGACATATTTCGAGATATTTCTTCTTCTTGTTGTTCTTCTTCTGCACAGCTAAGCTGGAAGTGGCATTTGCAGCTCGCAATAGTGCAGTGTTATCTCAAAGAAAGGGGCCACGGTGTTTCTGTATCTCTATTATGTTGGTGCGGCTTCGGAACTTTTAAATATCTTGATATATCTCGAGAACTACGCATCTGATCAAAAAATATCATACAAGATAAAAAGTAGGAAACTTAATTCTCTACAAAAAAGGTCTCTTAACATTTTGCCATAGCTCGCTTCGTTTCCGAGATATTTGCAGATTTATCTCAAGGGAAGGGGCCTAACGGACATATTTCGAGATATTTTTTCTTCTTGTTGTTCTTCTTCTGCACAGCTAAACTGGAAGTGGCATTTCCAGCTCGCAATAGTGCAGAGTTATCTCAAAGAAAGGGGCCACGGTGTTTCTGTATCTCTATTATGTTGGCGCGGCTTCGGAACTTTTAAATATCTCGATATATCTCGAAAACTACGCTTCTGATCAAAAAATATCATAGAACATAAATTGTAGGAAACATAATTCTCTACAAAAAACGTCTCTTAACATTTTGCCATAGCTCGCTTCGTTTCCGAGATATTTGCAGATTTATCTCAAGGGAAGGGGCCTGACGGACATATTTCGAGATATTTCTTCTTCTTGTTGTTCTTCTTCTGCACAGCTAAGCTGGAAGTGGCATTTGCAGCTCGCAATAGTGCAGTGTTATCTCAAAGAAAGGGGCCACGGTGTTTCTGTATCTCTATTGTGTTGGTGCGGCTTCGGAACTTTTAAATATCTTGATATATCTCGAGAACTACGCATCTGATCAAAAAATATCATAGAACATAAAAAGTAGGAAACTTAATTCTCTACAAAAAAGGTCTCTTAACATTTTGCCATAGCTCGCTTCGTTTCCGAGATATTTGCAGATTTATCTCAAGGGAAGGGGCCTA
This sequence comes from Osmia lignaria lignaria, assembly GCF_051020975.1. NCBI lineage: Eukaryota > Metazoa > Arthropoda > Insecta > Hymenoptera > Megachilidae > Osmia > Osmia lignaria. The sequence continues at coordinate 18,018,887 of NW_027478161.1, forward strand.
ACGGACATATTTCGAGATATTTTTTCTTCTTGTTGTTCTTCTTCTGCACAGCTAAACTGGAAGTGGCATTTCCAGCTCGCAATAGTGCAGAGTTATCTCAAAGAAAGGGGCCACGGTGTTTCTGTATCTCTATTATGTTGGCGCGGCTTCGGAACTTTTAAATATCTCGATATATCTCGAAAACTACGCTTCTGATCAAAAAATATCATAGAACATAAATTGTAGGAAACATAATTCTCTACAAAAAACGTCTCTTAACATTTTGCCATAGCTCGCTTCGTTTCCGAGATATTTGCAGATTCAGCTCAAAGGAACTGGCCTGACGGACATATTTCGATATATTTCTTCTTCTTGTTGTTCTTCCTCTGCACAGCTAAGCTGGAAGTGGCATTTGCAGCTCGGAATAGTGCAGAGTTATCTCAAAGAAAGGGGCCACGGTGTTTCTGTATCTCTATTATATTGGTGCGGCTTCGGAACTTTTAAATATCTTGATATATCTCGAGAACTACGCATCTGATCAAGAAATATCATAGAACATAAAAAGTGGGAAACTTAATTCTCTACAAAAAAGGTCTCTTAACATTTTGCCATAGCTCTCTTCGTTTCCGAGATATTTGCAGATTTATCTCAAGGGAAGGGGCCTGACGGACATATCTCGAGATATTTCTTCTTCTTGTTGTTCTTCTTCTGCACAGCTAAGCTGGAAGTGGCATTTGCAGCTCGCAATAGTGCAGAGTTATCTCAAAGAAAGGGGCCACGGTGTTTCTGTATCTCTATTATGTTGGTGCGGCTTCGGAACTTTTAAATATCTTGATATATCTCGAGAACTACGCATCTGATCAAAAAATATCATAGAACATAAAAAGTAGGAAACTTAAATCTCTACAAAAAAGGTCTCTTAACATTTTGCCATAGCTCTCTTCGTTTCCGAGATATTTGCAGATTTATCTCAAGGGAAGGGGCCTGACGGACATATTTCGAGATATTTCTTCTTCTTGTTGTTCTTCTTCTGCACAGCTAAGCTGGAAGTGGCATTTGCAGCTCGCAATAGTGCAGTGTTATCTCAAAGAAAGGGGCCACGGTGTTTCTGTATCTCTATTATGTTGGTGCGGCTTCGGAACTTTTAAATATCTTGATATATCTCGAGAACTACGCATCTGATCAAAAAATATCATAGAACATAAAAAGTAGGAAACTTAATTCTCTACAAAAAAGGTCTCTTAACATTTTGCCATAGCTCGCTTCGTTTCCGAGATATTTGCAGATTTATCTCAAGGGAAGGGGCCTAACGGACATATTTCGAGATATTTTTTCTTATTGTTGTTCTTCTTCTGCACAGCTAAACTGGAAGTGGCATTTCCAGCTCGCAATAGTGCAGAGTTATCTCAAAGAAAGGGGCCACGGTGTTTCTGTATCTCTATTATGTTGGCGCGGCTTCGGAACTTTTAAATATCTCGATATATCTCGAAAACTACGCTTCTGATCAAAAAATATCATACAACATAAATTGTAGGAAACATAATTCTCTACAAAAAAGGTCTCTTAACATTTTGCCATAGCTCGCTTCGTTTCCGAGATATTTGCAGATATATCTCAAGGGAAGGGGCCTGACGGACATATTTCGAGATATTTCTTCTTCTTGTTGTTCTTCTTCTGCACAGCTAAGCTGGAAGTGGCATTTGCAGCTCGCAATAGTGCAGAGTTATCTCAAAGAAAGGGGCCACGGTGTTTCTGTATCTCTATTATGTTGGTGCGGCTTCGGAACTTTTAAATATCTTGATATATCTCGAGAACTACGCATCTGATCAAAAAATATCATAGAACATAAAAAGTAGGAAACTTAAATCTCTACAAAAAAGGTCTCTTAACATTTTGCCATAGCTCGCTTCGTTTCCGAGATATTTGCAGATTTATCTCAAGGGAAGGGGCCTGACGGACATATTTCGAGATATTTCTTCTTCTTGTTGTTCTTCTTCTGCACAGCTAAGCTGGAAGTGGCATTTGCAGCTCGCAATAGTGCAGAGTTATCTCAAAGAAAGGGGCCACGGTGTTTCTGTATCTCTATTATGTTGGTGCGGCTTCGGAACTTTTAAATATCTTGATATACCTCGAGAACTACGCATCTGATCAAAAAATATCATAGAACATAAAAAGTAGGAAACTTAAATGTCTACAAAAAAGGTCTCTTAACATTTTGCCATAGCTCTCTTCGTTTCCGAGATATTTGCAGATTTATCTCAAGGGAAGGGGCCTGACGGACATATTTCGAGATATTTCTTCTTCTTGTTGTTCTTCTTCTGCACAGCTAAGCTGGAAGTGGCATTTCCAGCTCGCAATAGTGCAGAGTTATCTCAAAGAGAGGGGCCACGGTGTTTCTGTATCTCTATTATATTGGTGCAGCTTCGGAACTTTTAAATATCTTGATATATCTCGAGAACTACGCATCTCATCAAAAAATATGATAGAAGATAAAAAGTAGGAAACTTAATTCTCTACAAAAAAGGTCTCTTAACATTTTGCCATAGCTCGCTTCGTTTCCGAGATATTTGCAGATTCAGCTCAAAGGAACTGGCCTGACGGACATATTTCGAGATATTTCTTCTTCTTGTTGTTCTTCCTCTGCACAGCTAAGGTGGAAGTGGCATTTGCAGCTCGGAATAGTGCAGAGTTATCTCAAAGAAAGGGGCCACGGTGTTTCTGTATCCCTATTATATTGGTGCGGCTTCGGAACTTTTAAATATCTTGATATATCTCGAGAACTACGCATCTGATCAAAAAATATCATAGAACATAAAAAGTGGGAAACTTAATTCTCTACAAAAAAGGTCTCTTAACATTTTGCCATAGCTCGCTTCGTTTCCGAGATATTTGCAGATTTATCTCAAGGGAAGGGGCCTGACGGACATATTTCGAGATATTTCTTCTTCTTGTTGTTCTTCTTCTGCACAGCTAAGCTGGAAGTGGCATTTGCAGCTCGCAATAGTGCAGAGTTATCTCAAAGAAAGAGGCCACGGTGTTTCTGTACCTCTATTATGTTGGTGCAGCTTCGGAACTTTTAAATATCTTGATATATCTCGAGAACTACGCATCTGATCAAAAAATATCATAGAATGTAAATTGTAGGAAACATAATTCTCTACAAAAAAGGTCTCTTAACGTTTTGCCATAGCTCGCTTCGTTTCCGAGATATTTGCAGATTTATCTCAAGGGAAGGGTCCTGACGGACATATTTCGAGATATTTCTTCTTCTTGTTGTTCTTCTTCTGCACAGCTAAGCTGGAAGTGGCAGTTCCAGCTCGCAATAGTGCAGAGTTATCTCAAAGAAAGGCGCCACGGTGTTTCTGTATCTCTATTATGTTGGTGCGGCTTCGAAACTTTTAAATATCTTGATATACCTCGAGAACTACGCATCTGATCAAAAAATATCATAGAACATAAAAAGTAGGAAACTTAAATCTCTACAAAAAAGGTCTCTTAACATTTTGCCATAGCTCTCTTCGTTTCCGAGATATTTGCAGATTTATCTCAAGGGAAGGGGCCTGACGGACATATTTCGAGATATTTCTTCTTCTTGTTGTTCTTCTTCTGCACAGCTAAGCTGGAAGTGGCATTTGCAGCTCGCAATAGTGCAGAGTTATCTCAAAGAAAGGGGCCACGGTGTTTCTGTATCTCTATTATGTTGGTGCGGCTTCGGAACTTTTAAATATCTTGATATATCTCGAGAACTACGCATCTGATCAAAAAATATCATAGAACATAAAAAGTAGGAAACTTAAATCTCTACAAAAAAGGTCTCTTAACATTTTGCCATAGCTCTCTTCGTTTCCGAGATATTTGCAGATTTATCTCAAGGGAAGGGGCCTGACGGACATATTTCGAGATATTTCTTCTTCTTGTTGTTCTTCTTCTGCACAGCTAAGCTGGAAGTGGCATTTGCAGCTCGCAATAGTGCAGTGTTATCTCAAAGAAAGGGGCCACGGTGTTTCTGTATCTCTATTATGTTGGTGCGGCTTCGGAACTTTTAAATATCTTGATATATCTCGAGAACTACGCATCTGATCAAAAAATATCATAGAACATAAAAAGTAGGAAACTTAATTCTCTACAAAAAAGGTCTCTTAACATTTTGCCATAGCTCGCTTCGTTTCCGAGATATTTGCAGATTTATCTCAAGGGAAGGGGCCTAACGGACATATTTCGAGATATTTTTTCTTATTGTTGTTCTTCTTCTGCACAGCTAAACTGGAAGTGGCATTTCCAGCTCGCAATAGTGCAGAGTTATCTCAAAGAAAGGGGCCACGGTGTTTCTGTATCTCTATTATGTTGGCGCGGCTTCGGAACTTTTAAATATCTCGATATATCTCGAAAACTACGCTTCTGATCAAAAAATATCATACAACATAAATTGTAGGAAACATAATTCTCTACAAAAAAGGTCTCTTAACATTTTGCCATAGCTCGCTTCGTTTCCGAGATATTTGCAGATATATCTCAAGGGAAGGGGCCTGACGGACATATTTCGAGATATTTCTTCTTCTTGTTGTTCTTCTTCTGCACAGCTAAGCTGGAAGTGGCATTTGCAGCTCGCAATAGTGCAGTGTTATCGCAAAGAAAGCGGCCACGGTGTTTCTGTATCCCTATTATATTGGTGCGGCTTCGGAACTTTTAAATATCTTGATATATCTCGAGAACTACGCATCTGATCAAAAAATATCATAGAACATAAAAAGTGGGAAACTTAATTCTCTACAAAAAAGGTCTCTTAACATTTTGCCATAGCTCGCTTCGTTTCCGAGATATTTGCAGATTTATCTCAAGGGAAGGGGCCTGACGGACATATTTCGAGATATTTCTTCTTCTTGTTGTTCTTCTTCTGCACAGCTAAGCTGGAAGTGGCATTTGCAGCTCGCAATAGTGCAGAGTTATCTCAAAGAAAGAGGCCACGGTGTTTCTGTACCTCTATTATGTTGGTGCAGCTTCGGAACTTTTAAATATCTTGATATATCTCGAGAACTACGCATCTGATCAAAAAATATCATAGAATGTAAATTGTAGGAAACATAATTCTCTACAAAAAAGGTCTCTTAACGTTTTGCCATAGCTCGCTTCGTTTCCGAGATATTTGCAGATTTATCTCAAGGGAAGGGTCCTGACGGACATATTTCGAGATATTTCTTCTTCTTGTTGTTCTTCTTCTGCACAGCTAAGCTGGAAGTGGCATTTCCAGCTCGCAATAGTGCAGAGTTATCTCAAAGAAAGGCGCCACGGTGTTTCTGTATCTCTATTATGTTGGTGCGGCTTCGAAACTTTTAAATATCTTGATATACCTCGAGAACTACGCATCTGATCAAAAAATATCATAGAACATAAAAAGTAGGAAACTTAAATCTCTACAAAAAAGGTCTCTTAACATTTTGCCATAGCTCTCTTCGTTTCCGAGATATTTGCAGATTTATCTCAAGGGAAGGGGCCTGACGGACATATTTCGAGATATTTCTTCTTCTTGTTGTTCTTCTTCTGCACAGCTAAGCTGGAAGTGGCATTTGCAGCTCGCAATAGTGCAGAGTTATCTCAAAGAAAGGGGCCACGGTGTTTCTGTATCTCTATTATGTTGGTGCGGCTTCGGAACTTTTAAATATCTTGATATATCTCGAGAACTACGCATCTGATCAATAAATATCATAGAACATAAAAAGTAGGAAACTTAATTCTCTACAAAAAAGGTCTCTTAACATTTTGCCATAGCTCGCTTCGTTTCCGAGATATTTGCAGATTTATCTCAAGGGAAGGGGCCTGACGGACATATTTCGAGATATTTCTTCTTCTTGTTGTTCTTCTTCTGCACAGCTAAACTGGGAGTGGCATTTCCAGCTCGCAATAGTGCAGAGTTATCCCAAAGAAAGGGGCCACGGTGTTTCTGTATCTCTATTATGTTGGTGCGGCTTCGGAACTTTTAAATATCTCGATATATCTCGAAAACTACGCTTCTGATCAAAAAATATCATAGAACATAAATTGTAGGAAACATAATTCTCTACAAAAAAGGTCTCTTAACATTTTGCCATAGCTCGCTTCGTTTCCGAGATATTTGCAGATTTATCTCAAGGGAAGGGGCCTGACGGACATATTTCGAGATATTTCTTCTTCTTGTTGTTCTTCCTCTGCACAGCTAAGCTGGAAGTGGCATTTGCAGCTCGGAATAGTGCAGAGTTATCTCAAAGAAAGGGGCCACGGTGTTTCTGTATCTCTATTATATTGGTGCGGCTTCGGAACTTTTAAATATCTTGATATATCTCGAGAACTACGCATCTGATCAAGAAATATCATAGAACATAAAAAGTGGGAAACTTAATTCTCTACAAAAAAGGTCTCTTAACATTTTGCCATAGCTCTCTTCGTTTCCGAGATATTTGCAGATTTATCTCAAGGGAAGGGGCCTGACGGACATATCTCGAGATATTTCTTCTTCTTGTTGTTCTTCTTCTGCACAGCTAAGCTGGAAGTGGCATTTGCAGCTCGCAATAGTGCAGAGTTATCTCAAAGAAAGGGGCCACGGTGTTTCTGTATCTCTATTATGTTGGTGCGGCTTCGGAACTTTTAAATATCTTGATATATCTCGAGAACTACGCATCTGATCAAAAAATATCATAGAACATAAAAAGTAGGAAACTTAAATCTCTACAAAAAAGGTCTCTTAACATTTTGCCATAGCTCTCTTCGTTTCCGAGATATTTGCAGATTTATCTCAAGGGAAGGGGCCTGACGGACATATTTCGAGATATTTCTTCTTCTTGTTGTTCTTCTTCTGCACAGCTAAGCTGGAAGTGGCATTTGCAGCTCGCAATAGTGCAGTGTTATCTCAAAGAAAGGGGCCACGGTGTTTCTGTATCTCTATTATGTTGGTGCGGCTTCGGAACTTTTAAATATCTTGATATATCTCGAGAACTACGCATCTGATCAAAAAATATCATAGAACATAAAAAGTAGGAAACTTAATTCTCTACAAAAAAGGTCTCTTAACATTTTGCCATAGCTCGCTTCGTTTCCGAGATATTTGCAGATTTATCTCAAGGGAAGGGGCCTAACGGACATATTTCGAGATATTTTTTCTTATTGTTGTTCTTCTTCTGCACAGCTAAACTGGAAGTGGCATTTCCAGCTCGCAATAGTGCAGAGTTATCTCAAAGAAAGGGGCCACGGTGTTTCTGTATCTCTATTATGTTGGCGCGGCTTCGGAACTTTTAAATATCTCGATATATCTCGAAAACTACGCTTCTGATCAAAAAATATCATACAACATAAATTGTAGGAAACATAATTCTCTACAAAAAAGGTCTCTTAACATTTTGCCATAGCTCGCTTCGTTTCCGAGATATTTGCAGATATATCTCAAGGGAAGGGGCCTGACGGACATATTTCGAGATATTTCTTCTTCTTGTTGTTCTTCTTCTGCACAGCTAAGCTGGAAGTGGCATTTGCAGCTCGCAATAGTGCAGTGTTATCGCAAAGAAAGCGGCCACGGTGTTTCTGTATCTCTATTATGTTGGTGCGGCTTCGGAACTTTTAAATATCTTGATATATCTCGAGAACTACGCATCTGATCAAAAAATATCATAGAACATAAAAAGTAGGAAACTTAATTCTCTACAAAAAACGTCTCTTAACATTTTGCCATAGCTCTCTTCGTTTCCGAGATATTTGCAGATTTATCTCAAGGGAAGGGGCCTGACGGACATATTTCGAGATATTTCTTCTTCTTGTTGTTCTTCTTCTGCACAGCTAAGCTGGAAGTGGCATTTGCAGCTCGCAATAGTGCAGAGTTATCTCAAAGAAAGGGGCCACGGTGTTTCTGTATCTCTATTATGTTGGTGCGGCTTCGGAACTTTTAAATATCTTGATATATCTCGAGAACTACGCATCTGATCAAAAAATATCATAGAAGATAAAAAGTAGGAAACTTAATTCTCTACTAAATAAGTCTCTTAACATTTTGCCATAGCTCGCTTCGTTTCCGAGATATTTGCAGATTTATCTCAAGGGAAGGTGCCTGACGGACATATTTCGAGATATTTCTTCTTCTTGTTGTTCTTCTTCTGCACAGCTAAGCTGGAAGTGGCATTTGCCGCTCGCACTAGTACAGAGTTATCTCAAAGAAAGGGGCCACGGTGTTTCTGTATCTCTATTATGTTGGTGCGGCTTCGGAACTTTTAAATATCTCGATATATCTCGAAAACTACGCTTCTGATCAAAAAATATCATAGAACATAAATTGTAGGAAACATAATTCTCTACAAAAAAGGTCTCTTAACATTTTGCCATAGCTCGCTTCGTTTCCGAGATATTTGCAGATATATCTCAAGGGAAGGGGCCTAACGGACATATTTCGAGATATTTCTTCTTCTTGTTGTTCTTCTTCTGCACAGCTAAGCTGGAAGTGGCATTTGCAGCTCGCAATAGTGCAGAGTTATCTCAAAGAAAGGGGCCACGGTGTTTCTGTATCTCTATTATGTTGGTGCGGCTTCGGAACTTTTAAATATCTTGATATATCTCGAGAACTACGCATCTGATCAAAAAATATCATAGAACATAAAAAGTAGGAAACTTAAATCTCTACAAAAAAGGTCTCTTAACATTTTGCCATAGCTCGCTTCGTTTCCGAGATATTTGCAGATTTATCTCAAGGGAAGGGGCCTGACGGACATATTTCGAGATATTTCTTCTTCTTGTTGTTCTTCTTCTGCACAGCTAAGCTGGAAGTGGCATTTGCAGCTCGCAATAGTGCAGAGTTATCTCAAAGAAAGGGGCCACGGTGTTTCTGTATCTCTATTATGTTGGTGCGGCTTCGGAACTTTTAAATATCTTGATATACCTCGAGAACTACGCATCTGATCAAAAAATATCATAGAACATAAAAAGTAGGAAACTTAAATGTCTACAAAAAAGGTCTCTTAACATTTTGCCATAGCTCTCTTCGTTTCCGAGATATTTGCAGATTTATCTCAAGGGAAGGGGCCTGACGGACATATTTCGAGATATTTCTTCTTCTTGTTGTTCTTCTTCTGCACAGCTAAGCTGGAAGTGGCATTTCCAGCTCGCAGTAGTGCAGAGTTATCTCAAAGAGAGGGGCCACGGTGTTTCTGTATCTCTATTATATTGGTGCAGCTTCGGAACTTTTAAATATCTTGATATATCTCGAGAACTACGCATCTCATCAAAAAATATGATAGAAGATAAAAAGTAGGAAACTTAATTCTCTACAAAAAAGGTCTCTTAACATTTTGCCATAGCTCGCTTCGTTTCCGAGATATTTGCAGATTCAGCTCAAAGGAACTGGCCTGACGGACATATTTCGAGATATTTCTTCTTCTTGTTGTTCTTCCTCTGCACAGCTAAGCTGGAAGTGGCATTTGCAGCTCGGAATAGTGCAGAGTTATCTCAAAGAAAGGGGCCACGGTGTTTCTGTATCCCTATTATATTGGTGCGGCTTCGGAACTTTTAAATATCTTGATATATCTCGAGAACTACGCATCTGATCAAAAAATATCATAGAACATAAAAAGTGGGAAACTTAATTCTCTACAAAAAAGGTCTCTTAACATTTTGCCATAGCTCGCTTCGTTTCCGAGATATTTGCAGATTTATCTCAAGGGAAGGGGCCTGACGGACATATTTCGAGATATTTCTTCTTCTTGTTGTTCTTCTTCTGCACAGCTAAGCTGGAAGTGGCATTTGCAGCTCGCAATAGTGCAGAGTTATCTCAAAGAAAGAGGCCACGGTGTTTCTGTACCTCTATTATGTTGGTGCAGCTTCGGAACTTTTAAATATCTTGATATATCTCGAGAACTACGCATCTGATCAAAAAATATCATAGAATGTAAATTGTAGGAAACATAATTCTCTACAAAAAAGGTCTCTTAACGTTTTGCCATAGCTCGCTTCGTTTCCGAGATATTTGCAGATTTATCTCAAGGGAAGGGTCCTGACGGACATATTTCGAGATATTTCTTCTTCTTGTTGTTCTTCTTCTGCACAGCTAAGCTGGAAGTGGCATTTCCAGCTCGCAATAGTGCAGAGTTATCTCAAAGAAAGGCGCCACGGTGTTTCTGTATCTCTATTATGTTGGTGCGGCTTCGAAACTTTTAAATATCTTGATATACCTCGAGAACTACGCATCTGATCAAAAAATATCATAGAACATAAAAAGTAGGAAACTTAAATCTCTACAAAAAAGGTCTCTTAACATTTTGCCATAGCTCTCTTCGTTTCCGAGATATTTGCAGATTTATCTCAAGGGAAGGGGCCTGACGGACATATTTCGAGATATTTCTTCTTCTTGTTGTTCTTCTTCTGCACAGCTAAGCTGGAAGTGGCATTTGCAGCTCGCAATAGTGCAGAGTTATCTCAAAGAAAGGGGCCACGGTGTTTCTGTATCTCTATTATGTTGGTGCGGCTTCGGAACTTTTAAATATCTTGATATATCTCGAGAACTACGCATCTGATCAATAAATATCATAGAACATAAAAAGTAGGAAACTTAATTCTCTACAAAAAAGGTCTCTTAACATTTTGCCATAGCTCGCTTCGTTTCCGAGATATTTGCAGATTTATCTCAAGGGAAGGGGCCTGACGGACATATTTCGAGATATTTCTTCTTCTTGTTGTTCTTCTTCTGCACAGCTAAACTGGGAGTGGCATTTCCAGCTCGCAATAGTGCAGAGTTATCCCAAAGAAAGGGGCCACGGTGTTTCTGTATCTCTATTATGTTGGTGCGGCTTCGGAACTTTTAAATATCTCGATATATCTCGAAAACTACGCTTCTGATCAAAAAATATCATAGAACATAAATTGTAGGAAACATAATTCTCTACAAAAAAGGTCTCTTAACATTTTGCCATAGCTCGCTTCGTTTCCGAGATATTTGCAGATTTATCTCAAGGGAAGGGGCCTGACGGACATATTTCGAGATATTTCTTCTTCTTGTTGTTCTTCCTCTGCACAGCTAAGCTGGAAGTGGCATTTGCAGCTCGGAATAGTGCAGAGTTATCTCAAAGAAAGGGGCCACGGTGTTTCTGTATCTCTATTATATTGGTGCGGCTTCGGAACTTTTAAATATCTTGATATATCTCGAGAACTACGCATCTGATCAAAAAATATCATAGAACATAAAAAGTGGGAAACTTAATTCTCTACAAAAAAGGTCTCTTAACATTTTGCCATAGCTCGCTTCGTTTCCGAGATATTTGCAGATTTATCTCAAGGGAAGGGGCCTGACGGACATATTTCGAGATATTTCTTCTTCTTGTTGTTCTTCTTCTGCACAGCTAAACTGGGAGTGGCATTTCCAGCTCGCAATAGTGCAGAGTTATCCCAAAGAAAGGGGCCACGGTGTTTCTGTATCTCTATTATGTTGGTGCGGCTTCGGAACTTTTAAATATCTCGATATATCTCGAAAACTACGCTTCTGATCAAAAAATATCATAGAACATAAATTGTAGGAAACATAATTCTCTACAAAAAAGGTCTCTTAACATTTTGCCATAGCTCGCTTCGTTTCCGAGATATTTGCAGATTTATCTCAAGGGAAGGGGCCTGACGGACATATTTCGAGATATTTCTTCTTCTTGTTGTTCTTCCTCTGCACAGCTAAGCTGGAAGTGGCATTTGCAGCTCGGAATAGTGCAGAGTTATCTCAAAGAAAGGGGCCACGGTGTTTCTGTATCTCTATTATATTGGTGCGGCTTCGGAACTTTTAAATATCTTGATATATCTCGAGAACTACGCATCTGATCAAAAAATATCATAGAACATAAAAAGTGGGAAACTTAATTCTCTACAAAAAAGGTCTCTTAACATTTTGCCATAGCTCGCTTCGTTTCCGAGATATTTGCAGATTTATCTCAAGGGAAGGGGCCTGACGGACATATTTCGAGATATTTCTTCTTCTTGTTGTTCTTCTTCTGCACAGCTAAGCTGGAAGTGGCATTTGCAGCTCGCAATAGTGCAGAGTTATCTCAAAGAAAGAGGCCACGGTGTTTCTGTACCTCTATTATGTTGGTGCAGCTTCGGAACTTTTAAATATCTTGATATATCTCGAGAACTACGCATCTGATCAAAAAATATCATAGAATATAAATTGTAGGAAACATAATTCTCTACAAAAAAGGTCTCTTAACGTTTTGCCATAGCTCGCTTCGTTTCCGAGATATTTGCAGATTTATCTCAAGGGAAGGGTCCTGACGGACATATTTCGAGATATTTCTTCTTCTTGTTGTTCTTCTTCTGCACAGCTAAGCTGGAAGTGGCATTTCCAGCTCGCAATAGTGCAGAGTTATCTCAAAGAAAGGCGCCACGGTGTTTCTGTATCTCTATTATGTTGGTGCGGCTTCGAAACTTTTAAATATCTTGATATACCTCGAGAACTACGCATCTGATCAAAAAATATCATAGAACATAAAAAGTAGGAAACTTAAATCTCTACAAAAAAGGTCTCTTAACATTTTGCCATAGCTCTCTTCGTTTCCGAGATATTTGCAGATTTATCTCAAGGGAAGGGGCCTGACGGACATATTTCGAGATATTTCTTCTTCTTGTTGTTCTTCTTCTGCACAGCTAAGCTGGAAGTGGCATTTGCAGCTCGCAATAGTGCAGAGTTATCTCAAAGAAAGGGGCCACGGTGTTTCTGTATCTCTATTATGTTGGTGCGGCTTCGGAACTTTTAAATATCTTGATATATCTCGAGAACTACGCATCTGATCAATAAATATCATAGAACATAAAAAGTAGGAAACTTAATTCTCTACAAAAAAGGTCTCTTAACATTTTGCCATAGCTCGCTTCGTTTCCGAGATATTTGCAGATTTATCTCAAGGGAAGGGGCCTGACGGACATATTTCGAGATATTTCTTCTTCTTGTTGTTCTTCCTCTGCACAGCTAAGCTGGAAGTGGCATTTGCAGCTCGGAATAGTGCAGAGTTATCTCAAAGAAAGGGGCCACGGTGTTTCTGTATCTCTATTATATTGGTGCGGCTTCGGAACTTTTAAATATCTTGATATATCTCGAGAACTACGCATCTGATCAAAAAATATCATAGAACATAAAAAGTGGGAAACTTAATTCTCTACAAAAAAGGTCTCTTAACATTTTGCCATAGCTCGCTTCGTTTCCGAGATATTTGCAGATTTATCTCAAGGGAAGGGGCCTGACGGACATATTTCGAGATATTTCTTCTTCTTGTTGTTCTTCTTCTGCACAGCTAAGCTGGAAGTGGCATTTGCAGCTCGCAATAGTGCAGAGTTATCTCAAAGAAAGAGGCCACGGTGTTTCTGTACCTCTATTATGTTGGTGCAGCTTCGGAACTTTTAAATATCTTGATATATCTCGAGAACTACGCATCTGATCAAAAAATATCATAGAATATAAATTGTAGGAAACATAATTCTCTACAAAAAAGGTCTCTTAACGTTTTGCCATAGCTCGCTTCGTTTCCGAGATATTTGCAGATTTATCTCAAGGGAAGGGTCCTGACGGACATATTTCGAGATATTTCTTCTTCTTGTTGTTCTTCTTCTGCACAGCTAAGCTGGAAGTGGCATTTCCAGCTCGCAATAGTGCAGAGTTATCTCAAAGAAAGGCGCCACGGTGTTTCTGTATCTCTATTATGTTGGTGCGGCTTCGAAACTTTTAAATATCTTGATATACCTCGAGAACTACGCATCTGATCAAAAAATATCATAGAACATAAAAAGTAGGAAACTTAAATCTCTACAAAAAAGGTCTCTTAACATTTTGCCATAGCTCTCTTCGTTTCCGAGATATTTGCAGATTTATCTCAAGGGAAGGGGCCTGACGGACATATTTCGAGATATTTCTTCTTCTTGTTGTTCTTCTTCTGCACAGCTAAGCTGGAAGTGGCATTTGCAGCTCGCAATAGTGCAGAGTTATCTCAAAGAAAGGGGCCACGGTGTTTCTGTATCTCTATTATGTTGGTGCGGCTTCGGAACTTTTAAATATCTTGATATATCTCGAGAACTACGCATCTGATCAATAAATATCATAGAACATAAAAAGTAGGAAACTTAATTCTCTACAAAAAAGGTCTCTTAACATTTTGCCATAGCTCGCTTCGTTTCCGAGATATTTGCAGATTTATCTCAAGGGAAGGGGCCTGACGGACATATTTCGAGATATTTCTTCTTCTTGTTGTTCCTCTTCTGCACAGCTAAACTGGAAGTGGCATTTCCAGCTCGCAATAGTGCAGAGTTATCTCAAAGAAAGGGGCCACGGTGTTTCTGTATCTCTATTATGTTGGTGCGGCTTCGGAACTTTTAAATATCTTGATATACCTCGAGAACTACGCATCTGATCAAAAAATATCATAGAACATAAAAAGTAGGAAACTTAAATCTCTACAAAAAAGGTCTCTTAACATTTTGCCATAGCTCTCTTCGTTTCCGAGATATTTGCAGATTTATCTCAAGGGAAGGGGCCTGACGGACATATTTCGAGATATTTCTTCTTCTTCTTGTTCTCCTTCTGCACAGCTAAGCTGGAAGTGGCATTTGCAGCTCGCAATAGTGCAGAGTTATCTCAAAGAAAGGGGCCACGGTGTTTCTGTATCTCTATTATGTTGGTGCGGCTTCGGAACTTTTAAATATCTTGATATACCTCGAGAACTACGCATCTGATCAAAAAATATCATAGAACATAAAAAGTAGGAAACTTAAATCTCTACAAAAAAGGTCTCTTAACATTTTGCCATAGCTCTCTTCGTTTCCGAGATATTTGCAGATTTATCTCAAGGGAAGGGGCCTGACGGACATATTTCGAGATATTTCTTCTTCTTGTTGTTCTTCTTCTGCACAGCTAAGCTGGAAGTGGCATTTCCAGCTCGCAATAGTGCAGAGTTATCTCAAAGAAAGGGGCCACGGTGTTTCTGTATCTCTATTATGTTGGCGCGGCTTCGGAACTTTTAAATATCTCGATATATCTCGAAAACTACGCTTCTGATCAAAAAATATCATAGAACATAAATTGTAGGAAACATAATTCTCTACAAAAAACGTCTCTTAACATTTTGCCATAGCTCGCTTCGTTTCCGAGATATTTGCAGATTTATCTCAAGGGAAGGGGCCTGACGGACATATTTCGAGATATTTCTTCTTCTTGTTGTTCTTCTTCTGCACAGCTAAGCTGGAAGTGGCATTTGCAGCTCGCAATAGTGCAGTGTTATCTCAAAGAAAGGGGCCACGGTGTTTCTGTATCTCTATTGTGTTGGTGCGGCTTCGGAACTTTTAAATATCTTGATATATCTCGAGAACTACGCATCTGATCAAAAAATATCATAGAACATAAAAAGTAGGAAACTTAATTCTCTACAAAAAAGGTCTCTTAACATTTTGCCATAGCTCGCTTCGTTTCCGAGATATTTGCAGATTTATCTCAAGGGAAGGGGCCTAACGGACATATTTCGAGATATTTTTTCTTCTTGTTGTTCTTCTTCTGCACAGCTAAACTGGAAGTGGCATTTCCAGCTCGCAATAGTGCAGAGTTATCTCAAAGAAAGGGGCCACGGTGTTTCTGTATCTCTATTATGTTGGCGCGGCTTCGGAACTTTTAAATATCTCGATATATCTCGAAAACTACGCTTCTGATCAAAAAATATCATAGAACATAAATTGTAGGAAACATAATTCTCTACAAAAAACGTCTCTTAACATTTTGCCATAGCTCGCTTCGTTTCCGAGATATTTGCAGATTCAGCTCAAAGGAACTGGCATGACGGACATATTTCGATATATTTCTTCTTCTTGTTGTTCTTCCTCTGCACAGCTAAGCTGGAAGTGGCATTTGCAGCTCGGAATAGTGCAGAGTTATCTCAAAGAAAGGGGCCACGGTGTTTCTGTATCTCTATTATATTGGTGCGGCTTCGGAACTTTTAAATATCTTGATATATCTCGAGAACTACGCATCTGATCAAGAAATATCATAGAACATAAAAAGTGGGAAACTTAATTCTCTACAAAAAAGGTCTCTTAACATTTTGCCATAGCTCTCTTCGTTTCCGAGATATTTGCAGATTTATCTCAAGGGAAGGGGCCTGACGGACATATCTCGAGATATTTCTTCTTCTTGTTGTTCTTCTTCTGCACAGCTAAGCTGGAAGAGGCATTTGCAGCTCGCAATAGTGCAGAGTTATCTCAAAGAAAGGGGCCACGGTGTTTCTGTATCTCTATTATGTTGGTGCGGCTTCGGAACTTTTAAATATCTTGATATATCTCGAGAACTACGCATCTGATCAAAAAATATCATAGAACATAAAAAGTAGGAAACTTAAATCTCTACAAAAAAGGTCTCTTAACATTTTGCCATAGCTCTCTTCGTTTCCGAGATATTTGCAGATTTATCTCAAGGGAAGGGGCCTGACGGACATATTTCGAGATATTTCTTCTTCTTGTTGTTCTTCTTCTGCACAGCTAAGCTGGAAGTGGCATTTGCAGCTCGCAATAGTGCAGTGTTATCTCAAAGAAAGGGGCCACGGTGTTTCTGTATCTCTATTATGTTGGTGCGGCTTCGGAACTTTTAAATATCTTGATATATCTCGAGAACTACGCATCTGATCAAAAAATATCATAGAACATAAAAAGTAGGAAACTTAATTCTCTACAAAAAAGGTCTCTTAACATTTTGCCATAGCTCGCTTCGTTTCCGAGATATTTGCAGATTTATCTCAAGGGAAGGGGCCTAACGGACATATTTCGAGATATTTTTTCTTATTGTTGTTCTTCTTCTGCACAGCTAAACTGGAAGTGGCATTTCCAGCTCGCAATAGTGCAGAGTTATCTCAAAGAAAGGGGCCACGGTGTTTCTGTATCTCTATTATGTTGGCGCGGCTTCGGAACTTTTAAATATCTCGATATATCTCGAAAACTACGCTTCTGATCAAAAAATATCATACAACATAAATTGTAGGAAACATAATTCTCTACAAAAAAGGTCTCTTAACATTTTGCCATAGCTCGCTTCGTTTCCGAGATATTTGCAGATATATCTCAAGGGAAGGGGCCTGACGGACATATTTCGAGATATTTCTTCTTCTTGTTGTTCTTCTTCTGCACAGCTAAGCTGGAAGTGGCATTTGCAGCTCGCAATAGTGCAGTGTTATCGCAAAGAAAGCGGCCACGGTGTTTCTGTATCTCTATTATGTTGGTGCGGCTTCGGAACTTTTAAATATCTTGATATATCTCGAGAACTACGCATCTGATCAAAAAATATCATAGAACATAAAAAGTAGGAAACTTAATTCTCTACAAAAAACGTCTCTTAACATTTTGCCATAGCTCTCTTCGTTTCCGAGATATTTGCAGATTTATCTCAAGGGAAGGGGCCTGACGGACATATTTCGAGATATTTCTTCTTCTTGTTGTTCTTCTTCTGCACAGCTAAGCTGGAAGTGGCATTTGCCGCTCGCACTAGTACAGAGTTATCTCAAAGAAAGGGGCCACGGTGTTTCTGTATCTCTATTATGTTGGTGCGGCTTGGGAACTTTTAAATATCTCGATATATCTCGAAAACTACGCTTCTGATCAAAAAATATCATAGAACATAAATTGTAGGAAACATAATTCTCTACAAAAAAGGTCTCTTAACATTTTGCCATAGCTCGCTTCGTTTCCGAGATATTTGCAGATATATCTCAAGGGAAGGGGCCTAACGGACATATTTCGAGATATTTCTTCTTCTTGTTGTTCTTCTTCTGCACAGCTAAGCTGGAAGTGGCATTTGCAGCTCGCAATAGTGCAGAGTTATCTCAAAGAAAGGGGCCACGGTGTTTCTGTATCTCTATTATGTTGGTGCGGCTTCGGAACTTTTAAATATCTTGATATATCTCGAGAACTACGCATCTGATCAAAAAATATCATAGAACATAAAAAGTAGGAAACTTAAATCTCTACAAAAAAGGTCTCTTAACATTTTGCCATAGCTCGCTTCGTTTCCGAGATATTTGCAGATTTATCTCAAGGGAAGGGGCCTGACGGACATATTTCGAGATATTTCTTCTTCTTGTTGTTCTTCTTCTGCACAGCTAAGCTGGAAGTGGCATTTGCAGCTCGCAATAGTGCAGAGTTATCTCAAAGAAAGGGGCCACGGTGTTTCTGTATCTCTATTATGTTGGTGCGGCTTCGGAACTTTTAAATATCTTGATATATCTCGAGAACTACGCATCTGATCAAAAAATATCATAGAACATAGATTGTAGGAAACTTAATTCTCTACAAAAAAGGTCTCTTAACATTTTGCCATAGCTCGCTTCGTTTCCGAGATATTTGCAGATTTATCTCAAGGGAAGGGGCCTAACGGACATATTTCGAGATATTTCTTCTTCTTGTCGTTCTTCTTCTGCACAGCTAAACTGGAAGTGGCATTTCCAGCTCTCAATAGTGCAGAGTTTTCTCAAAGAAAGGGGCCACGGTGTTTCTGTATCTCTATTATGTTGGTGCGGCTTCGGAACTTTTAAATATCTTGATATATCTCGAGAACTACGCATCTGATCAAAAAATATCATAGAACATAAAAAGTAGGAAACTTAAATCTCTACAAAAAAGGTCTCTTAATATTTCACCATAGCTCTCTTCGTTTCCGAGATATTTGCAAATTTATCTCAAGGGAAGGGGCCTGACGGACATATTTCGAGATATTTCTTCTTCTTGTTGTTCTTCTTCTGCACAGCTAAGCTGGAAGCGGTATTTGCAGCTCGCAATAGTGCAGAGTTATCTCAAAGAAAGGGGCCATGGTGTTTCTGTATCTCTATTATGTTGGTGCGGCTTCGGAACTTTTAAATATCTTGATATATCTCGAGAACTACGCATCTGATCAGAAAATATCATAGAAGATAAAAGGTAGGAAACTTAATTCTCTACAAAAAAGGTCTCTTAACATTTTGCCATAGCTCGCTTCGTTTCCGAGATATTTGCAGATTTATCTCAAGGGAAGGGGCCTGACGGACATATTTCGAGATATTTCTTCTTCTTGTTGTTCTTCTTCTGCACAGCTAAGCTGGAAGTGGCATTTGCAGCTCGCAATAGTGCAGAGTTATCTCAAAGAAAGAGGCCACGGTGTTTCTGTATCTCTATTATGTTGGTGCGGCTTCGGAACTTTTAAATATCTTGATATATCTCGAGAACTACGCATCTGATCAAAAAATATCATAGAACATAAAAAGTAGGAAACTTAATTCTCTACAAAAAAGGTCTCTTAACATTTTGCCATAGGTCTCTTCGTTTCCGAGATATTTGCAGATTTATCTCAACCGAAGGGGCCTGACGGACATATTTCGAGATATTTCTTCTTCTTGTTGATCTTCTTCTGCACAGCTAAGCTGGAAGTGGCATTTGCGGCTCGCACTAGTGCAGAGTTATCTCAAAGAAAGGGGCCACGGTGTTTCTGTATCTCTATTATGTTGGTATGGCTTCGGAACTTTTAAATATCTTGATATATCTCGAGAACTACGCATCTGATCAAAAAATATCATAGAACATAAAAAGTAGGAAACTTAATTCTCTACAAAAAAGGTCTCTTAACATTTTGCCATAGCTCGCTTCGTTTCCGAGATATTTGCAGATTTATCTCAAGGGAAGGGGCCTGACGGACATATTTCGAAATATTTCTTATTCTTGTTGTTCTTCTTCTGCACAGCTAAGCTGGAAGTGGCATTTGCAGCTCGCAATAGTGCAGAGTTATCTCAAAGAAAGGGGCCACGGTGTTTCTGTACCTCTATTATGTTGGTGCAGCTTCGGAGCTTTTAAATATCTTGATATATCTCGAGAACTACGCATCTGATCAAAAAATATCATAGAACGTAAATTGTAGGAAACATAATTCTCTACAAAAAAGGTCTCCTAACATTTTGCCATAGCTCGCTTCGTTTCCGAGATATTTGCAGATTTATCTCAAGGGAAGGGGTCTGACGGACATATTTCGAGATATTTCTTCTTCTTGTTGTTCTTCTTCTGCACAGCTAAGCTCGAAGTGGCATTTGCAGCTCGCAATAGTGCAGAGTTATCTCAAAGAAAGTGGCCACGGTGTTTCTGTACCTCTATTATGTTGGTGCAGCTTCGGAACTTTTAAATATCTTGATATATCTCGAGAACTACGCATCTGATCAAAAAATATCATAGAACGTAAATTGTAGGAAACATAATTCTCTACAAAAAAGGTCTCTTAACATTTTGCCATAGCTCGCTTCGTTTCCGAGATATTTGCAGATTTATCTCAAGGGAAGGGGTCTGACGGACATATTTCGAGATATTTCTTCTTCTTGTTGTTCTTCTTCTGCACAGCTAAGCTCGAAGTGGCATTTGCAGCTCGCAATAGTGCAGAGTTATCTCAAAGAAAGTGGCCACGGTGTTTCTGTACCTCTATTATGTTGGTGCAGCTTCGGAACTTTTAAATATCTTGATATATCTCGAGAACTACGCATCTGATCAAAAAATCTCATAGAACATAAAAAGTAGGAAACTTAATTCTCTACAAAAAAGGTCTCTTAACATTTTGCCATAGCTCGCTTCGTTTCCGAGATATTTGCAGATTTATGTCAAGGGAAGGGGCCTAACGGACTTATTTCGAGATACTTCTTCTTATTGTTCTTCTTCTGCACAGCTAAGCTGGAAGTGGCATTTGCAGCTCGCAATAGTGCAGAGTTATCTCAAGGAAAGGGGCCACGGTGTTTCTGTACCTCTATTATGTTGGTGCAGCTTCGGAGCTTTTAAATATCTTGATATATCTCGAGAACTACGCATCTGATCAAAAAATATCATAGAACGTAAATTGTAGGAAACATAATTCTCTACAAAAAAGGTCTCTTAACATTTTGCCATAGCTCGCTTCGTTTCCGAGATATTTGCAGATTTATCTCAAGGGAAGGGGCCTAACGGACATATTTCGAGATACTTCTTCTTATTGTTCTTCTTCTGCACAGCTAAGCTGGAAGTGGCATTTGCAGCTCGCAATAGTGCAGAGTTATCTCAAGGAAAGGGGCCACGGTGTTTCTGTATCTCTATTATGTTGGTGCGGCTTCGGAACTTTTAAATATCTTGATATATCTCGAGAACTACGCTTCTGATCAAAAAATATCAGAGAACGTAAATTGTAGGAAACATAATTCTCTACAAAAAAGGTCTCTTAACATTTTGCCATAGCTCGCTTCGTTTCCGAGATATTTGCAGATTTATCTCAAGGGAAGGGGCCTGACGGACATATTTCGAGATATTTCTTCTTCTTGTTGTTCTTCTTCTGCACAGCTAAGCTGGAAGTGGCATTTGCAGCTCGCAATAGTGCAGAGTTATCTCAAAGAAAGGGGCCACGGTGTTTCTGTATCTCTATTATGTTGGAGCGGCTTCGGAACTTTTAAATATCTTGATATATCTCGAGAACTACGCGTCTGATAAAAAAATATCATACAACACAAAAAGTAGGAAAGATAATTCTCTACAAAAAAGGTCTCTTAACATTTTGCCATAGCTCGCTTCGTTTCCGAGATATTTGCAGATTTATCTCAAGGGAAGGGGCCTGACGGACATATTTCGAAATATTTCTTATTCTTGTTGTTCTTCTTCTGCACAGCTAAGCTCGAAGTGGCATTTGCAGCTCGCAATAGTGCAGAGTTATCTCAAAGAAAGTGGCCACGGTGTTTCTGTACCTCTATTATGTTGGTGCAGCTTCGGAACTTTTAAATATCTTGATATATCTCGAGAACTACGCATCTGATCAAAAAATATCATAGAACATAAAAAGTAGGAAACTTAATTCTCTACAAAAAAGGTCTCTTAACATTTTGCCATAGCTCGCTTCGTTTCCGAGATATTTGCAGATTTATGTCAAGGGAAGGGGCCTAACGGACATATTTCGAGATACTTCTTCTTATTGTTCTTCTTCTGCACAGCTAAGCTGGAAGTGGCATTTGCAGCTCGCAATAGTGCAGAGTTATCTCAAGGAAAGGGGCCACGGTGTTTCTGTATCTCTATTATGTTGGTGCGGCTTCGGAACTTTTAAATATCTCGATATATCTCGAAAACTACGCATCTGATTAAAAAATATCATAGAACATAAAAAGTAGGAAACTTAATTCTCTACAAATAAGGTCTCTTAACATTTTGCCATAGCTCGCTTCGTTTCCGAGATATTTGCAGATTTATCTCAAGGGAAGGGGCCTGACGGACATATTTCGAGATATTTCTTCTTCTTGTTGTTCTTTTTCTGCACAGCTAAGCTGGAAGTGGCATTTGCAGCTCGCAATAGTGCAGAGTTATCTCAAAGAAAGGGGCCACGGTGTTTCTGTATTTCTATTATGTGGGTGCGGCTTCGGAACTTTTAAATATCTTGATATATCTCGAGAACTACGCATCTGATCAAAAAATATCATAGAACTCAAAAAGTAGGAAACTTAATTCTCTACAAAAAAGGTCTCTTAACATTTTGCCATAGCTCGCTTCGTTTCCGAGATATTTGCAGATTTATCTCAAGGGAAGGGGCCTGACGGACATATTTCGAGATATTTCTTCTTCTTGTTGTTCTTCTTCTGCACAGCTAAGCTGGAAGTGGCATTTGCAGCTCGCAATAGTGCAGAGCTATCTCAAAGAAAGGGGCCACGGTGTTTCTGAATCTCTATTATGTTGGTGCGGCTTCGGAACTTTTAAATATCTCGGTATATCTCGAAAACTACGCTTCTGATCAAAAAATATCATAGAACATAAAAAGTAGGAAACTTAATTCTCTACAAAAAAGGTCTCTTAACATTTTGCCATAGCTCGCTTCGTTTCCGAGATATTTGCAGATATATCTCAAGGGAAGGGGCCTGACGGACATATTTCGAGATATTTCTTCTTCTTGTTGTTCTTCTTCTGCACAGCTAAGCTGGAAGTGGCATTTGCAGCTCGCTATAGTGCAGAGTTACCTCAAAGAAGGGGGCCACGGTGTTTCTGTATCTCTATTATGTTGGTGCGGCTTCGGAACTTTTAAATATCTTGATATATCTCGAGAACTACGCATCTGATCAAAAAATATCACAGAACATAAAAAGTAGGAAACTTAATTCTCTACAGAAAAGGTCTGTTAACATTTTGCCATAGCTCGCTTCGTTTCCGAGATATTTGCCGATTTATCTCAAGGGAAGGGGCCTGACGGACATATTTCGAGATATTTCTTCTTCTTGTTGTTCTTCTTCTGCACAGCTAAACTGGAAGTGGCATTTCCAGCTGGCAATAGAGCAGAGCTATCTCAAAGAAAGGGGCCACGGTGTTTCTGAATCTCTATTATGTTGGTGCGGCTTCGGAACTTTTAAATATCTCGATATATCTCGAAAACTACGCTTCTGATCAAAAAATATCATAGAACGTAAATTGTAGGAAACATAATTCTCTACAAAAAACGTCTCTTAACATTTTGCCATAGCTCGCTTCGTTTCCGAGATATTTGCAGATTCAGCTCAAAGGAACGGGCCTGACGGACATATTTCGAGATATTTCTTCTTCTTGTTGTTCTTCTTCTGCACAGCTAAGCTGGAAGTGGCATTTGCAGCTCGCAATAGTGCAGAGTTATCTCAAAGAAAGGGGCCACGGTGTTTCTGTATTTCTATTATGTGGGTGCGGCTTCGGAACTTTTAAATATCTTGATATATCTCGAGAACTACGCATCTGATCAAAAAATATCATAGAACACGAAAAGTAGGAAACTTAATTCTCTACAAAAAAGGTCTCTTAACATTTTGCCATAGCTCGCTTCGTTTCCGAGATATTTGCAGATTTATCTCAAGGGAAGGGGCCTGACGGACATATTTCGAGATATTTCTTCTTCTTGTTGTTCTTCTTCTGCACAGCTAAACTGGAAGTGGCATTTCCAGCTCGCAATAGTGCAGAGCTATCTCAAAGAAAGGGGCCACGGTGTTTCTGAATCTCTATTATGTTGGTGCGGCTTCGGAACTTTTAAATATCTCGGTATATCTCGAAAACTACGCTTCTGACCAAAAAATATCATAGAACATAAAAAGTAGGAAACTTAATTCTCTACAAAAAAGGTCTCTTCACATTTTGCCATAGCTCGCTTCGTTTCCGAGATATTTGCAGATATATCTCAAGGGAAGGGGCCTGACGGACATATTTCGAGATATTTCTTCTTCTTGTTGTTCTTCTTCTGCACAGCTAAGCTGGAAGTGGCATTTGCAGCTCGCAATAGTGCAGAGTTACCTCAAAGAAGGGGGCCACGGTGTTTCTGTATCTCTATTATGTTGGTGCGGCTTCGGAACTTTTAAATATCTCGATATATCTCGAGAACTACGCATCTGATCAAAAAATATCATAGAACATAAAAAGTAGGAAACTTAATTCTCTACAAAAAAGGTCTGTTAACATTTTGCCATAGCTCGCTTCGTTTCCGAGATATTTGCAGATTTATCTCAAGGGAAGGGGCCTGACGGACATATTTCGAGATATTTCTTCTTCTTGTTGTTCTTCTTCTGCACAGCTAAACTGGAAGTGGCATTTCCAGCTCGCAATAGTGCAGAGTTATCTCAAAGAAAGGGGCCACGGTGTTTCTGTATCTCTATTATGTTGGTGCGGCTTCGGAACTTTTAAATATCTTGATATATCTCGAGAACTACGCATCTGATCAAAAAATATCATAGAACATAAAAAGTAGGAAACTTAATTCTCTACAAAAAAGGTCTCTTAACATTTTGCCATAGCTCGCTTCGTTTCCGAGATATTTGCAGATTTATTTCAAGGGAAGGGGCCTGACGGACATATTTCGAGATATTTCTTCTTCTTGTTGTTCTTCTTCTGCACAGCTAAGCTGGAAGTGGCATTTGCAGCTCGCAATAGTGCAGAGTTATCTCAAAGAAAGGAGCCACGGTGTTTCTGTATCTCTATTATGTTGGTGCGGCTTCGGAACTTTTAAATATCGTGATATATCTCGAGAACTACGCATCTGATCAAAAAATATCATAGAACATAAAAAGTAGGAAACTTAATTCTCTACAAAAAAGGTCTCTTAACATTTTGCCATGGCTCGCTTCGTTTCCGACATATTTGCAGATATATCTCAAGGGAAGGGGCCTGACGGACATATTTCGAGATATTTCTTCTTCTTGTTGTTCTTCTTCTGCACAGCTAAGCTGGACGTGGCATTTGCAGCTCGCAATAGTGCAGAGTTATCTCAAAGAAAGGGGCCACGGTGTTTCTGTATTTCTATTATGTTGGTGCGGCTTCGGAACTTTTAAATATCTTGATATATCTCGAGAACTACGCATCTGATCAAAAAATATCATAGAACATAAAAAGTAGGAAACTTAATTCTCTACAAAAAAGGTCTGTTAACATTTTGCCATAGCTCGCTTCGTTTCCGAGATATTTGCAGATTTATCTCAAGGGAAGGGGCCTGACGGACATATTTCGAGATATTTCTTCTTCTTGTTGTTCTTCTTCTGCACAGCTAAGCTGGAAGTGGCATTTGCAGCTCGCAATAGTGCAGAGTTATCTCAAAGAAAGGGGCCACGGTGTTTCTGTATCTCTATTATGTTGGTGCGGCTTCGGAACTTTTAAATATCTTGATATATCTCGAGAACTACGCATCTGATCAAAAAATATCATAGAACATAAAAAGTAGGAAACTGAATTCTCTACAAAAAAGGTCTCTTAACATTTTGCCATAGCTCGCTTCGTTTCCGAGATATTTGCAGATATATCTCAAGGGAAGGGGCCTGACGGACATATTTCGAGATATTTCTTCTTCTTGTTGTTCTTCTTCTGCACAGCTAAGCTGGACGTGGCATTTGCAGCTCGCAATAGTGCAGAGTTATCTCAAAGAAAGGGGCCACGGTGTTTCTGTATTTCTATTATGTTGGTGCGGCTTCGGAACTTTTAAATATCTTGATATATCTCGAGAACTACGCATCTGATCAAAAAATATCACAGAACATAAAAAGTAGGAAACTTAATTCTCTACAAAAAAGGTCTGTTAACATTTTGCCATAGCTCGCTTCGTTTCCGAGATATTTGCCGATTTATCTCAAGGGAAGGGGCCTGACGGACATATTTCGAGATATTTCTTCTTCTTGTTGTTCTTCTTCTGCACAGCTAAACTGGAAGTGGCATTTCCAGCTCGCAATAGAGCAGAGCTATCTCAAAGAAAGGGGCCACGGTGTTTCTGAATCTCTATTATGTTGGTGCGGCTTCGGAACTTTTAAATATCTCGATATATCTCGAAAACTACGCTTCTGATCAAAAAATATCATAGAACGTAAATTGTAGGAAACATAATTCTCTACAAAAAACGTCTCTTAACATTTTGCCATAGCTCGCTTCGTTTCCGAGATATTTGCAGATTCAGCTCAAAGGAACGGGCCTGACGGACATATTTCGAGATATTTCTTCTTCTTGTTGTTCTTCTTCTGCACAGCTAAGCTGGAAGTGGCATTTGCAGCTCGCAATAGTGCAGAGTTATCTCAAAGAAAGGGGCCACGGTGTTTCTGTATCTCTATTATGTTGGTGCGGCTTCGGAACTTTTAAATATCTTGATATATCTCGAGAACTACGCATCTGATCAAAAAATATCATAGAACATAAAAAGTAGGAAACTTAATTCTCTACAAAAAAGGTCTCTTAACATTTTGCCATAGCTCGCTCCGTTTCCGAGATATTTGCAGATTTATCTCAAGGGAAGGGGCCTGACGGACATATTTCGAGATATTTCTTCTTCTTGTTGTTCTTCTTCTGCACAGCTAAGCTGGAAGTGGCATTTGCAGCTCGCAATAGTGCAGAGTTATCTCAAAGAAAGGGGCCACGGTGTTTCTGTATCTCTATTATGTTGGTGCGGCTTCGGAACTTTTAAATATCTTGATATATCTCGAGAACTACGCATCTGATCAAAAAATATCATAGAACATAAAAAGTAGCAAACTTAATTCTCTACAAAAAAGGTCTCTTAATATTTTGCCATAGCTCGCTTCGTTTCCGAGATATTTGCAGATATATCTCAAGGGAAGGGGCCTGACGGACATATTTCGAGATATTTCTTCTTCTTGTTGTTCTTCTTCTCCACAGCTAAGCTGGACGTGGCATTTGCAGCTCGCAATAGTGCAGAGTTATCTCAAAGAAAGGGGCCACGGTGTTTCTGTATTTCTATCATGTTGGTGCGGCTTCGGAACTTTTAAATATCTTGATATATCTCGAGAACTACGCATCTGATCAAAAAATATCATAGAACATAAAAAGTAGGAAACTTAATTCTCTACAAAAAAGGTCTGTTAACATTTTGCCATAGCTCGCTTCGTTTCCGAGATATTTGCAGATTTATCTCAAGGGAAGGGGCCTGACGGACATATTTCGAGATATTTCTTCTTCTTGTTGTTCTTCTTCTGCACAGCTAAACTGGAAGTGGCATTTCCAGCTCGCAATAGTGCAGAGCTATCTCAAAGAAAGGGGCCACGGTGTTTCTGAATCTCTATTATGTTGGTGCGGCTTCGGAACTTTTAAATATCTCGATATATCTCGAAAACTACGCATCTGATCAAAAAATATCATAGAACATAAAAAGTAGGAAACTTAATTCTCTACAAAAAAGGTCTCTTAACATTTTGCCATGGCTCGCTTCGTTTCCGACATATTTGCAGATATATCTCAAGGGAAGGGGCCTGACGGACATATTTCGAGATATTTCTTCTTCTTGTTGTTCTTCTTCTGCACAGCTAAGCTGGAAGTGGCATTTGCAGCTCGCAATAGTGCAGAGTTATCTCAAAGAAAGGGGCCACGGTGTTTCTGTATCTCTATTATGTTGGTGCGGCTTCGGAACTTTTAAATATCTTGATATATCTCGAGAACTACGCATCTGATCAAAAAATATCATAGAACATAAAAAGTAGGGAACTTAATTCTCTACAAAAAAGGTCTGTTAACATTTTGCCATAGCTCGCTTCGTTTCCGAGATATTTGCAGATATATCTCAAGGGAAGGGGCCTGACGGACATATTTCGAGATATTTCTTCTTCTTGTTGTTCTTCTTCTGCACAGCTAAGCTGGACGTGGCATTTGGAGCTCGCAATAGTGCAGAGTTATCTCAAAGAAAGGGGCCACGGTGTTTCTGTATTTCTATTATGTTGGTGCGGCTTCGGAACTTTTAAATATCTTGATATATCTCGAGAACTACGCATCTGATCAAAAAATATCATAGAACATAAAAAGTAGGAAACTTAATTCTCTACAAAAAAGGTCTGTTAACATTTTGCCATAGCTCGCTTCGTTTCCGAGATATTTGCCGATTTATCTCAAGGGAAGGGGCCTGACGGACATATTTCGAGATATTTCTTCTTCTTGTTGTTCTTCTTCTGCACAGCTAAACTGGAAGTGGCATTTCCAGCTCGCAATAGAGCAGAGCTATCTCAAAGAAAGGGGCCACGGTGTTTCTGAATCTCTATTATGTTGGTGCGGCTTCGGAACTTTTAAATATCTCGATATATCTCGAAAACTACGCTTCTGATCAAAAAATATCATAGAACGTAAATTGTAGGAAACATAATTCTCTACAAAAAAGTCTCTTAACATTTTGCCATAGCTCGCTTCGTTTCCGAGATATTTGCAGATTCAGCTCAAAGGAACGGGCCTGACGGACATATTTCGAGATATTTCTTCTTCTTGTTGTTCTTCTTCTGCACAGCTAAGCTGGAAGTGGCATTTGCAGCTCGCAATAGTGCAGAGTTATCTCAAAGAAAGGGGCCACGGTGTTTCTGTATCTCTATTATGTTGGTGCGGCTTCGGAACTTTTAAATATCTTGATATATCTCGAGAACTACGCATCTGATCAAAAAATATCATAGAACATAAAAAGTAGGAAACTTAATTCTCTACAAAAAAGGTCTGTTAACATTTTGCCATAGCTCGCTTCGTTTCCGAGATATTTGCAGATTTATCTCAAGGGAAGGGGCCTGACGGACATATTTCGAGATATTTCTTCTTCTGGTTGTTCTTCTTCTCCACAGCTAAGCTGGACGTGGCATTTGCAGCTCGCAACAGTGCAGAGTTATCTCAAAGAAAGGGGCCACGGTGTTTCTGTATTTCTATTATGTTGGTGCGGCTTCGGAACTTTTAAATATCTTGATATATCTCGAGAACTACGCATCTGATCAAAAAATATCATAGAACATAAAAAGTAGGAAACTTAATTCTCTACAAAAAAGGTCTGTTAACATTTTGCCATAGCTCGCTTCGTTTCCGAGATATTTGCAGATTTATCTCAAGGGATGGGGCCTGACGGACATATTTCGAGATATTTCTTCTTCTTGTTGTTCTTCTTCTGCACAGCTAAACTGGAGGTGGCATTTCCAGCTCGCAATAGTGCAGAGCTATCTCAAAGAAAGGGGCCACGGTGTTTCTGAATCTCTATTATGTTGGTGCGGCTTCGGAGCTTTTAAATATCTCGATATATCTCGAAAACTACGCTTCTGATCAAAAAATATCATAGAACATAAATTGTAGGAAACATAATTCTCTACAAAAAACGTCTCTTAACATTTTGCCATAGCTCGCTTCGTTTCCGAGATATTTGCAGATTCAGCTCAAAGGAACGGGCCTGACGGACATATTTCGAGATATTTCTTCTTCTTGTTGTTCTTCTTCTGCACAGCTAAGCTGGAAGTGGCATTTGCAGCTCGCAATAGTGCAGAGTTATCTCAAAGAAAGGGGCCACGGTGTTTCTGTATCTCTATTATGTTGGTGCGGCTTCGGAACTTTTAAATATCCCGATATATCTCGAAAACTACGCTTCTGATCAAAAAATATCATACAACATAAATTGTAGGAAACATAATTCTCTACAAAAAAGGTCTCCTAACATTTTGCCATGGCTCGCTTCGTTTCCGAGATATTTGCAGATATATCTCAAGGGAAGGGGCCTGACGGACATATTTCGAGATATTTCTTCTTCTTGTTGTTCTTCTTCTGCACAGCTAAGCTGGAAGTGGCATTTGCAGCTCGCAATAGTGCAGAGTTATCTCAAAGAAAGTGGCCACGGTGTTTCTGTATCTCTATTATGTTGGTGCGGCTTCGGAACTTTTAAATATCTTGATATATCTCGAGAACTACGCATCTGATCAAAAATATCATACAACATAAAAAGTAGGAAACTTAATTCTCTACAAAAAAGGTCTCTTAACATTTTGCCATAGCTCGCTTCGTTTCCGAGATATTTGCAGATTTATCTCAAGGGAAGGGGCCTGACGGACATATTTCGAGATATTTCTTCTTCTTGTTGTTCTTCTTCTGCACAGCTAAGCTGGACGTGGCATTTGCAGCTCGCAATAGTGCAGAGTTATCTCAAAGAAAGGGGCCACGGTGTTTCTGTATTTCTATTATGTTGGTGCGGCTTCGGAACTTTTAAATATCTTGATATATCTCGTGAACTACGCATCTGATCAAAAAATATCATAGAACATAAAAAGTAGGAAACTTAATTCTCTACAAAAAATGTCTCTTAACATTTTGGCATAGCTCGCTTCGTTTCCGAGATATTTGCAGATTTATCTCAAGGGAAGGGGCCTGACGGACATATTTCGAGATATTTCTTCTTCTTGTTGTTCTTCTTCTGCACAGCTAAGCTGGAAGTGGCATTTGCGGCTCGCACTAGTGCAGAGTTATCTCAAAGAAAGGGGCCACGGTGTTTCTGTACCTCTATTATGTTGGTGCGGCTTCGGAACTTTTAAATATCTCGATATATCTCGAAAACTACGCTTCTGATCAAAAAATATCATAGAACATAAAAAGTAGGAAACATAATTCTCTACAAAAAACGTCTCTCAACATTTTGCCATAGCTCGATTCGTTTCCGAGATATTTGCAGATTCAGCTCAAAGGAACGGCCCTGACGGACATATTTCGAGATATTTCTTCTTCTTGTTGTTCTTCTTCTGCACAGCTAAGCTGGAAGTGGCATTTGCAGCTCGCAATAGTGCAGAGTTATCTCAAAGAAGGGGGCCACGGTGTTTCTGTATCTCTATTATGTTGGTGCGGCTTCGGAACTTTTAAATATCTTGATATATCTCGAGAACTACGCATCTGATCAAAAAATATCGTAGAAC
The DNA here is from genome assembly GCF_051020975.1 of Osmia lignaria lignaria. Taxonomy (NCBI): domain Eukaryota; kingdom Metazoa; phylum Arthropoda; class Insecta; order Hymenoptera; family Megachilidae; genus Osmia; species Osmia lignaria. Next base: position 18,050,002 of record NW_027478161.1, read on the forward strand.
ATAAAAAGTAGGAAACTTAATTCTCTACAAAAAAGGTCTCTTAACATTTTGCGATAGCTCGCTTCGTTTCCGAGATATTTGCAGATTTATCTCAAGGGAAGGGGCCTGACGGACATATTTCGAGATATTTCTTCTTCTTGTTGTTCTTCTTCTGCACAGCTAAGCTCGAAGTGGCATTTGCGGCTCGCACTAGTGCAGAGTTATCTCAAAGAAAGGGGCCACGGTGTTTCTGTATCTCTATTATGTTGGTGCGGCTTCGGAACTTTTAAATATCTTGATATATCTCGAGAACTACGCATCTGATCAAAAAATATCATAAAACATAAAAAGTAGGAAACTTAATTCTCTACAAAAAAGGTCTCTTAACATTTTGCCATAGCTCGCTTCGTTTCCGAGATATTTGCAGATTTATCTCAAGGGAAGGGGCCTGACGGACATATTTCGAGATATTTCTTCTTCTTGTTGTTCTTCTTCTGCACAGCTAAGCTGGAAGTGGCATTTGCAGCTCGCAATAGTGCAGAGTTATCTCAAAGAAAGGGGCCACGGTGTTTCTGTATCTCTATTATGTTGGTGCGGCTTCGGAACTTTTAAATATCTTGATATATCTCGTGAACTACGCATCTGATCAAAAAATATCATAGAACATAAAAAGTAGGAAACTTAATTCTCTACAAAAAATGTCTCTTAACATTTTGGCATAGCTCGCTTCGTTTCCGAGATATTTGCAGATTTATCTCAAGGGAAGGGGCCTGACGGACATATTTCGAGATATTTCTTCTTCTTGTTGTTCTTCTTCTGCACAGCTAAGCTGGAAGTGGCATTTGCGGCTCGCACTAGTGCAGAGTTATCTCAAAGAAAGGGGCCACGGTGTTTCTGTACCTCTATTATGTTGGTGCGGCTTCGGAACTTTTAAATATCTCGATATATCTCGAAAACTACGCTTCTGATCAAAAAGTATCATAGAACATAAAAAGTAGGAAACATAATTCTCTACAAAAAACGTCTCTCAACATTTTGCCATAGCTCGGTTCGTTTCCGAGATATTTGCAGATTCAGCTCAAAGGAACGGCCCTGACGGACATATTTCGAGATATTTCTTCTTCTTGTTGTTCTTCTTCTGCACAGCTAAGCTGGAAGTGGCATTTGCAGCTCGCAATAGTGCAGAGTTATCTCAAAGAAGGGGGCCACGGTGTTTCTGTATCTCTATTATGTTGGTGCGGCTTCGGAACTTTTAAATATCTTGATATATCTCGAGAACTACGCATCTGATCAAAAAATATCGTAGAACATAAAAAGTAGGAAACTTAATTCTCTACAAAAAAGGTCTCTTAACATTATGCGATAGCTCGCTTCGTTTCCGAGATATTTGCAGATTTATCTCAAGGGAAGGGGCCTGACGGACATATTTCGAGATATTTCTTCTTCTTGTTGTTCTTCTTCTGCACAGCTAAGCTCGAAGTGGCATTTGCGGCTCGCACTAGTGCAGAGTTATCTCAAAGAAAGGGGCCACGGTGTTTCTGTATCTCTATTATGTTGGTGCGGCTTCGGAACTTTTAAATATCTTGATATATCTCGAGAACTACGCATCTGATCAAAAAATATCATAAAACATAAAAAGTAGGAAACTTAATTCTCTACAAAAAAGGTCTCTTAACATTTTGCCATAGCTCGCTTCGTTTCCGAGATATTTGCAGATTTATCTCAAGGGAAGGGGCCTGACGGACATATTTCGAGATATTTCTTCTTCTTGTTGTTCTTCTTCTGCACAGCTAAGCTGGAAGTGGCATTTGCTGCTCGCAATAGTGCAGAGTTATCTCAAAGAAAGTGGCCACGGTGTTTCTGTATCTCTATTATGTTGGTGCGGCTTCGGAACTTTTAAATATCTTGATATATCTCGAGAACTACGCATCTGATCAAAAATATCATACAACATAAAAAGTAGGAAACTTAATTCTCTACAAAAAAGGTCTCTTAACATTTTGCCATAGCTCGCTTCGTTTCCGAGATATTTGCAGATTTATCTCAAGGGAAGGGGCCTGACGGACATATTTCGAGATATTTGTTCTTCTTGTTGTTCTTCTTCTCCACAGCTAAGCTGGACGTGGCATTTGCAGCTCGCAATAGTGCAGAGTTATCTCAAAGAAAGGGGCCACGGTGTTTCTGTATTTCTATTATGTTGGTGCGGCTTCGGAACTTTTAAATATCTTGATATATCTCGAGAACTACGCATCTGATCAAAAAATATCATAGAACATAAAAAGTAGGAAACTTAATTCTCTACAAAAAAGGTCTGTTAACATTTTGCCATAGCTCGCTTCGTTTCCGAGATATTTGCAGATTTATCTCAAGGGAAGGGGCCTGACGGACATATTTCGAGATATTTCTTCTTCTTGTTGTTCTTCTTCTCCACAGCTAAGCTGGACGTGGCATTTGCAGCTCGCAATAGTGCAGAGTTATCTCAAAGAAAGGGGCCACGGTGTTTCTGTATTTCTATTATGTTGGTGCGGCTTCGGAACTTTTAAATATCTTGATATATCTCGAGAACTACGCATCTGATCAAAAAATATCATGGAACATAAAATGTAGGAAACATAATTCTCTACAAAAAAGGTCTCTTAACATTTTGCCATAGCTCGCTTCGTTTCCGAGATATTTGCAGATTTATCTCAAGGGATGGGGCCTGACGGACATATTTCGAGATATTTCTTCTTCTTGTTGTTCTTCTTCTGCACAGCTAAACTGGAGGTGGCATTTCCAGCTCGCAATAGTGCAGAGCTATCTCAAAGAAAGGGGCCACGGTGTTTCTGAATCTCTATTATGTTGGTGCGGCTTCGGAGCTTTTAAATATCTCGATATATCTCGAAAACTACGCTTCTGATCAAAAAATATCATAGAACATAAATTGTAGGAAACATAATTCTCTACAAAAAACGTCTCTTAACATTTTGCCATAGCTCGCTTCGTTTCCGAGATATTTGCAGATTCAGCTCAAAGGAACGGGCCTGACGGACATATTTCGAGATATTTCTTCTTCTTGTTGTTCGTCTTCTGCACAGCTAAGCTGGAAGTGGCATTTGCAGCTCGCAATAGTGCAGAGTTATCTCAAAGAAAGGGGCCACGGTGTTTCTGTATCTCTATTATGTTGGTGCGGCTTCGGAACTTTTAAATATCCCGATATATCTCGAAAACTACGCTTCTGATCAAAAAATATCATAGAACATAAATTGTAGGAAACATAATTCTCTACAAAAAAGGTCTCCTAACATTTTGCCATGGCTCGCTTCGTTTCCGAGATATTTGCAGATATATCTCAAGGGAAGGGGCCTGACGGACATATTTCGAGATATTTCTTCTTCTTGTTGTTCTTCTTCTGCACAGCTAAACTGGAAGTGGCATTTCCAGCTCGCAATAGTGCAGAGCTATCTCAAAGAAAGGGGCCACGGTGTTTCTGAATCTCTATTATGTTGGTGCGGCTTCGGAACTTTTAAATATCTCGGTATATCTCGAAAACTACGCTTCTGATCAAAAAATATCATAGAACATAAATTGTAGGAAACATAATTCTCTACAAAAAACGTCTCTTAACATTTTGCCATAGCTCGCTTCGTTTCCGAGATATTTGCAGATTCAGCTCAAAGGAACGGGCTTGACGGACATATTTCGAGATATTTCTTCTTCTTGTTGTTCTTCTTCTCCACAGCTAAGCTGGACGTGGCATTTGCAGCTCGCAACAGTGCAGAGTTATCTCAAAGAAAGGGGCCACGGTGTTTCTGTATTTCTATTATGTTGGTGCGGCTTCGGAACTTTTAAATATCTTGATATATCTCGAGAACTACGCATCTGATCAAAAAATATCATAGAACATAAAAAGTAGGAAACTTAATTCTCTACAAAAAAGGTCTGTTAGCATTTTGCCATAGCTCGCTTCGTTTCCGAGATATTTGCAGATTTATCTCAAGGGAAGGGGCCTGACGGACATATTTCGAGATATTTCTTCTTCTTGTTGTTCTTCTTCTGCACAGCTAAGCTGGAAGTGGCATTTGCTGCTCGCAATAGTGCAGAGTTATCTCAAAGAAAGTGGCCACGGTGTTTCTGTATCTCTATTATGTTGGTGCGGCTTCGGAACTTTTAAATATCTTGATATATCTCGAGAACTACGCATCTGATCAAAAATATCATAAAACATAAAAAGTAGGAAACTTAATTCTCTACAAAAAAGGTCTCTTAACATTTTGCCATAGCTCGCTTCGTTTCCGAGATATTTGCAGATTTATCTCAAGGGAAGGGGCCTGACGGACATATTTCGAGATATTTCTTCTTCTTGTTGTTCTTCTTCTGCACAGCTAAGATGGAAGTGGCATTTGCAGCTCGCAATAGTGCAGGGTTATCTCAAAGAAAGGGGCCACGGAGTTTCTGTATCTCTATTATGTTGGTGCGGCTTCGGAACTTTTAAATATCTTGATATATCTCGAGAACTACGCATCTGATCAAAAAATATCATAGAACATAAAAAGTAGGAAACTTAATTCTCTACAAAAAAGGTCTCTTAACATTTTGCCATAGCTCGCTTCGTTTCCGAGATATTTGCAGATTTATCTCAAGGGGAGGGGCCTGACGGACATATTTCGAGATACTTCTTCTTCTTGTTGTTCTTCTTCTGCACAGCTAAGCTGGAAGTGGCATTTGCAGCTCGCAATAGTGCAGAGTTATCTCGAAGAAAGGGGCCACGGTGTTTCTGTATCTCTATTATGTTGGTGCGGCTTCGGAACTTTTAAATATCTTGATATATCTCGAGAACTACGCATCTGATCAAAAAATATCATGGAACATAAAATGTAGGAAACATAATTCTCTACAAAAAAGGTCTCTTAACATTTTGCCATAGCTCGCTTCGTTTCCGAGATATTTGCAGATTTATCTCAAGGGATGGGGCCTGACGGACATATTTCGAGATATTTCTTCTTCTTGTTGTTCTTCTTCTGCACAGCTAAACTGGTGGTGGCATTTCCAGCTCGCAATAGTGCAGAGCTATCTCAAAGAAAGGGGCCACGGTGTTTCTGAATCTCTATTATGTTGGTGCGGCTTCGGAGCTTTTAAATATCTCGATATATCTCGAAAACTACGCTTCTGATCAAAAAATATCATAGAACATAAATTGTAGGAAACATAATTCTCTACAAAAAACGTCTCTTAACATTTTGCCATAGCTCGCTTCGTTTCCGAGATATTTGCAGATTCAGCTCAAAGGAACGGGCCTGACGGACATATTTCGAGATATTTCTTCTTCTTGTTGTTCGTCTTCTGCACAGCTAAGCTGGAAGTGGCATTTGCAGCTCGCAATAGTGCAGAGTTATCTCAAAGAAAGGGGCCACGGTGTTTCTGTATCTCTATTATGTTGGTGCTGCTTCGGAACTTTTAAATATCCCGATATATCTCGAAAACTACGCTTCTGATCAAAAAATATCATAGAACATAAATTGTAGGAAACATAATTCTCTACAAAAAAGGTCTCCTAACATTTTGCCATGGCTGGCTTCGTTTCCGAGATATTTGCAGATATATCTCAAGGGAAGGGGCCTGACGGACATATTTCGAGATATTTCTTCTTCTTGTTGTTCTTCTTCTGCACAGCTAAGCTGGAAGTGGCATTTGCAGCTCGCAATAGTGCAGAGTTATCTCAAAGAAAGTGGCCACGGTGTTTCTGTATCTCTATTATGTTGGTGCGGCTTCGGAACTTTTAAATATCTTGATATATCTCGAGAACTACGCATCTGATCAAAAATATCATACAACATAAAAAGTAGGAAACTTAATTCTCTACAAAAAAGGTCTCTTAACATTTTGCCATAGCTCGCTTCGTTTCCGAGATATTTGCAGATTTATCTCAAGGGAAGGGGCCTGACGGACATATTTCGAGATATTTCTTCTTCTTGTTGTTCTTCTTCTGCACAGCTAAGCTGGACGTGGCATTTGCAGCTCGCAATAGTGCAGAGTTATCTCAAAGAAAGGGGCCACGGTGTTTCTGTATTTCTATTATGTTGGTGCGGCTTCGGAACTTTTAAATATCTTGATATATCTCGTGAACTACGCATCTGATCAAAAAATATCATAGAACATAAAAAGTAGGAAACTTAATTCTCTACAAAAAATGTCTCTTAACATTTTGGCATAGCTCGCTTCGTTTCCGAGATATTTGCAGATTTATCTCAAGGGAAGGGGCCTGACGGACATATTTCGAGATATTTCTTCTTCTTGTTGTTCTTCTTCTGCACAGCTAAACTGGAAGTGGCATTTCCAGCTCGCAATAGTGCAGAGCTATCTCAAAGAAAGGGGCCACGGTGTTTCTGAATCTCTATTATGTTGGTGCGGCTTCGGAACTTTTAAATATCTCGGTATATCTCGAAAACTACGCTTCTGATCAAAAAATATCATAGAACATAAATTGTAGGAAACATAATTCTCTACAAAAAACGTCTCTTAACATTTTGCCATAGCTCGCTTCGTTTCCGAGATATTTGCAGATTCAGCTCAAAGGAACGGGCCTGACGGACATATTTCGAGATATTTCTTCTTCTTGTTGTTCTTCTTCTCCACAGCTAAGCTGGACGTGGCATTTGCAGCTCGCAACAGTGCAGAGTTATCTCAAAGAAAGGGGCCACGGTGTTTCTGTATTTCTATTATGTTGGTGCGGCTTCGGAACTTTTAAATATCTTGATATATCTCGAGAACTACGCATCTGATCAAAAAATATCATAGAACATAAAAAGTAGGAAACTTAATTCTCTACAAAAAAGGTCTGTTAGCATTTTGCCACAGCTCGCTTCGTTTCCGAGATATTTGCAGATTTATCTCAAGGGAAGGGGCCTGACGGACATATTTCGAGATATTTCTTCTTCTTGTTGTTCTTCTTCTGCACAGCTAAGCTGGAAGTGGCATTTGCTGCTCGCAATAGTGCAGAGTTATCTCAAAGAAAGTGGCCACGGTGTTTCTGTATCTCTATTATGTTGGTGCGGCTTCGGAACTTTTAAATATCTTGATATATCTCGAGAACTACGCATCTGATCAAAAATATCATACAACATAAAAAGTAGGAAACTTAATTCTCTACAAAAAAGGTCTCTTAACATTTTGCCATAGCTCGCTTCGTTTCCGAGATATTTGCAGATTTATCTCAAGGGAAGGGGCCTGACGGACATATTTCGAGATATTTGTTCTTCTTGTTGTTCTTCTTCTCCACAGCTAAGCTGGACGTGGCATTTGCAGCTCGCAATAGTGCAGAGTTATCTCAAAGAAAGGGGCCACGGTGTTTCTGTATTTCTATTATGTTGGTGCGGCTTCGGAACTTTTAAATATCTTGATATATCTCGAGAACTACGCATCTGATCAAAAAATATCATAGAACATAAAAAGTAGGAAACTTAATTCTCTACAAAAAAGGTCTGTTAACATTTTGCCATAGCTCGCTTCGTTTCCGAGATATTTGCAGAGTTATCTCAAGGGAAGGGGCCTGACGGACATATTTCGAGATATTTCTTCTTCTTGTTGTTCTTCTTCTCCACAGCTAAGCTGGACGTGGCATTTGCAGCTCGCAATAGTGCAGAGTTATCTCAAAGAAAGGGGCCACGGTGTTTCTGTATTTCTATTATGTTGGTGCGGCTTCGGAACTTTTAAATATCTTGATATATCTCGAGAACTACGCATCTGATCAAAAAATATCATAGAACATAAAAAGTAGGAAACTCAATTCTCTACAAAAAAGGTCTGTTAACATTTTGCCATAGCTCGCTTCGTTTCCGAGATATTTGCAGATTTATCTCAAGGGAAGGGGCCTGACGGACATATTTCGAGATATTTCTTCTTCTTGTTGTTCTTCTTCTGCACAGCTAAGCTGGAACTGACATCTGCGGCTCGCACTAGTGCAGAGTTATCTCAAAGAAAGGGGCCACGGTGTTTCTGTACCTCTATTATGTTGGTGCGGCTTCGGAACTTTTAAATATCTCGATATATCTCGAAAACTACGCTTCTGATCAAAAAATATCGTAGAACATAAATTGTAGGAAACATAATTCTCTACAAAAAAGGTCTCTTAACATTTTGCCATAGCTCGGTTCGTTTCCGAGATATTTGCAGATTTATCTCAAGGGAAGGGGCCTGACGGACATATTTCGAGATATTTCTTCTTCTTGTTGTTCTTCTTCTGCACAGCTAAACTGGAAGTGGCATTTCCAGCTCGCAATAGCGCAGAGCTATCTCAAAGAAAGGGGCCACGGTGTTTCTGAATCTCTATCATGTTGGTGCGGCTTCGGAACTTTTAAATATCTCGATATATCTCGAAAACTACGCTTCTGATCAAAAAATATCATCAAACATAAATTGTAGGAAACATAATTCTCTACAAAAAACGTCTCTTAACATTTTGCCATAGCTCGCTTCGTTTCCGAGATATTTGCAGATTCAGCTCAAAGGAACGGGCCTGACGGACATATTTCGAGATATTTCTTCTTCTTGTTGTTCTTCTTCTGCACAGCTAAGCTGGAAGTGGCATTTGCAGCTCGCAATAGTGCAGAGTTATCTCAAAGAAAGGGGCCACGGTGTTTCTGTATCTCTATTATGTTGGTGCGGCTTCGGAACTTTTAAATATCTCGATATATCTCGAAAACTACGCTTCTGATCAAAAAATATCATAGAACATAAATTGTAGGAAACATAATTCTCTACAAAAAAGGTCTCCTAACATTTTGCCATGGCTCGCTTCGTTTCCGAGATATTTGCAGATATATCTCAAGGGAAGGGGCCTGACGGACATATTTCGAGATATTTCTTCTTCTTGTTGTTCTTCTTCTGCACAGCTAAGCTGGAAGTGGCATTTGCAGCTCGCAATAGTGCAGAGTTATCTCAAAGAAAGTGGCCACGGTGTTTCTGTATCTCTATTATGTTGGTGCGGCTTCGGAACTTTTAAATATCTTGATATATCTCGAGAACTACGCATCTGATCAAAAATATCATACAACATAAAAAGTAGGAAACTTAATTCTCTACAAAAAAGGTCTCCTAACATTTTGCCATAGCTCGCTTCGTTTCCGAGATATTTGCAGATATATCTCAAGGGAAAGGGCCAGACGGACATATTTCGAGATATTTCTTCTTCTTGTTGTTCTTCTTCTGCACAGCTAAGCTGGACGTGGCATTTGCAGCTCGCAATAGTGCAGAGTTATCTCAAAGAAAGGGGCCACGGTGTTTCTGTATTTCTATTATGTTGGTGCGGCTTCGGAACTTTTAAATATCTTGATATATCTCGAGAACTACGCATCTGATCAAAAAATATCATAGAACATAAAAAGTAGGAAACTTAATTCTCTACAAAAAAGGTCTGTTAACATTTTGCCATAGCTCGCTTCGTTTCCGAGATATTTGCAGATTTATCTCAAGGGAAGGGGCCTGACGGACATATTTCGAGATATTTCTTCTTCTTGTTGTTCTTCTTCTGCACAGCTAAACTGGAAGTGGCATTTCCAGCTCGCAATAGCGCAGAGCTATCTCAAAGAAAGGGGCCACGGTGTTTCTGAATCTCTATTATGTTGGTGCGGCTTCGGAACTTTTAAATATCTCGATATATCTCGAAAACTACGCTTCTGATCAAAAAATATCATAGAACATAAATTGTAGGAAACATAATTCTCTACAAAAAACGTCTCTTAACATTTTGCCATAGCTCGCTTCGTTTCCGAGATATTTGCAGATTCAGCTCAAAGGAACGGGCCTGACGGACATATTTCGAGATATTTCTTCTTCTTGTTGTTCTTCTTCTGCACAGCTAAGATGGAAGTGGCATTTGCAGCTCGCAATAGTGCAGAGTTATCTCAAAGAAAGGGGCCACGGAGTTTCTGTATCTCTATTATGTTGGTGCGGCTTCGGAACTTTTAAATATCTTGATATATCTCGAGAACTACGCATCTGATCAAAAAATATCATAGAACATAAAAAGTAGGAAACTTAATTCTCTACAAAAAAGGTCTCTTAACATTTTGCCATAGCTCGCTTCGTTTCCGAGATATTTGCAGATTTATCTCAAGGGAAGGGGCCTGACGGACATATTTCGAGATACTTCTTCTTCTTGTTGTTCTTCTTCTGCACAGCTAAGCTGGAAGTGGCATTTGCAGCTCGCAATAGTGCAGAGTTATCTCGAAGAAAGGGGCCACGGTGTTTCTGTATCTCTATTATGTTGGTGCGGCTTCGGAACTTTTAAATATCTTGATATATCTCGAGAACTACGCATCTGATCAAAAAATATCATGGAACATAAAATGTAGGAAACATAATTCTCTACAAAAAAGGTCTCTTAACATTTTGCCATAGCTCGCTTCGTTTCCGAGATATTTGCAGATATATCTCAAGGGAAGGGGCCTGACGGACATATTTCGAGATATTTCTTCTTCTTGTTGTTCTTCTTCTGCACAGCTAAGCTGGAAGTGGCATTTGCAGCTCGCAATAGTGCAGAGTTATCTCAAAGAAAGGGGCCACGGTGTTTCTGTATTTCTATTATGTTGTTGCGGCTTCGGAACTTTTAAATATCTTGATATATCTCGAGAACTGCGCATCTGATCAAAAAATATCATAGAACATAAAAAGTAGGAAACTCAATTCTCTACAAAAAAGGTCTCTTAACATTTTGCCATAGCTCGCTTCGTTTCCGAGATATTTGCAGATTTATCTCAAGGGAAGGGGCCTGACGGACATATTTCGAGATATTTCTTCTTCTTGTTGTTCTTCTTCTGCACAGCTAAGCTGGAAGTGGCATTTGCGGCTCGCACTAGTGCAGAGTTATCTCAAAGAAAGGGGCCACGGTGTTTCTGTACCTCTATTATGTTGGTGCGGCTTCGGAACTTTTAAATATCTCGATATATCTCGAAAACTACGCTTCTGATCAAAAAATATCATAGAACATAGAAAGTAGGAAACTTAATTCTCTACAAAAAAGGTCTCTTAACATTTTGCCATAGCTCGCTTCGTTTCCGAGATATTTGCAGATTTATCTCAAGGGAAGGGGCCTGACGGATATATTTCGAGATATTTCTTCTTCTTGTTGTTCTTCTTCTGCACAGCTAAGCTCGAAGTGGCATTTGCGGCTCGCACTAGTGCAGAGTTATCTCAAAGAAAGGGGCCACGGTGTTTCTGTATCTCTATTATGTTGGTGCGGCTTCGGAACTTTTAAATATCTTGATATATCTCGAGCACTACGCATCTGATCAAAAAATATCATAGAACATAAAAAGTAGGAAACTTAATTCTCTACAAAAAAGGTCTCTTAACATTTTGCCATAGCTCGCTTCGTTTCCGAGATATTTGCAGATTTATCTCAAGGGAAGGGGCCTGACGGACATATTTCGAGATATTTCTTCTTCTTGTTGTTCTTCTTCTGCACAGCTAAGATGGAAGTGGCATTTGCAGCTCGCAATGGTGCAGAGTTATCTCAAAGAAAGGGGCCACGGAGTTTCTGTATCTCTATTATGTTGGTGCGGCTTCGGAACTTTTAAATATCTTGATATATCTCGAGAACTACGCATCTGATCAAAAAATATCATAGAACATAAAAAGTAGGAAACTTAATTCTCTACAAAAAAGGTCTCTTAACATTTTGCCATAGCTCGCTTCGTTTCCGAGATATTTGCAGATTTATCTCAAGGGAAGGGGCCTGACGGACATATTTCGAGATACTTCTTCTTCTTGTTGTTCTTCTTCTGCACAGCTAAGCTGGAAGTGGCATTTGCAGCTCGCAATAGTGCAGAGTTATCTCGAAGAAAGGGGCCACGGTGTTTCTGTATCTCTATTATGTTGGTGCGGCTTCGGAACTTTTAAATATCTTGATATATCTCGAGAACTACGCATCTGATCAAAAAATATCATGGAACATAAAAAGTAGAAAACCTAATTCTCTACAAAAAAGGTCTCTTAACATTTTGCCATAGCTCGCTTCGTTTCCGAGATATGTGCAGATTTATCTCAAGGGAAGGGGCCTGACGGACATATTTCGAGATATTTCTTCTTCTTGTTGTTCTTCTTCTCCACAGCTAAGCTGGACGTGGCATTTGCAGCTCGCAACAGTGCAGAGTTATCTCAAAGAAAGGGGCCACGGTGTTTCTGTATTTCTATTATGTTGGTGCGGCTTCGGAACTTTTAAATATCTTGATATATCTCGAGAACTACGCATCTGATCAAAAAATATCATAGAACATAAAAAGTAGGAAACTTAATTCGCTACAAAAAAGGTCTGTTAACATTTTGCCATAGCTCGCTTCGTTTCCGAGATATTTGCAGATTTATCTCAAGGGAAGGGGCCTGACGGACATATTTCGAGATATTTCTTCTTCTTGTTGTTCTTCTTCTGCACAGCTAAGCTGGAAGTGGCATTTGCTGCTCGCAATAGTGCAGAGTTATCTCAAAGAAAGTGGCCACGGTGTTTCTGTATCTCTATTATGTTGGTGCGGCTTCGGAACTTTTAAATATCTTGATATATCTCGAGAACTACGCATCTGATCAAAAATATCATACAACATAAAAAGTAGGAAACTTAATTCTCTACAAAAAAGGTCTCTTAACATTTTGCCATAGCTCGCTTCGTTTCCGAGATATTTGCAGATTTATCTCAAGGGAAGGGGCCTGACGGACATATTTCGAGATATTTCTTCTTCTTGTTGTTCTTCTTCTCCACAGCTAAGCTGGACGTGGCATTTGCAGCTCGCAATAGTGCAGAGTTATCTCAAAGAAAGGGGCCACGGTGTTTCTGTATTTCTATTATGTTGGTGCGGCTTCGGAACTTTTAAATATCTTGATATATCTCGAGAACTACGCATCTGATCAAAAAATATCATAGAACATAAAAAGTAGGAAACTTAATTCTCTACAAAAAAGGTCTGTTAACATTTTGCCATAGCTCGCTTCGTTTCCGAGATATTTGCAGATTTATCTCAAGGGAAGGGGCCTGACGGACATATTTCGAGATATTTCTTCTTCTTGTTGTTCTTCTTCTCCACAGCTAAGCTGGACGTGGCATTTGCAGCTCGCAATAGTGCAGAGTTATCTCAAAGAAAGGGGCCACGGTGTTTCTGTATTTCTATTATGTTGGTGCGGCTTCGGAACTTTTAAATATCTTGATATATCTCGAGAACTACGCATCTGATCAAAAAATATCATACAACATAAAAAGTAGGAAACTCAATTCTCTACAAAAAAGGTCTGTTAACATTTTGCCATAGCTCGCTTCGTTTCCGAGATATTTGCAGATTTATCTCAAGGGAAGGGGCCTGACGGACATATTTCGAGATATTTCTTCTTCTTGTTGTTCTTCTTCTGCACAGCTAAGCTGGAACTGACATCTGCGGCTCGCACTAGTGCAGAGTTATCTCAAAGAATGGGGCCACGGTGTTTCTGTATCTCTATTATGTTGGTGCGGCTTCGGAACTTTTAAATATCTTGATATATCTCGAGAACTACGCATCTGATCAAAAAATATGATAGAACATAAAAAGTAGGAAACTTAATTCTCTACAAAAAAGGTCTCTTAACATTTTGCCATAGCTCGGTTCGTTTCCGAGATATTTGCAGATTTATCTCAAGGGAAGGGGCCTGACGGACATATTTCGAGATATTTCTTCTTCTTGTTGTTCTTCTTCTGCACAGCTAAGCTGGAAGTGACATCTGCGGCTCGCACTAGTGCAGAGTTATCTCAAAGAAAGGGGCCACGGTGTTTCTGTACCTCTATTATGTTGGTGCGGCTTCGGAACTTTTAAATATCTCGATATATCTCGAAAACTACGCTTCTGATCAAAAAATATCGTAGAACAGAAATTGTAGGAAACATAATTCTCTACAAAAAACGTCTCTTAACGTTTTGCCATAGCTCGCTTCGTTTCCGAGATATTTGCAGATATATCTCAAGGGAAGGGGCCTGACGGACATATTTCGAGATATTTCTTCTTCTTGTTGTTCTTCTTCTGCACAGCTAAACTGGAAGTGGCATTTCCAGCTCGCAATAGTGCAGAGTTATCTCAAAGAAAGGGGCCACGGTGTTTCTGTATCTCTATTATGTTGGTGCAGCTTCGGAACTTTTAAATATCTTGATATATCTCGAGAACTACGCATCTGATCAAAAAATATCGTAGAACATAAAAAGTAGGAAACTTAATTCTCTACAAAAAAGGTGTCCTAAGATTTTGCCATAGCTCGCTTCGTTTCCGAGATATGTGCAGATCTATCTCAAGGGAAGGGGCCTGACGGACATATTTCGAGATATTTCTTCTTCTTGTTGTTCTTCTTCTGCACAGCTAACTGGAAGTGGCATTTCCAGCTCGCAATAGTGCAGAGTTATCTCAAAGAAAGGGGCCACGGTGTTTCTGTATCTCTATTATGTTGGTGCAGCTTCGGAACTTTTAAATATCTTGATATATCTCGAGAACTACGCATCTGATCAAAAAATATCGTAGAACATAAAAAGTAGGAAACTTAATTCTCTACAAAAAAGGTCTCTTAAGATTTTGCCATAGCTCGCTTCGTTTCCGAGATATGTGCAGATCTATCTCAAGGGAAGGGGCCTGACGGACATATTTCGAGATATTTCTTCTTCTTGTTGTTCTTCTTCTGCACAGCTAAGCTGGAAGTAGCATTTGCAGCTCGCACTAGTGCAGAGTTATCTCAAAGAAAGGGGCCACGGTGTTTCTGTACCTCTATTATGTTGGTGCGGCTTCGGAACTTTTAAATATCTCGATATATCTCGAAAACTACGTTTCTGATCAAAAAATATCATAGAACATAAATTGTAGGAAACATAATTCTCTACAAAAAAGGTCTCGTAACATTTTGCCATAGCTCGCTTCGTTTTCGAGATATGTGCAGATTTATCTCAAGGGAAGGGGCCTGACGGACATATTTCGAGATATTTCTTCTTCTTGTTGTTCTTCTTCTGCACAGCTAAGCTGGAAGTGGCATTTGCAGCTCGCAATAGTACAGAGTTATCTCAAAGAAAGGGGCCACGGTGTTTCTGTATCTCTATTATGTTGGTGCGGCTTCGGAACTTTTAAATATCTCGATATATCTCGAAAACTACGCTTCTGATCAAAAAATATCATAGAACATAAAAAGTAGGAAACTTAATTCTCTACAAAAAAGGTCTCTTAACATTTTGCCATAGCTCGCTTCGTTTCCGAGATATTTGCAGATATATCTCAGGGGAAGGGGCCTGACGGACATATTTCGAGATATTTCTTCTTCTTGTTGTTCTTCTTCTGCACAGCTAAGCTGGAAGTGGCATTTGCAGCTCGCAATAGTGCAGAGTTATCTCAAAGAAAGGGGCCACGGTGTTTCTGTATTTCTATTATGTTGGTGCGGCTTCGGAACTTTTAAATATCTTGATATATCTCGAGAACTACGCATCTGATCAAAAAATATCATAGAACATAAATTGTAGGAAACATAATTCTCTACAAAAAACGTCTCTTAACATTTTGCCATAGCTCGCTTCGTTTCCGAGATATTTGCAGATTCAGCTCAAAGGAACGGGCCTGACGGACATATTTCGAGATATTTCTTCTTCTTGTTGTTCTTCTTCTGCACAGCTGAGCTGGAAGTGACATCTGCGGCTCGCACTAGTGCAGAGTTATCTCAAAGAAAGGGGCCACGGTGTTTCTGTACCTCTATTATGTTGGTGCGGCTTCGGAACTTTTAAATATCTCGATATATCTCGAAAACTACGCTTCTGATCAAAAAATATCGTAGAACATAAATTGTAGGAAACATAATTCTCTACAAAAAACGTCTCTTAACGTTTTGCCATAGCTCGCTTCGTTTCCGAGATATTTGCAGATATATCTCAAGGGAAGGGGCCTCACGGACATATTTCGAGATATTTCTTCTTCTTGTTGTTCTTCTTCTGCACAGCTAAGCTGGAAGTGGCATTTGCAGCTCGCCATAGTGCAGAGTTATCTCAAAGAAAGGGGCCACGGTGTTTCTGTATCTCTATTATGTTGGTGCGGCTTCGGAACTTTTAAATATCTTGATTTATCTCGAGAACTACGCATCTGATCAAAAAATATCATAGAACATAAAAAGTAGGAAACTTAATTCTCTACAAAAAAGGTCTCTTAACATTTTGCCATAGCTCGCTTCGTTTCCGAGATATTTGCAGATATATCTCAGGGGAAGGGGCCTGACGGACATATTTCGAGATATCTCTTCTTCTTGTTGTTCTTCTTCTGCACAGCTAAGCTGGAAGTGGCATTTGCAGCTCGCAATAGTGCAGAGTTATCTCAAAGAAAGGGGCCACGGTGTTTCTGTATTTCTATTATGTTGGTGCGGCTTCGGAACTTTTAAATATCTTGATATATCTCGAGAACTACGCATCTGATCAAAAAATATCATAGAACATAAAAAGTAGGAAACATAATTCTCTACAAAAAAGGTCTCTTAACATTCTGCCATAGCTCGCTTCGTTTCCGAGATATGTGCAGATCTATCTCAAGGGAAGGGGCCTGACGGACATATTTCGAGATATTTCTTCTTCTTGTTGTTCTTCTTCTGCACAGCTAAGCTGGAAGTGGCATTTGCAGCTCGCAATAGTGCAGAGTTATCTCAAAGAAAGGGGCCACGGTGTTTCTGTATCTCTATTATGTTGGTGCGGCTTCGGAACTTTTAAATATCTTGATATATCTCGAGAACTACTCATCTGATCAAAAAATATCATAGAACATAAAAAGTAGGAAACTTAATTCTCTACAAAAAAGGTCTCTTAACATTTTGCCATAGCTCGCTTCGTTTCCGAGATATTTGCAGATATATCTCAGGGGAAGGGGCCTGACGGACATATTTCGAGATATTTCTTCTTCTTGTTGTTCTTCTTCTGCACAGCTAAGCTGGAAGTGGCATTTGCAGCTCGCAATAGTGCAGAGTTATCTCAAGGAAAGGGGCCACGGTGTTTCTGTATTTCTATTATGTTGGTGCGGCTTCGGAACTTTTAAATATCTTGATATATCTCGAGAACTACGCATCTGATCAAAAAATATCATAGAACGTAAAAAGTAGGAAACATAATTCTCTACAAAAAAGGTCTCTTAACATTCTGCCATAGCTCGCTTCGTTTCCGAGATATGTGCAGATTTATCTCAAGGGAAGGGGCCTGACGGACATATTTCGAGATATTTCTTCTTCTTGTTGTTCTTCTTCTGCACAGCTAAGCTGGAAGTGGCATTTGCAGCTCGCAATAGTGCAGAGTTATCTCAAAGAAAGGGGCCACGGTGTTTCTGTATCTCTATTATGTTGGTGCGGCTTCGGAACTTTTAAATATCTTGATATATCTCGAGAACTACGCATCTGATCAAAAAATATCATAGAACATAAAAAGTAGGAAACTTAATTCTCTACAAAAAAGGTCTCTTAACATTTTGCCATAGCTCGGTTCGTTTCCGAGATATTTGCAGATTTATCTCAAGGGAAGGGGCCTGACGGACATATTTCGAGATATTTCTTCTTCTTGTTGTTCTTCTTCTGCACAGCTGAGCTGGAAGTGACATCTGCGGCTCGCACTAGTGCAGAGTTATCTCAAAGAAAGGGGCCACGGTGTTTCTGTACCTCTATTATGTTGGTGCGGCTTCGGAACTTTTAAATATCTCGATATATCTCGAAAACTACGCTTCTGATCAAAAAATATCGTAGAACATAAATTGTAGGAAACATAATTCTCTACAAAAAACGTCTCTTAACGTTTTGCCATAGCTCGCTTCGTTTCCGAGATATTTGCAGATATATCTCAAGGGAAGGGGCCTCACGGACATATTTCGAGATATTTCTTCTTCTTGTTGTTCTTCTTCTGCACAGCTAAGCTGGAAGTGGCATTTGCAGCTCGCCATAGTGCAGAGTTATCTCAAAGAAAGGGGCCACGGTGTTTCTGTATCTCTATTATGTTGGTGCGGCTTCGGAACTTTTAAATATCTTGATTTATCTCGAGAACTACGCATCTGATCAAAAAATATCATAGAACATAAAAAGTAGGAAACTTAATTCTCTACAAAAAAGGTCTCTTAACATTTTGCCATAGCTCGCTTCGTTTCCGAGATATTTGCAGATATATCTCAGGGGAAGGGGCGTGACGGATATATTTCGAGATATTTCTTCTTCTTGTTGTTCTTCTTCTGCACAGCTAAGCTGGAAGTGGCATTTGCAGCTCGCAATAGTGCAGAGTTATCTCAAAGAAAGGGGCCACGGTGTTTCTGTATTTCTATTATGTTGGTGCGGCTTCGGAACTTTTAAATATCTTGATATATCTCGAGAACTACGCATCTGATCAAAAAATATCATAGAACATAAAAAGTAGGAAACATAATTCTCTACAAAAAAGGTCTCTTAACATTCTGCGATAGCTCGCTTCGTTTCCGAGATATGTGCAGATTTATCTCAAGGGAAGGGGCCTGACGGACATATTTCGAGATATTTCTTCTTCTTGTTGTTCTTCTTCTGCACAGCTAAGCTGGAAGTGGCATTTGCAGCTCGCAATAGTGCAGAGTTATCTCAAAGAAAGGGGCCACGGTGTTTCTGTATCTCTATTATGTTGTTGCGGCTCCGGAACTTTTAAATATCATGATATATCTCGAGAACTGCGCATCTGATCAAAAAATATCATAGAACATAAAAAGTAGGAAACTTAATTCTCTACAAAAAAGGTCTCTTAACATTTTGCCATAGCTCGCTTCGTTTCCGAGATATTTGCAGATTTATCTCAAGGGAAGGGGCCTGACGGATATATTTCGAGATATTTCTTCTTCTTGTTGTTCTTCTTCTGCACAGCTAAACTGGAAGTGGCATTTCCAGCTCGCAATAGTGCAGAGTTATCTCAAAGAAAGGGGCCACGGTGTTTCTGTATTTCTATTATGTTGGTGCGGCTTCGGAACTTTTAAATATCTTGATATATCTCGAGAACTACGCATCTGATCAAAAAATATCATAGAACATAAATTGTAGGAAACATAATTCTCTACAAAAAACGTCTCTTAACATTTTGCCATAGCTCGCTTCGTTTCCGAGATATTTGCAGATTCAGCTCAAAGGAACGGGCCTGACGGACATATTTCGAGATATTTCTTCTTCTTGTTGTTCTTCTTCTGCACAGCTAAGCTGGAAGTGGCATTTGCAGCTCGCAATAGTGCAGAGTTATCTCAAAGAAAGGGGCCACGGTGTTTCTGTATCTCTATTATGTTGGTGCGGCTTCGGAACTTTTAAATATCTTGATATATCTCGAGAACTACGCATCTGATCAAAAAATATCATAGAACATAAAAAGTAGGAAACTTAATTCTCTACAAAAAAGGTCTCTTAACATTTTGCCATAGCTCGGTTCGTTTCCGAGATATTTGCAGATTTATCTCAAGGGAAGGGGCCTGACGGACATATTTCGAGATATTTCTTCTTCTTGTTGTTCTTCTTCTGCACAGCTAAGCTGGAAGTGACATCTGCGGCTCGCACTAGTGCAGAGTTATCTCAAAGAAAGGGGCCACGGTGTTTCTGTACCTCTATCATGTTGGTGCGGCTTCGGAACTTTTAAATATCTCGATATATCTCGAAAACTACGCTTCTGATCAAAAAATATCGTAGAACATAAATTGTAGGAAACATAATTCTCTACAAAAAACGTCTCTTAACGTTTTGCCATAGCTCGCTTCGTTTCCGAGATATTTGCAGATATATCTCAAGGGAAGGGGCCTCACGGACATATTTCGAGATATTTCTTCTTCTTGTTGTTCTTCTTCTGCACAGCTAAGCTGGAAGTGGCATTTGCAGCTCGCAATAGTGCAGAGTTATCTCAAAGAAAGGGGCCACGGTGTTTCTGTATCTCTATTATGTTGGTGCGGCTTCGGAACTTTTAAATATCTTGATATATCTCGAGAACTACGCATCTGATCAAAAAATATCATAGAACATAAAAAGTAGGAAACTTAATTCTCTACAAAAAAGGTCTGTTAACATTTTGCCATAGCTCGCTTCGTTTCCGAGATATTTGCAGATATATCTCAGGGGAAGGGGCCTGACGGACATATTTCGAGATATTTCTTCTTCTTGTTGTTCTTCTTCTGCACAGCTAAGCTGGAAGTGGCATTTGCAGCTCGCAATAGTGCAGAGTTATCTCAAAGAAAGGGGCCACGGTGTTTCTGTATTTCTATTATGTTGGTGCGGCTTCGGAACTTTTAAATATCTTGATATATCTCGAGAACTACGCATCTGATCAAAAAATATCATAGAACATAAAAAGTAGGAAACATAATTCTCTACAAAAAAGGTCTCTTAACATTCTGCCATAGCTCGCTTCGTTTCCGAGATATGTGCAGATTTATCTCAAGGGAAGGGGCCTGACGGACATATTTCGAGATATTTCTTCTTCTTGTTGTTCTTCTTCTGCACAGCTAAGCTGGAAGTGGCATTTGCAGCTCGCAATAGTGCAGAGTTATCTCAAAGAAAGGGGCCGCGGTGTTTCTGTATCTCTATTATGTTGGTGCGGCTTCGGAACTTTTAAATATCTTGATATATCTCGAGAACTACGCATCTGATCAAAAAATATCATAGAACATAAAAAGTAGGAAACTTAATTCTCTACAAAAAAGGTCTCTTAACATTTTGCCATAGCTCGCTTCGTTTCCGAGATATTTGCAGATATATCTCAGGGGAAGGGGCCTGACGGACATATTTCGAGATATTTCTTCTTCTTGTTGTTCTTCTTCTGCACAGCTAAGCTGGAAGTGGCATTTGCAGCTCGCAATAGTGCAGAGTTATCTCAAAGAAAGGGGCCACGGTGTTTCTGTATTTCTATTATGTTGGTGCGGCTTCGGAACTTTTAAATATCTTGATATATCTCGAGAACTACGCATCTGATCAAAAAATATCATAGAACGTAAAAAGTAGGAAACATAATTCTCTACAAAAAAGGTCTCTTAACATTCTGCCATAGCTCGCTTCGTTTCCGAGATATGTGCAGATTTATCTCAAGGGAAGGGGCCTGACGGACATATTTCGAGATATTTCTTCTTCTTGTTGTTCTTCTTCTGCACAGCTAAGCTGGAAGTGGCATTTGCGGCTCGCACTAGTGCAGAGTTATCTCAAAGAAAGGGGCCACGGTGTTTCTGTATCTCTATTATGTTGGTGCGGCTTCGGAACTTTTAAATATCTCGATATATCTCGAAAACTACGCTTCTGATCAAAAAATATCATAGAACATAAATTGTAGGAAACATAATTCTCTACAAAAAAGGTCTCTTAACATTTTGCCATAGCTCGCTTCGTTTCCGAGATATTTGCAGATATATCTCAAGGGAAGGGGCCTGACGGACATATTTCGAGATATTTCTTCTTCTTGTTGTTCTTCTTCTGCACAGCTAAGCTGGAAGTGGCATTTGCAGCTCGCAATAGTGCAGAGTTATCTCAAAGAAAGGGGCCACGGTGTTTCTGTATCTCTATTATGTTGGTGCAGCTTCGGAACTTTTAAATATCTTGATATATCTCGAGAACTACGTTTCTGATCAAAAAATATCATAGAACATAGATTGTAGGAAACATAATTCCCTACAAAAAAGGTCTCTTAACATTCTGCCATAGCTCGCTTCGTTTCCGAGATATGTGCAGATTTATCTCAAGGGAAGGGGCCTGACGGACATATTTCGAGATATTTCTTCTTCTTGTTGTTCTTCTTCTGCACAGCTAAGCTGGAAGTGGCATTTGCAGCTCGCAATAGTACAGAGTTATCTCAAAGAAAGGGGCCACGGTGTTTCTGTATCTCTATTATGTTGGTGCGGCTTCGGAACTTTTAAATATCTCGATATATCTCGAAAACTACGCTTCTGATCAAAAAATATCATAGAACATAAATTGTAGGAAACATAATTCTCTACAAAAAAGGTCTCTTAACATTTTGCCATAGCTCGCTTCGTTTCCGAGATATTTGCAGATATATCTCAAGGGAAGGGGCCTGACGGACATATTTCGAGATATTTCTTCTTCTTGTTGTTCTTCTTCTGCACAGCTAAGCTGGAAGTGGCATTTGCAGCTCGCAATAGTGCAGAGTTATCTCAAAGCAAGGGGCCACGGTGTTTCTGTATTTCTATTATGTTGTTGCGGCTTCGGAACTTTTAAATATCATGATATATCTCGAGAACTGCGCATCTGATCAAAAAATATCATAGAACATAAAAAGTAGGAAACTTAATTCTCTACAAAAAAGGTCTCTTAACATTTTGCCATAGCTCGCTTCGTTTCCGAGATATTTGCAGATTTATCTCAAGGGAAGGGGCCTGACGGATATATTTCGAGATATTTCTTCTTCTTGTTGTTCTTCTTCTGCACAGCTAAACTGGAAGTGGCATTTCCAGCTCGCAATAGTGCAGAGTTATCTCAAAGAAAGGGGCCACGGTGTTTCTGTACTTCTATTATGTTGGTGCGGCTTCGGAACTTTTAAATATCTTGATATATCTCGAGAACTACGCATCTGATCAAAAAATATCATAGAACATAAAAAGTAGGAAACATAATTCTCTACAAAAAACGTCTCTCAACATTTTGCCATAGCTCGGTTCGTTTCCGAGATATTTGCAGATTCAGCTCAAAGGAACGGGCCTGACGGACATATTTCGAGATATTTCTTCTTCTTGTTGTTCTTCTTCTGCACAGCTAAGCTGGAAGTGGCATTTGCAGCTCGCAATAGTGCAGAGTTATCTCAAAGAAAGGGGCCACGGTGTTTCTGTATTTCTATTATGTTGGTGCGGCTTCGGAACTTTTAAATATCTTGATATATCTCGAGAACTACGCATCTGATCAAAAAATATCATAGAACATAAAAAGTAGGAAACATAATTCTCTACAAAAAAGGTCTCTTAACATTCTGCCATAGCTCGCTTCGTTTCCGAGATATGTGCAGATTTATCTCAAGGGAAGGGGCCTGACGGACATATTTCGAGATATTTCTTCTTCTTGTTGTTCTTCTTCTGCACAGCTAAGCTGGAAGTGGCATTTGCAGCTCGCAATAGTGCAGAGTTATCTCAAAGAAAGGGGCCACGGTGTTTCTGTATCTCTATTATGTTGGTGCGGCTTCGGAACTTTTAAATATCTTGATATATCTCGAGAACTACGCATCTGATCAAAAAATATCATAGAACATAAAAAGTAGGAAACTTAATTCTCTACAAAAAAGGTCTCTTAACATTTTGCCATAGCTCGCTTCGTTTCCGAGATATTTGCAGATATATCTCAGGGGAAGGGGCCTGACGGACATATTTCGAGATATTTCTTCTTCTTGTTGTTCTTCTTCTGCACAGCTAAGCTGGAAGTGGCATTTGCAGCTCGCAATAGTGCACAGTTATCTCAAAGAAAGGGGCCACGGTGTTTCTGTACCTCTATTATGTTGGTGCGGCTTCGGAACTTTTAAATATCTCGATATATCTCGAAAACTACGCTTCTGATCAAAAAATATCATAGAACATAAAAAGTAGGAAACATAATTCTCTACAAAAAAGGTCTCTTAACATTCTGCCATAGCTCGCTTCGTTTCCGAGATATGTGCAGATTTATCTCAAGGGAAGGGGCCTGACGGACATATTTCGAGATATTTCTTCTTCTTGTTGTTCTTCTTCTGCACAGCTAAGCTGGAAGTGGCATTTGCAGCTCGCAATAGTGCAGAGTTATCTCAAAGAAAGGGGCCACGGTGTTTCTGTATCTCTATTATGTTGGTGCGGCTTCGGAACTTTTAAATATCTTGATATATCTCGAGAACTACGCATCTGATCAAAAAATATCATAGAACATAAAAAGTAGGAAACTTAATTCTCTACAAAAAAGGTCTCTTAACATTTTGCCATAGCTCGCTTCGTTTCCGAGATATTTGCAGATATTTCTCAGGGGAAGGGGCCTGACGGACATATTTCGAGATATTTCTTCTTCTTGTTGTTCTTCTTCTGCACAGCTAAGCTGGAAGTGGCATTTGCAGCTCGCAATAGTGCAGAGTTATCTCAAAGAAAGGGGCCACGGTGTTTCTGTATTTCTATTATGTTGGTGCGGCTTCGGAACTTTTAAATATCTTGATATATCTCGAGAACTACGCATCTGATCAAAAAATATCATAGAACGTAAAAAGTAGGAAACATAATTCTCTACAAAAAAGGTCTCTTAACATTCTGCCATAGCTCGCTTCGTTTCCGAGATATGTGCAGATTTATCTCAAGGGAAGGGGCCTGACGGACATATTTCGAGATATTTCTTCTTCTTGTTGTTCTTCTTCTGCACAGCTAAGCTGGAAGTGGCATTTGCGGCTCGCACTAGTGCAGAGTTATCTCAAAGAAAGGGGCCACGGTGTTTCTGTATCTCTATTATGTTGGTGCGGCTTCGGAACTTTTAAATATCTCGATATATCTCGAAAACTACGCTTCTGATCAAAAAATATCGTAGAACATAAATTGTAGGAAACATAATTCTCTACAAAAAACGTCTCTTAACGTTTTGCCATAGCTCGCTTCGTTTCCGAGATATTTGCAGATATATCTCAAGGGAAGGGGCCTGACGGACATATTTCGAGATATTTCTTCTTCTTGTTGTTCTTCTTCTGCACAGCTAAACTGGAAGTGGCATTTCCAGCTCGCAATAGTGCAGAGTTATCTCAAAGAAAGGGGCCACGGTGTTTCTGTATCTCTATTATGTTGGTGCAGCTTCGGAACTTTTAAATATCTTGATATATCTCGAGAACTACGCATCTGATCAAAAAATATCGTAGAACATAAAAAGTAGGAAACTTAATTCTCTACAAAAAAGGTCTCTTAAGATTTTGCCATAGCTCGCTTCGTTTCCGAGATATGTGCAGATTTATCTCAAGGGAAGGGGCCTGACGGACATATTTCGAGATATTTCTTCTTCTTGTTGTTCTTCTTCTGCACAGCTAAGCTGGAAGTGGCATTTGCAGCTCGCACTAGTGCAGAGTTATCTCAAAGAAAGGGGCCACGGTGTTTCTGTACCTCTATTATGTTGGTGCGGCTTCGGAACTTTTAAATATCTCGATATATCTCGAAAACTACGTTTCTGATCAAAAAATATCATAGAACATAGATTGTAGGAAACATAATTCCCTACAAAAAAGGTCTCTTAACATTTTGCCATAGCTCGCTTCGTTTCCGAGATATGTGCAGATTTATCTCAAGGGAAGGGGCCTGACGGACATATTTCGAGATATTTCTTCTTCTTGTTGTTCTTCTTCTGCACAGCTAAGCTGGAAGTGGCATTTCCAGCTCGCAATAGTGCAGAGTTATCTCAAAGAAAGGGGCCACGGTGTTTCTGTATTTCTATTATGTTGGTGCGGCTTCGGAACTTTTAAATATCTTGATATATCTCGAGAACTACGCATCTGATCAAAAAATATCATAGAACATAAAAAGTAGGAAACATAATTCTCTACAAAAAACGTCTCTCAACATTTTGCCATAGCTCGGTTCGTTTCCGTGATATTTGCAGATTCAGCTCAAAGGAACGGGCCTGACGGACATATTTCGAGATATTTCTTCTTCTTGTTGTTCTTCTTCTGCACAGCTAAGCTGGAAGTGGCATTTGCAGCTCGCAATAGTGCAGAGTTATCTCAAAGAAGGGGGCCACGGTGTTTCTGTATCTCTATTATATTGGTGCGGCTTCGGAACTTTTAAATATCTTGATATATCTCGAGAACTACGCATCTGATCAAAAAATATCGTAGAACATAAAAAGTAGGAAACTTAATTCTCTACAAAAAAGGTCTCTTAACATTTTGCGATAGCTCGCTTCGTTTCCGAGATATTTGCAGATTTATCTCAAGGGAAGGGGCCTGACGGACATATTTCGAGATATTTCTTCTTCTTGTTGTTCTTCTTCTGCACAGCTAAGCTGGAAGTGGCATTTGCGGCTCGCACTAGTGCAGAGTTATCTCAAAGAAAGGGGCCACGGTGTTTCTGTATCTCTATTATGTTGGTGCGGCTTCGGAACTTTTAAATATCTTGATATATCTCGAGAACTACGCATCTGATCAAAAAATATCATAGAACATAAAAAGTAGGAAACTTAATTCTCTACAAAAAAGGTCTCTTAACATTTTGCCATAGCTCGCTTCGTTTCCGAGATATTTGCAGATTTATCTCAAGGGAAGGGGCCTGACGGACATATTTCGAGATATTTCTTCTTCTTGTTGTTCTTCTTCTGCACAGCTAAGCTGGAAGTGGCATTTGCAGCTCGCAATAGTGCAGAGTTATCTCAAAGAAAGGGGCCACGGTGTTTCTGTATCTCTATTATGTTGGTGCGGCTTCGGAACTTTTAAATGTCTTGATATATCTCGAGAACTACGCATCTGATCAAAAAATATCGTAGAACATAAAAAGTAGGAAACTTAATTCTCTACAAAAAAGGTCTCTTAACATTTTCCCATAGCTGGCATCGTTTCCGACATATTTGCAGATTTAGCTCAAGGCAAGGGGCCTGACGGATATATTTCGAGATATTTCTTCTTCTTGTTGTTCTTCTTCTGCACAGCTAAGCTGGAAGTGGCATTTGCAGCTCGCAATAGTGCAGAGTTATCTCAAAGAAAGGGGCCACGGTGTTTCTGTATTTCTATTATGTTGGTGCGGCTTCGGAACTTTTAAATATCTTGATATATCTCGAGAACTACGCATCTGATCAAAAAATATCATAGAACATAAAAAGTAGGAAACATAATTCTCTACAAAAAAGGTCTCTTAACATTCTGCCATAGCTCGCTTCGTTTCCGAGATATGTGCAGATTTAT
Source organism: Osmia lignaria lignaria (assembly GCF_051020975.1). NCBI lineage: Eukaryota > Metazoa > Arthropoda > Insecta > Hymenoptera > Megachilidae > Osmia > Osmia lignaria. Next base: position 18,076,811 of record NW_027478161.1, read on the forward strand.
CTCAAGGGAAGGGGCCTGACGGACATATTTCGAGATATTTCTTCTTCTTGTTGTTCTTCTTCTGCACAGCTAAGCTGGAAGTGGCATTTGCAGCTCGCAATAGTGCAGAGTTATCTCAAAGAAAGGGGCCACGGTGTTTCTGTATCTCTATTATGTTGGTGCGGCTTCGGAACTTTTAAATATCTTGATATATCTCGAGAACTACGCATCTGATCAAAAAATATAATAGAACATAAAAAGTAGGAAACTTAATTCTCTACAAAAAAGGTCTCTTAACATTTTGCCATAGCTCGCTTCGTTTCCGAGATATTTGCAGATATATCTCAGGGGAAGGGGCCTGACGGACATATTTCGAGATATTTCTTCTTCTTGTTGTTCTTCTTCTGCACAGCTAAGCTGGAAGTGGCATTTGCAGCTCGCAATAGTGCACAGTTATCTCAAAGAAAGGGGCCACGGTGTTTCTGTACCTCTATTATGTTGGTGCGGCTTCGGAACTTTTAAATATCTCGATATATCTCGAAAACTACGCTTCTGATCAAAAAATATCGTAGAACATAAATTGTAGGAAACATAATTCTCTACAAAAAACGTCTCTTAACGTTTTGCCATAGCTCGCTTCGTTTCCGAGATATTTGCAGATATATCTCAAGGGAAGGGGCCTCACGGACATATTTCGAGATATTTCTTCTTCTTGTTGTTCTTCTTCTGCACAGCTAAGCTGGAAGTGGCATTTGCAGCTCGCAATAGTGCAGAGTTATCTCAAAGAAAGGGGCCACGGTGTTTCTGTATCTCTATTATGTTGGTGCGGCTTCGGAACTCTTAAATATCTTGATATATCTCGAGAACTACGCATCTGATCAAAAAATATCATAGAACATAAAAAGTAGGAAACTTAATTCTCTACAAAAAAGGTCTCTTAACATTTTGCCATAGGTCTCTTCGTTTCCGAGATATTTGCAGATTTATCTCAACCGAAGGGGCCTGACGGACATATTTCGAGATATTTCTTCTTCTTGTTGATCTTCTTCTGCACAGCTAAGCTGGAAGTGGCATTTGCGGCTCGCAATAGTGCAGAGTTATCTCAAAGAAAGGGGCCACGGTGTTTCTGTATTTCTAATATGTTGGTGCGGCTTCGGAACTTTTAAATATCTTGATATATCTCGAGAACTACGCATCTGATCAAAAAATATCATAGGACATAAAAAGTAGGATACATAATTCTCTACAAAAAAGGTCTCTTAACATTCTGCCATAGCTCGCTTCGTTTCCGAGATATTTGCAGATATTTCTCAGGGGAAGGGGCCTGACGGACATATATCGAGATATTTCTTCTTCTTGTTGTTCTTCTTCTGCACAGCTAAGCTGGAAGTGGCATTTGCAGCTCGCAATAGTGCAGAGTTATCTCAAAGAAAGGGGCCACGGTGTTTCTGTATTTCTATTATGTTGGTGCGGCTTCGGAACTTTTAAATATCTTGATATATCTCGAGAACTACGCATCTGATCAAAAAATATCATAGAACGTAAAAAGTAGGAAACATAATTCTCTACAAAAAAGGTCTCTTAACATTCTGCCATAGCTCGCTTCGTTTCCGAGATATGTGCAGATTTATCTCAAGGGAAGGGGCCTGACGGACATATTTCGAGATATTTCTTCTTCTTGTTGTTCTTCTTCTGCACAGCTAAGCTGGAAGTGGCATTTGCGGCTCGCACTAGTGCAGAGTTATCTCAAAGAAAGGGGCCACGGTGTTTCTGTATCTCTATTATGTTGGTGCGGCTTCGGAACTTTTAAATATCTCGATATATCTCGAAAACTACGCTTCTGATCAAAAAATATCGTAGAACATAAATTGTAGGAAACATAATTCTCTACAAAAAACGTCTCTTAACGTTTTGCCATAGCTCGCTTCGTTTCCGAGATATTTGCAGATATATCTCAAGGGAAGGGGCCTGACGGACATATTTCGAGATATTTCTTCTTCTTGTTGTTCTTCTTCTGCACAGCTAAACTGGAAGTGGCATTTCCAGCTCGCAATAGTGCAGAGTTATCTCAAAGAAAGGGGCCACGGTGTTTCTGTATCTCTATTATGTTGGTGCAGCTTCGGAACTTTTAAATATCTTGATATATCTCGAGAACTACGCATCTGATCAAAAAATATCGTAGAACATAAAAAGTAGGAAACTTAATTCTCTACAAAAAAGGTCTCTTAAGATTTTGCCATAGCTGGCTTCGTTTCCGAGATATGTGCAGATTTATCTCAAGGGAAGGGGCCTGACGGACATATTTCGAGGTATTTCTTCTTCTTGTTGTTCTTCTTCTGCACAGCTAAGCTGGAAGTGGCATTTGCAGCTCGCACTAGTGCAGAGTTATCTCAAAGAAAGGGGCCACGGTGTTTCTGTACCTCTATTATGTTGGTGCGGCTTCGGAACTTTTAAATATCTCGATATATCTCGAAAACTACGTTTCTGATCAAAAAATATCATAGAACATAGATTGTAGGAAACATAATTCCCTACAAAAAAGGTCTCTTATCATTTTGCCATAGCTCGCTTCGTTTCCGAGATATGTGCAGATTTATCTCAAGGGAAGGGGCCTGACGGACATATTTCGAGATATTTCTTCTTCTTGTTGTTCTTCTTCTGCACAGCTAAGCTGGAAGTGGCATTTGCAGCTCGCAATAGTACAGAGTTATCTCAAAGAAAGGGGCCACGGTGTTTCTGTATCTCTATTATGTTGGTGCGGCTTCGGAACTTTTAAATATCTCGATATATCTCGAAAACTACGCTTCTGATCAAAAAATATCATAGAACATAAATTGTAGGAAACATAATTCTCTACAAAAAAGGTCTCTTAACATTTTGCCATAGCTCGCTTCGTTTCCGAGATATTTGCAGATATATCTCAAGGGAAGGGGCCTGACGGACATATTTCGAGATATTTCTTCTTCTTGTTGTTCTTCTTCTGCACAGCTAAGCTGGAAGTGGCATTTGCAGCTCGCAATAGTGCAGAGTTATCTCAAAGAAAGGGGCCACGGTGTTTCTGTATCTCTATTATGTTGTTGCGGCTTCGGAACTTTTAAATATCATGATATATCTCGAGAACTGCGCATCTGATCAAAAAATATCATAGAACATAAAAAGTAGGAAACTTAGTTCTCTACAAAAAAGGTCTCTTAACATTTTGCCATAGCTCGCTTCGTTTCCGAGATATTTGCAGATTTATCTCAAGGGAAGGGGCCTGACGGATATATTTCGAGATATTTCTTCTTCTTGTTGTTCTTCTTCTGCACAGCTAAACTGGAAGTGGCATTTCCAGCTCGCAATAGTGCAGAGTTATCTCAAAGAAAGGGGCCACGGTGTTTCTGTATTTCTATTATGTTGGTGCGGCTTCGGAACTTTTAAATATCTTGATATATCTCGAGAACTACGCATCTGATCAAAAAATATCATAGAACATAAAAAGTAGGAAACATAATTCTCTACAAAAAACGTCTCTCAACATTTTGCCATAGCTCGGTTCGTTTCCGAGATATTTGCAGATTCAGCTCAAAGGAACGGGCCTGACGGACATATTTCGAGATATTTCTTCTTCTTGTTGTTCTTCTTCTGCACAGCTAAGCTGGAAGTGGCATTTGTAGCTCGCAATAGTGCAGAGTTATCTCAAAGAAGGGGGCCACGGTGTTTCTGTATCTCTATTATGTTGGTGCGGCTTCGGAACTTTTAAATATCTTGATATATCTCGAGAACTACGCATCTGATCAAAAAATATCATAGAACATAAAAAGTAGGAAACATAATTCTCTACAAAAAACGTCTCTCAACATTTTGCCATAGCTCGGTTCGTTTCCGAGATATTTGCTGATTCAGCTCAAAGGAACGGGCCTGACGGACATATTTCGAGATATTTCTTCTTCTTGTTGTTCTTCTTCTGCACAGCTAAGCTGGAAGTGGCATTTGTAGCTCGCAATAGTGCAGAGTTATCTCAAAGAAGGGGGCCACGGTGTTTCTGTATCTCTATTATGTTGGTGCGGCTTCGGAACTTTTAAATATCTTGATATATCTCGAGAACTACGCATCTGATCAAAAAATATCGTAGAACATAAAAAGTAGGAAACTTAATTCTCTACAAAAAAGGTCTCTTAACATTTTGCGATAGCTCGCTTCGTTTCCGAGATATTTGCAGATTTATCTCAAGGGAAGGGGCCTGACGGACATATTTCGAGATATTTCTTCTTCTTGTTGTTCTTCTTCTGCACAGCTAAGCTGGAAGTGGCATTTGCGGCTCGCACTAGTGCAGAGTTATCTCAAAGAAAGGGGCCACGGTGTTTCTGTATCTCTATTATGTTGGTGCGGCTTCGGAACTTTTAAATATCTTGATATATCTCGAGAACTACGCATCTGATCAAAAAATATCATGGAACATAAAAAGTAGAAAACCTAATTCTCTACAAAAAAGGTCTCTTAACATTTTGCCATAGCTCGCTTCGTTTCCGAGATATTTGCAGATTTATCTCAAGGGAAGGGGCCTGACGGACATATTTCGAGATACTTCTTCTTCTTGTTGTTCTTCTTCTGCACAGCTAAGCTGGAAGTGGCATTTGCAGCTCGCAATAGTGCAGAGTTATCTCAAAGAAAGGGGCCACGGTGTTTCTGTATCTCTATTATGTTGGTGCGGCTTCGGAACTTTTAAATATGTTGATATATCTCGAGATCTACGCATCTGATCAAAGAATATCATAGAACATAAAAAGCAGGAAACTTAATTCTCTACAAAAAAGGTCTCTTAACATTTTGCCATAGCTCGCTTCGTTTCCGAGATATTTGCAGATTTATCTCAAGGGAAGGGGCCTGACGGACATATTTCGAGATATTTCTTCTTCTTGTTGTTCTTCTTCTGCACAGCTAAGCTGGAAGTGGCATTTGCAGCGCGCAATAGTGCAGAGTTATCTCAAAGAAAGGGGCCACGGTGTTTCTGTATCTCTATTATGTTGGTGCGGCTTCGGAACTATTAAATATCTTGATATATCTCGAGAACTACGCATCTGATCAAAAAATATCATAGAACATAAAAAGTAGGAAACTTAATTCTATACAAAAAAGGTCTCTTAACATTTTCCCATAGCTGGCATCGTTTCCGAGATATTTGCAGATTTAGCTCAAGGGAAGGGGCCTGACGGACATATTCCGAGATATTTCTTCTTCTTGTTGTTCCTCTTCTGCACAGCTCAGCTGGAAGTGGCATTTGCAGCTCGCAATAGTGCAGAGTTGTCTCAAAGAAAGGGGCCACGGTGTTTCTGTATCTCTATTATGTTGGTGCGGCTTCGGAACTTTTAAATGTCTTGATATATCTCGAGAACTACGCATCTGATCAAAAAATATCGTAGAACATAAAAAGTAGGAAACTTAATTCTCTACAAAAAAGGTCTCTTAACATTTTCCCATAGCTGGCATCGTTTCCGACATATTTGCAGATTTAGCTCAAGGCAAGGGGCCTGACGGACTTAATCCGAGATATTTCTTGTTCTTGTTGTGCTTCTTCTGCACAGCTAAGCTCGAACTGGCATTTGCAGCTCGCAATAGTGCAGAGTTATCTCACAGAAAGGGGCCACGGTGTTTCCGTATCTCTATTATGTTGGTGCGGCTTCGGAACTTTTAAATATCTTGATATATCTCGAAAACTACGCATCTGATCAAAAAGTATCATACAACATAAAAAGTAGGAAACTTAATTCTCTACAAAAAAGGTCTCTCAACATTTTGCCATAGCTCGCATTGTTTCCGAGATATTTGCAGATTTAGCTCAAGGGAAGGGGCCTGACGGACATATTCCGAGATATTTCTTGTTCTTGTTGTGCTTCTTCCGCACAGCTAAGCTCGAACTGGCATTTGCAGCTCGCAATAGTGCAGAGTTATCTCAAAGAAAGAGGCCACGGTGTTTCTGTACCTCTACAGGGTGTCCCGTAACTTGTGTAACTCCCGGAAACGGGGGGTTGCTGGGGTGATTCTAAACAACATTTTCCTTTACCAAAATGTCGTTTGAAGCTTCGTTTTTGAGTTATTAAAGAAAAACACTGGCCAATCAAGCGCGCCTTTAGCGCAGGCCGAACCACGAGAGCGTTGGCTTTCAGCCGTGCTCGGTCGTGGTCGTGAACAAACGCATTGGCACAAACGCATTCATTATTCATGAATAACGAATGATTCCACATTGTTCTTAATTTAAGACGATGTAACATTTATCGCACGCTTCACTTAATACCCACGCTGTGCCAATGCATTTGTTCACGACCACGACCGAGCGCCGTTGAAAGCCAACGCTGCCGTGGCTCAGCGCGCGCCCGGCGTGCGCTCTGATTGGCCAGCGTTTTTCTTTAATAACTCAAAAACGAAGCTTCAAAAGACATTTTGGTAAAGGAAAATGTTGTTCAGAATCACCCCAGCAACCCCCCGTTTCCGGGAGTTACACAAGTTACGGGACACCCTGTATTATGTTGGTGCGGCTTCGGAACTTTTAAATATCTTGATATATCTCGAGAACTACGCATCTGATCAAAAAATATCATAGAACATAAAAAGTAGGAAACTTAATTCTCTACAAAAAAGGTCTGTTAACATTTTGCCATAGCTCGCTTCGTTTGCGAGATATTTGCAGATTTATCTCAAGGGAAGGGGCCTGACGGACATATTTCGAGATATTTCTTCTTCTTGTTGTTCTTCTTCTGCACAGCTAAGCTGGAAGTGGCATTTGCAGCTCGCTATAGTGCAGAGTTATCTCAAAGAAAGAGGCCACGGTGTTTCTGTACCTCTATTATATTGGTGCAGCTTCGGAACTTTTAAATATCTTGATATATCTCGAGAACTACGCATCTGATCAAAAAGTATCATACAACATAAAAAGTAGGAAACTTAATTCTCTACAAAAAAGGTCTCTCAACATTTTGCCATAGCTCGCATTGTTTCCGAGATATTTGCAGATTTAGCTCAAGGGAAGGGGCCTGAGGGACATATTCCGAGATATTTCTTGTTCTTGTTGTGCTTCTTCCGCACAGCTAAGCTCGAACTGGCATTTGCAGCTCGCAATAGTGCAGAGTTATCTCACAGAAAGGGGCCACGGTGTTTCCGTATCTCTATTATGTTGGTGCGGCTTCGGAACTTTTAAATATCTTGATATATCTCGAGAACTACGCATCTGATCAAAAAATATCATAGAACATAAAAAGTAGGAAACTTAATTCTCTACAAAAAAGGTCTGTTAACATTTTGCCATAGCTCGCTTCGTTTGCGAGATATTTGCAGATTTATCTCAAGGGAAGGGGCCTGACGGACATATTTCGAGATATTTCTTCTTCTTGTTGTTCTTCTTCTGCACAGCTAAGCTGGAAGTGGCATTTGCAGCTCGCTATAGTGCAGAGTTATCTCAAAGAAAGAGGCCACGGTGTTTCTGTACCTCTATTATATTGGTGCAGCTTCGGAACTTTTAAATATCTTGATATATCTCGAGAACTACGCATCTGATCAAAAAATATCATAGAACATAAAAAGTAGAAAACTTAATTCTCTACAAAAAAGGTCTCTTAACATTTTGCCATAGCTCGCTTCGTTTCCGAGATATATGCAGATTTATCTCAAGGGAAGGGGCCTGACGGACATATTTCGAGATATTTCTTCTTCTTGTTGTTCTTCTTCTGCACAGCTAAGCTGGAAGTGGCATTTGCAGCTCGCAATAGTGCAGAGCTATCTCAAAGAAAGGGGCCACGGTGTTTCTGTATCTCTATTATGTTGGTGCGGCTTCGGAACTTTTAAATATCTCGATATATCTCGAAAACTACGCTTCTGATCAAAAAATATCATAGAACATAACTTGTAGGAAACATAATTCTCTACAAAAAAGGTCTCTTAAGATTTTGCCATAGCTCGCTTCGTTTCCGAGATATGTGCAGATTTATCTCAAGGGAAGGGGCCTGACGGACATATTTCGAGATATTTCTTCTTCTTGTTGTTCTTCTTCTGCACAGCTAAGCTGGAAGTGGCATTTGCAGCTCGCAATAGTGCAGAGTTATCTCAAAGAAAGAGGCCACGGTGTTTCTGTACCTTTATTATGTTGGTGCAGCTTCGGAACTTTTAAATATCTTGATATATCTCGAGAACTACGCATCTGATCAAATAATATCATGGAACATAAAAAGTAGAAAACTTAATTCTCTACAAAAAACGTCTCTTAACATTTTGCCATAGCTCGCTTCGTTTCCGAGATATTTGCAGATTTATCTCAAGGGAAGGGGCCTGACGGACATATTTCGAGATATTTCTTCTTCTTGTTGTTCTTCTTCTGCACAGCTAAGCTGGACGTGGCATTTACAGCTCGCAATAGTGCAGAGTTATCTCAAAGAAAGGGGCCACGGTGTTTCTGTATCTCTATTATGTTGGTGCGGCTTCGGAACTTTTAAATATCTCGATATATCTCGAAAACTACGCTTCTGATCAAAAAATATCATAGAACATAACTTGTAGGAAACATAATTCTCTACAAAAAAGGTCTCTTAACATTTTGCCATAGCTCGCTTCGTTTCCGAGATATGTGCAGATTTATCTCAAGGGAAGGGGCCTGACGGACATATTTCGAGATATTTCTTCTTCGTGTTGTTCTTCTTCCGCACAGCTAAGCTGGAAGTGGCATTTGCAGCTCGCAATAGTGCAGAGTTATCTCAAAGAAAGGGGCCACGGTGTTTCTGTACCTTTATTATGTTGGTGCAGCTTCGGAACTTTTAAATATCTTGATATATCTCGAGAACTACGCATCTGATCAAAAAATATCATAGAACATAAAAAGTAGGAAACTTAATTCTCTACAAAAAAGGTCTCTTAACATTTTCCCATAGCTGGCATCGTTTCCGAGATATTTGCAGATTTAGCTCAAGGCAAGGGGCCTGACGGACTTAATCCGAGATATTTCTTGTTCTTGTTGTGCTTCTTCTGCACAGCTAAGCTCGAACTGGCATTTGCAGCTCGCAATAGTGCAGAGTTATCTCACAGAAAGGGGCCACGGTGTTTCCGTATCTCTATTATGTTGGTGCGGCTTCGGAACTTTTAAATATCTTGATATATCTCGAAAACTACGCATCTGATCAAAAAGTATCATACAACATAAAAAGTAGGAAACTTAATTCTCTACAAAAAAGGTCTCTCAACATTTTGCCATAGCTCGCATTGTTTCCGAGATATTTGCAGATTTAGCTCAAGGGAAGGGGCCTGACGGACATATTCCGAGATATTTCTTGTTCTTGTTGTGCTTCTTCCGCACAGCTAAGCTCGAACTGGCATTTGCAGCTCGCAATAGTGCAGAGTTATCTCAAAGAAAGAGGCCACGGTGTTTCTGTACCTCTACAGGGTGTCCCGTAACTTGTGTAACTCCCGGAAACGGGGGGTTGCTGGGGTGATTCTAAACAACATTTTCCTTTACCAAAATGTCGTTTGAAGCTTCGTTTTTGAGTTATTAAAGAAAAACACTGGCCAATCAAGCGCGCCTTTAGCGCAGGCCGAACCACGAGAGCGTTGGCTTTCAGCCGTGCTCGGTCGTGGTCGTGAACAAACGCATTGGCACAAACGCATTCATTATTCATGAATAACGAATGATTCCACATTGTTCTTAATTTAAGACGATGTAACATTTATCGCACGCTTCACTTAATACCCACGCTGTGCCAATGCATTTGTTCACGACCACGACCGAGCGCCGTTGAAAGCCAACGCTGCCGTGGCTCAGCGCGCGCCCGGCGTGCGCTCTGATTGGCCAGCGTTTTTCTTTAATAACTCAAAAACGAAGCTTCAAAAGACATTTTGGTAAAGGAAAATGTTGTTCAGAATCACCCCAGCAACCCCCCGTTTCCGGGAGTTACACAAGTTACGGGACACCCTGTATTATGTTGGTGCGGCTTCGGAACTTTTAAATATCTTGATATATCTCGAGAACTACGCATCTGATCAAAAAATATCATAGAACATAAAAAGTAGGAAACTTAATTCTCTACAAAAAAGGTCTGTTAACATTTTGCCATAGCTCGCTTTGTTTGCGAGATATTTGCAGATTTATCTCAAGGGAAGGGGCCTGACGGACATATTTCGAGATATTTCTTCTTCTTGTTGTTCTTCTTCTGCACAGCTAAGCTGGAAGTGGCATTTGCAGCTCGCTATAGTGCAGAGTTATCTCAAAGAAAGAGGCCACGGTGTTTCTGTACCTCTATTATATTGGTGCAGCTTCGGAACTTTTAAATATCTTGATATATCTCGAGAACTACGCATCTGATCAAAAAATATCATAGAACATAAAAAGTAGAAAACTTAATTCTCTACAAAAAAGGTCTCTTAACATTTTGCCATAGCTTGCTTCGTTTCCGAGATATTTGCAGATTTATCTCAAGGGAAGGGGCCTGACGGACATATTTCGAGATATTTCTTGTTCTTGTTGTGCTTCTTCTGCACAGCTAAGCTCGAACTGGCATTTGCAGCTCGCAATAGTGCAGAGTTATCTCACAGAAAGGGGCCACGGTGTTTCCGTATCTCTATTATGTTGGTGCGGCTTCGGAACTTTTAAATATCTTGATATATCTCGAGAACTACGCATCTGATCAAAAAATATCATAGAACATAAAAAGTAGGAAACTTAATTCTCTACAAAAAAGGTCTGTTAACATTTTGCCATAGCTCGCTTCGTTTGCGAGATATTTGCAGATTTATCTCAAGGGAAGGGGCCTGACGGACATATTTCGAGATATTTCTTCTTCTTGTTGTTCTTCTTCTGCACAGCTAAGCTGGAAGTGGCATTTGCAGCTCGCTATAGTGCAGAGTTATCTCAAAGAAAGAGGCCACGGTGTTTCTGTACCTCTATTATATTGGTGCAGCTTCGGAACTTTTAAATATCTTGATATATCTCGAGAACTACGCATCTGATCAAAAAATATCATAGAACATAAAAAGTAGAAAACTTAATTCTCTACAAAAAAGGTCTCTTAACATTTTGCCATAGCTCGCTTCGTTTCCGAGATATTTGCAGATTTATCTCAAGGGAAGGGGCCTGACGGACATATTTCGAGATATTTCTTGTTCTTGTTGTGCTTCTTCTGCACAGCTAAGCTCGAACTGGCATTTGCAGCTCGCAATAGTGCAGAGTTATCTCACAGAAAGGGGCCACGGTGTTTCCGTATCTCTATTATGTTGGTGCGGCTTCGGAACTTTTAAATATCTTGATATATCTCGAGAACTACGCATCTGATCAAAAAATATCATAGAACATAAAAAGTAGGAAACTTAATTCTCTACAAAAAAGGTCTGTTAACATTTTGCCATAGCTCGCTTCGTTTGCGAGATATTTGCAGATTTATCTCAAGGGAAGGGGCCTGACGGACATATTTCGAGATATTTCTTCTTCTTGTTGTTCTTCTTCTGCACAGCTAAGCTGGAAGTGGCATTTGCAGCTCGCTATAGTGCAGAGTTATCTCAAAGAAAGAGGCCACGGTGTTTCTGTACCTCTATTATATTGGTGCAGCTTCGGAACTTTTAAATATCTTGATATATCTCGAGAACTACGCATCTGATCAAAAAATATCATAGAACATAAAAAGTAGAAAACTTAATTCTCTACAAAAAAGGTCTCTTAACATTTTGCCATAGCTCGCTTCGTTTCCGAGATATATGCAGATTTATCTCAAGGGAAGGGGCCTGACGGACATATTTCGAGATATTTCTTCTTCTTGTTGTTCTTCTTCTGCACAGCTAAGCTGGAAGTGGCATTTGCAGCTCGCAATAGTGCAGAGCTATCTCAAAGAAAGGGGCCACGGTGTTTCTGTATCTCTATTATGTTGGTGCGGCTTCGGAACTTTTAAATATCTCGATATATCTCGAAAACTACGCTTCTGATCAAAAAATATCATAGAACATAACTTGTAGGAAACATAATTCTCTACAAAAAAGGTCTCTTAACATTTTGCCATAGCTCGCTTCGTTTCCGAGATATGTGCAGATTTATCTCAAGGGAAGGGGCCTGACGGACATATTTCGAGATATTTCTTCTTCTTGTTGTTCTTCTTCTGCACAGCTAAGCTGGAAGTGGCATTTGCAGCTCGCAATAGTGCAGAGTTATCTCAAAGAAAGAGGCCACGGTGTTTCTGTACCTTTATTATGTTGGTGCAGCTTCGGAACTTTTAAATATCTTGATATATCTCGAGAACTACGCATCTGATCAAATAATATCATAGAACATAAAAAGTAGAAAACTTAATTCTCTACAAAAAACGTCTCTTAACATTTTGCCATAGCTCGCTTCGTTTCCGAGATATTTGCAGATTTATCTCAAGGGAAGGGGCCTGACGGACATATTTCGAGATATTTCTTCTTCTTGTTGTTCTTCTTCTGCACAGCTAAGCTGGACGTGGCATTTACAGCTCGCAATAGTGCAGAGTTATCTCAAAGAAAGGGGCCACGGTGTTTCTGTATCTCTATTATGTTGGTGCGGCTTCGGAACTTTTAAATATCTCGATATATCTCGAAAACTACGCTTCTGATCAAAAAATATCATAGAACATAACTTGTAGGAAACATAATTCTCTACAAAAAAGGTCTCTTAACATTTTGCCATAGCTCGCTTCGTTTCCGAGATATGTGCAGATTTATCTCAAGGGAAGGGGCCTGACGGACATATTTCGAGATATTTCTTCTTCGTGTTGTTCTTCTTCCGCACAGCTAAGCTGGAAGTGGCATTTGCAGCTCGCAATAGTGCAGAGTTATCTCAAAGAAAGGGGCCACGGTGTTTCTGTACCTTTATTATGTTGGTGCAGCTTCGGAACTTTTAAATATCTTGATATATCTCGAGAACTACGCATCTGATCAAAAAATATCATAGAACATAAAAAGTAGGAAACTTAATTCTCTACAAAAAAGGTCTCTTAACATTTTCCCATAGCTGGCATCGTTTCCGAGATATTTGCAGATTTAGCTCAAGGCAAGGGGCCTGACGGACTTAATCCGAGATATTTCTTCTTCTTGTTGTTCTTCTTCTGCACAGCTAAGCTGGAAGTGGCATTTGCGGCTCGCTCTAGTGCAGAGTTATCTCAAAGAAAGGGGCCACGGTGTTTCTGTATCTCTATTATGTTTGTGCGGCTTCGGAACTTTTAAATATCTTGATATATCTCGAGAACTACGCATCTGATCCAAAAATATCATAGAACATAAAAAGTAGGAAACTTAATTCTCTACAAAAAAGGTCTCTCAACATTTTGCCATAGCTCGCATTGTTTCCGAGATATTTGCAGATTTAGCTCAAGGGAAGGGGCCTGACGGACATATTCCGAGATATTTCTTGTTCTTGTTGTGCTTCTTCCGCACAGCTAAGCTCGAACTGGCATTTGCAGCTCGCAATAGTGCAGAGTTATCTCAAAGAAAGAGGCCACGGTGTTTCTGTACCTCTACAGGGTGTCCCGTAACTTGTGTAACTCCCGGAAACGGGGGGTTGCTGGGGTGATTCTAAACAACATTTTCCTTTACCAAAATGTCGTTTGAAGCTTCGTTTTTGAGTTATTAAAGAAAAACACTGGCCAATCAAGCGCGCCTTTAGCGCAGGCCGAACCACGAGAGCGTTGGCTTTCAGCCGTGCTCGGTCGTGGTCGTGAACAAACGCATTGGCACAAACGCATTCATTATTCATGAATAACGAATGATTCCACATTGTTCTTAATTTAAGACGATGTAACATTTATCGCACGCTTCACTTAATACCCACGCTGTGCCAATGCATTTGTTCACGACCACGACCGAGCGCCGTTGAAAGCCAACGCTGCCGTGGCTCAGCGCGCGCCCGGCGTGCGCTCTGATTGGCCAGCGTTTTTCTTTAATAACTCAAAAACGAAGCTTCAAAAGACATTTTGGTAAAGGAAAATGTTGTTCAGAATCACCCCAGCAACCCCCCGTTTCCGGGAGTTACACAAGTTACGGGACACCCTGTATTATGTTGGTGCGGCTTCGGAACTTTTAAATATCTTGATATATCTCGAGAACTACGCATCTGATCAAAAAATATCATAGAACATAAAAAGTAGGAAACTTAATTCTCTACAAAAAAGGTCTGTTAACATTTTGCCATAGCTCGCTTCGTTTGCGAGATATTTGCAGATTTATCTCAAGGGAAGGGGCCTGACGGACATATTTCGAGATATTTCTTCTTCTTGTTGTTCTTCTTCTGCACAGCTAAGCTGGAAGTGGCATTTGCAGCTCGCTATAGTGCAGAGTTATCTCAAAGAAAGAGGCCACGGTGTTTCTGTACCTCTATTATATTGGTGCAGCTTCGGAACTTTTAAATATCTTGATATATCTCGAGAACTACGCATCTGATCAAAAAATATCATACAACATAAAAAGTAGAAAACTTAATTCTCTACAAAAAAGGTCTCTTAACATTTTGCCATAGCTCGCTTCGTTTCCGAGATATTTGCAGATTTATCTCAAGGGAAGGGGCCTGACGGACATATTTCGAGATATTTCTTGTTCTTGTTGTGCTTCTTCTGCACAGCTAAGCTCGAACTGGCATTTGCAGCTCGCAATAGTGCAGAGTTATCTCACAGAAAGGGGCCACGGTGTTTCCGTATCTCTATTATGTTGGTGCGGCTTCGGAACTTTTAAATATCTTGATATATCTCGAGAACTACGCATCTGATCAAAAAATATCATAGAACATAAAAAGTAGGAAACTTAATTCTCTACAAAAAAGGTCTGTTAACATTTTGCCATAGCTCGCTTCGTTTGCCAGATATTTGCAGATTTATCTCAAGGGAAGGGGCCTGACGGACATATTTCGAGATATTTCTTCTTCTTGTTGTTCTTCTTCTGCACAGCTAAGCTGGAAGTGGCATTTGCAGCTCGCTATAGTGCAGAGTTATCTCAAAGAAAGAGGCCACGGTGTTTCTGTACCTCTATTATATTGGTGCAGCTTCGGAACTTTTAAATATCTTGATATATCTCGAGAACTACGCATCTGATCAAAAAATATCATAGAACATAAAAAGTAGAAAACTTAATTCTCTACAAAAAAGGTCTCTTAACATTTTGCCATAGCTCGCTTCGTTTCCGAGATATTTGCAGATTTATCTCAAGGGAAGGGGCCTGACGGACATATTTCGAGATATTTCTTCTTCTTGTTGTTCTTCTTCTGCACAGCTAAGCTGGAAGTGGCATTTGCAGCTCGCAATAGTGCAGAGCTATCTCAAAGAAAGGGGCCACGGTGTTTCTGTATCTCTATTATGTTGGAGCGGCTTCGGAACTTTTAAATATCTCGATATATCTCGAAAACTACGCTTCTGATCAAAAAATATCATAGAACATAAATGTAGGAAACATAATTCTCTACAAAAAAGGTCTCTTAACATTTTGCCATAGCTCGCTTCGTTTCCGAGATATGTGCAGATTTATCTCAAGGGAAGGGGCCTGACGGACATATTTCGAGATATTTCTTCTTCTTGTTGTTCTTCTTCTGCACAGCTAAGCTGGAAGTGGCATTTGCAGCTCGCAATAGTGCAGAGTTATCTCAAAGAAAGAGGCCACGGTGTTTCTGTACCTTTATTATGTTGGTGCAGCTTCGGAACTTTTAAATATCTTGATATATCTCGAGAACTACGCATCTGATCAAATAATATCATAGAACATAAAAAGTAGAAAACTTAATTCTCTACAAAAAACGTCTCTTAACATTTTGCCATAGCTCGCTTCGTTTCCGAGATATTTGCAGATTTATCTCAAGGGAAGGGGCCTGACGGACATATTTCGAGATATTTCTTCTTCTTGTTGTTCTTCTTCTGCACAGCTAAGCTGGACGTGGCATTTACAGCTCGCAATAGTGCAGAGTTATCTCAAAGAAAGGGGCCACGGTGTTTCTGTATCTCTATTATGTTGGTGCGGCTTCGGAACTTTTAAATATCTCGATATATCTCGAAAACTACGCTTCTGATCAAAAAATATCATAGAACATAACTTGTAGGAAACATAATTCTCTACAAAAAAGGTCTCTTAACATTTTGCCATAGCTCGCTTCGTTTCCGAGATATGTGCAGATTTATCTCAAGGGAAGGGGCCTGACGGACATATTTCGAGATATTTCTTCTTCGTGTTGTTCTTCTTCCGCACAGCTAAGCTGGAAGTGGCATTTGCAGCTCGCAATAGTGCAGAGTTATCTCAAAGAAAGAGGCCACGGTGTTTCTGTACCTTTATTATGTTGGTGCAGCTTCGGAACTTTTAAATATCTTGATATATCTCGAGAACTACGCATCTGATCAAATAATATCATAGAACATAAAAAGTAGAAAACTTAATTCTCTACAAAAAACGTCTCTTAACATTTTGCCATAGCTCGCTTCGTTTCCGAGACATTTGCAGATTTAGCTCAAGGCAAGGGGCCTGACGGACTTAATCCGAGATATTTCTTGTTCTTGTTGTGCTTCTTCTGCACAGCTAAGCTCGAACTGGCATTTGCAGCTCGCAATAGTGCAGAGTTATCTCACAGAAAGGGGCCACGGTGTTTCCGTATCTCTATTATGTTGGTGCGGCTTCGGAACTTTTAAATATCTTGATATATCTCGAAAACTACGCATCTGATCAAAACGTATCATACCACATAAAAAGTAGGAAACTTAATTCTCTACAAAAAAGGTCTCGTAACATTTTGCCATAGCTCGTTTCGTTTCCGAGATATTTGCAGATATATCTCAAGGGAAGGGGCCTGACGGACATATTTCGAGATATTTCTTCTTCTTGTTGTTCTTCTTCTGCACAGCTAAGCTGGAAGTGTCATTTGCAGCTCGCAATAGTGCAGAGTTATCTCAAAGAAAGGGGCCACGGTGTTTCTGTATCTCTATTATGTTGGTGTGGCTTCGGAACTTTTAAATATCTCGATATATCTCGAAAACTACGCTTCTGATCAAAAAATATCATAGAACATAACTTGTAGGAAACATAATTCTCTACAAAAAAGGTCTCTTAACATTTTGCCATAGCTCGCTTTGTTTCCGAGATATGTGCAGATTTATCTCAAGGGAAGGGGCCTGACGGACATATTTCGAGATATTTCTTCTTCTTGTTGTTCCTCTTCTGCACAGCTAAGCTGGAAGTGTCATTTGCAGCTCGCAATAGTGCAGAGTTATCTCAAAGAAAGGGGCCACGGTGTTTCTGTATCTCTATTATGTTGGTGCGGCTTCGGAACTTTTAAATATCTCGATATATCTCGAAAACTACGCTTCTGATCAAAAAATATCATGGAACATAACTTGTAGGAAACATAATTCTCTACAAAAAAGGTCTCTTAACATTTTGCCATAGCTCGCTTTGTTTCCGAGATATGTGCAGATTTATCTCAAGGGAAGGGGCCTGACGGACATATTTCGAGATATTTCTTCTTCTTGTTGTTCTTCTTCTGCACAGCTAAGCTGGAAGTGGCATTTGCAGCTCGCAATAGTGCAGAGTTATCTCAAAGAAAGAGGGCACGGTGTTTCTGTACCTCTATTATGTTGGTGCAGCTTCGGAACTTTTAAATATCTTGATATATCTCGAGAACTACGCATCTGATCAAATAATATCATACAAGATAAAAAGTAGAAAACTTAATTCTCTACAAAAAAGGTCTCTTAACATTTTGCCATAGCTCGCTTCGTTTCCGAGATATTTGCAGATTTATCTCAAGGGAAGGGGCCTGACGGACATATTTCGAGATATTTCTTGTTCTTGTTGTGCTTCTTCTGCACAGCTAAGCTCGAACTGGCATTTGCAGCTCGCAATAGTGCAGAGTTATCTCACAGAAAGGGGCCACGGTGTTTCCGTATCTCTATTATGTTGGTGCGGCTTCGGAACTTTTAAATATCTTGATATATCTCGAGAACTACGCATCTGATCAAAAAATATCATAGAACATAAAAAGTAGGAAACTTAATTCTCTACAAAAAAGGTCTGTTAACATTTTGCCATAGCTCGCTTCGTTTGCGAGATATTTGCAGATTTATCTCAAGGGAAGGGGCCTGACGGACATATTTCGAGATATTTCTTCTTCTTGTTGTTCTTCTTCTGCACAGCTAAGCTGGAAGTGGCATTTGCAGCTCGCTATAGTGCAGAGTTATCTCAAAGAAAGAGGCCACGGTGTTTCTGTACCTCTATTATATTGGTGCAGCTTCGGAACTTTTAAATATCTTGATATATCTCGAGAACTACGCATCTGATCAAAAAATATCATAGAACATAAAAAGTAGAAAACTTAATTCTCTACAAAAAAGGTCTCTTAACATTTTGCCATAGCTCGCTTCGTTTCCGAGATATTTGCAGATTTATCTCAAGGGAAGGGGCCTGACGGACATATTTCGAGATATTTCTTCTTCTTGTTGTTCTTCTTCTGCACAGCTAAGCTGGAAGTGGCATTTGCAGCTCGCAATAGTGCAGAGTTATCTCAAAGAAAGGGGCCACGGTGTTTCTGTATCTCTATTATGTTGGTGCGGCTTCGGAACTTTTAAATATATTGATATATCTCGAGAACTACGCATCTGATCAAAAAATATCATAGAACATAAAAAGTAGAAAACTTAATTCTCTACAAAAAAGGTCTCTTAACATTTTGCCATAGCTCGCTTCGTTTCCGAGATATATGCAGATTTATCTCAAGGGAAGGGGCCTGACGGACATATTTCGAGATATTTCTTCTTCTTGTTGTTCTTCTTCTGCACAGCTAAGCTGGAAGTGGCATTTGCAGCTCGCAATAGTGCAGAGTTATCTCAAAGAAAGGGGCCACGGTGTTTCTGTATCTCTATTATGTTGGTGCGGCTTCGGAACTTTTAAATATCTCGATATATCTCGAAAACTACGCTTCTGATCAAAAAATATCATAGAACATAACTTGTAGGAAACATAATTCTCTACAAAAAAGGTCTCTTAACATTTTGCCATAGCTCGCTTCGTTTCCGAGATATGTGCAGATTTATCTCAAGGGAAGGGGCCTGACGGACATATTTCGAGATATTTCTTCTTCGTGTTGTTCTTCTTCCGCACAGCTAAGCTGGAAGTGGCATTTGCAGCTCGCAATAGTGCAGAGTTATCTCAAAGAAAGAGGCCACGGTGTTTCTGTACCTTTATTATGTTGGTGCAGCTTCGGAACTTTTAAATATCTTGATATATCTCGAGAACTACGCATCTGATCAAATAATATCATAGAACATAAAAAGTAGAAAACTTAATTCTCTACAAAAAACGTCTCTTAACATTTTGCCATAGCTCGCTTCGTTTCCGAGATATTTGCAGATTTAGCTCAAGGCAAGGGGCCTGACGGACTTAATCCGAGATATTTCTTGTTCTTGTTGTGCTTCTTCTGCACAGCTAAGCTCGAACTGGCATTTGCAGCTCGCAATAGTGCAGAGTTATCTCACAGAAAGGGGCCACGGTGTTTCCGTATCTCTATTATGTTGGTGCGGCTTCGGAACTTTTAAATATCTTGATATATCTCGAAAACTACGCATCTGATCAAAAAGTATCATACCACATAAAAAGTAGGAAACTTAATTCTCTACAAAAAAGGTCTCGTATCATTTTGCCATAGCTCGTTTCGTTTCCGAGATATTTGCAGATATATCTCAAGGGAAGGGGCCTGACGGACATATTTCGAGATATTTCTTCTTCTTGTTGTTCTTCTTCTGCACAGCTAAGCTGGAAGTGTCATTTGCAGCTCGCAATAGTGCAGAGTTATCTCAAAGAAAGGGGCCACGGTGTTTCTGTATCTCTATTATGTTGGTGCGGCTTCGGAACTTTTAAATATCTCGATATATCTCGAAAACTACGCTTCTGATCAAAAAATATCATAGAACATAACTTGTAGGAAACATAATTCTCTACAAAAAAGGTCTCTTAACATTTTGCCATAGCTCGCTTTGTTTCCGAGATATGTGCAGATTTATCTCAAGGGAAGGGGCCTGACGGACATATTTCGAGATATTTCTTCTTCTTGTTGTTCTTCTTCTGCACAGCTAAACTGGAAGTGGCATTTGCAGCTCGCAATAGTGCAGAGTTATCTCAAAGAAAGAGGCCACGGTGTTTCTGTACCTCTATTATGTTGGTGCGGCTTCGGCACTTTTAAATATCTTGATATATCTCGAGAACTACGCATCTGATCAAAAAATATCGTAGAACGTAAAAAGTAGGAAACTTAATTCTCTACAAAAAAGGTCTCTTAACATTTTTCCATAGCTCGCTTCGTTTCCAAGATATTTGCAGATATATCTCAAGGGAAGGGGCATGACGGACATATTTCGAGATATTTCTTCTTCTTGTTGTTCTTCTTCTGCACAGCTAAGCTGGAAGTGGCATTTGCAGCTCGCAACAGTGCAGAGTTATCTCAAAGAAAGAGGCCACGGTGTTTCTGTACCTCTATTATATTGGTGCAGCTTCGGAACTTTTAAATATCTTGATATATCTCGAGAACTACGCATCTGATCAAAAAATATCATAGAACATAAAAAGTAGAAAACATAATTCTCTACAAAAAAGGTCTCTTAACATTTTGCCATAGCTCGCTTCGTTTCCGAGATATATGCAGATTTATCTCAAGGGAAGGGGCCTGACGGACATATTTCGAGATATTCCTTCTTCTTGTTGTTCTTCTTCTGCACAGCTAAGCTGGAAGTGGCATTTGCAGCTCGCAATAGTGCAGAGTTATCTCAAAGAAAGGGGCCACGGTGTTTCTGTATTTCTATTATGTTGGTGCGGCTTAGGAACTTTTAAATATCTTGATATATCTCGAGAACTACGCATCTGATCAAAAAATATCATAGAACATAAAAAGTAGGAAACTTAATTCTCTACAAAAAAGGTCTCTTAACATTTTGCCATAGCTCGCTTCGTTTTCGAGATATTTGCAGATTTATCTCAAGGGAAGGGGCCTGACGGACATATTTCGAGATATTCTTGTTGTTCTTCTTCTGCACAGCTAAACTGGAAGTGGCATTTCCAGCTCGCAATAGTGCAGAGTTATCTCAAAGAAAGGGGCCACGGTGTTTCTGTATCTCTATTATGTTGGTGCGGCTTCGGAACTTTTAAATATCTTGATATATCTCGAGAACTACGCATCTGATCAAAAAATATCGTAGAACATAAAAAGTAGGAAACTTAATTCTCTACAAAAAAGGTCTCTTAACATTTTGCCATAGCTCGCTTCGTTTCCGAGATATTTGCAGATATATCTCAAGGGAAGGGGCCTGACGGACATATTTCGAGATATTTCTTGTTCTTGTTGTTCTTCTTCTGCACAGCTAAGCTGGAAGTGGCATTTGCAGCTCGCAATAGTGCAGAGTTATCTCAAAGAAAGGGGCCACGGTGTTTCTGTATCTCTATTATGTTGGTGCGGCTTCGGAACTTTTAAATATCTTGATATATCTCGAGAACTACGCATCTGATCAAAAAATATCATACAACATAAAACGTAGGAAACTTAATTCTCTACAAAAAAGGTCTCTTAACATTTTGCCATAGCTCGCTTCGTTTCCGAGATATTTGCAGATTTATCTCAAGGGAAGGGGCCTGACGGACATATTTCGAGATGTTTCTTCTTCTTGTTGTTCTTCTTCTGCACAGCTAAGCTGGAAGTGGCATTTGCAGCTCGCAATAGTGCAGAGTTATCTCAAAGAAAGGGGCCACGGTGTATCTGTATCTCTATTATGTTGGTGCGGCTTCGGAACTTTTAAATATCTTGATATATCTCGAGAACTACGCATCTGATCAAAAAATATCATAGAACATAAAGAGTAGGAAACTTAATTCTCTACAAAAAAGGTCTCTTAACATTTTGCCATAGCTCGCTTCGTTTTCGAGATATTTGCAGATATATCTCAAGGGAAGGGGCCTGACGGACATATTTCGAGATATTTCTTCTTATTGTTGTTCTTCTTCTGCACAGCTAAGCTGGAAGTGGCATTTGCGGCTCGCACTAGTGCAGAGTTATCTCAAAGAAAGGGGCCACGGTGTTTCTGTATCTCTATTATGTTGGTGCGGCTTCGGAACTTTTAAATATCTCGATATATCTCGAAAACTACGCTTCTGATCAAAAAATATCATAGAACATAACTTGTAGGAAACATAATTCTCTACAAAAAAGGTCTCTTAACATTTTGCCATAGCTCGCTTTGTTTCCGAGATATGTGCAGATTTATCTCAAGGGAAGGGGCCTGACGGACATATTTCGAGATATTTCTTCTTCTTGTTGTTCCTCTTCTGCACAGCTAAGCTGGAAGTGTCATTTGCAGCTCGCAATAGTGCAGAGTTATCTCAAAGAAAGGGGCCACGGTGTTTCTGTATCTCTATTATGTTGGTGCGGCTTCGGAACTTTTAAATATCTCGATATATCTCGAAAACTACGCTTCTGATCAAAAAATATCATAGAACATAACTTGTAGGAAACATAATTCTCTACAAAAAAGGTCTCTTAACATTTTGCCATAGCTCGCTTTGTTTCCGAGATATGTGCAGATTTATCTCAAGGGAAGGGGCCTGACGGACATATTTCGAGATATTTCTTCTTCTTGTTGTTCTTCTTCTGCACAGCTAAGCTGGAAGTGGCATTTGCAGCTCGCAATAGTGCAGAGTTATCTCAAAGAAAGAGGGCACGGTGTTTCTGTACCTCTATTATGTTGGTGCAGCTTCGGAACTTTTAAATATCTTGATATATCTCGAGAACTACGCATCTGATCAAATAATATCATACAACATAAAAAGTAGAAAACTTAATTCTCTACAAAAAAGGTCTCTGAACATTTTGCCATAGCTCGCTTCGTTTCCGAGATATTTGCAGATTTATCTCAAGGGAAGGGGCCTGACGGACATATTTCGAGATATTTCTTCTTCTTGTTGTTCTTCTTCTGCACAGCTAAGCTGGAAGTGGCATTTGCAGCTCGCAATAGTGCAGAGTTATCTCAAAGAAAGAGGCCACGGTGTTTCTGTACCTCTATTATGTTGGTGCAGCTTCGGAACTTTTAAATATCTTGATATATTTCGAGAACTACGCATCTGATCAAATAATATCATAGAACATAAAAAGTAGAAAACTTAATTCTCTACAAAAAAGGTCTCTTAACATTTTGCCATAGCTCGCTTCGTTTCCGAGATATTTGCAGATTTATCTCAAGGGAAGGGGCCTGACGGACATATTTCGAGATATTTCTTCTTCTTGTTGTTCTTCTTCTGCACAGCTAAACTGGAAGTGGCATTTCCAGCTCGCAATAGTGCAGAGTTATCTCAAAGAAAGGGGCCACGGTGTTTCTGTATCTCTATTATGTTGGTGCGGCTTCGGAACTTTTAAATATCTTGATATATCTCGAGAACTACGCATCTGATCAAAAAATATCATACAACATCAATTGTAGGAAACATAATTCTCTACAAAAAAGGTCTCTTAACATTTTGCCATAGCTCGCTTTGTTTCCGAGATATGTGCAGATTTATCTCAAGGGAAGGGGCCTGACGGACATATTTCGAGATATTTCTTCTTCTTGTTGTTCTTCTTTTGCACAGCTAAGCTGGAAGTGGCATTTGCAGCTCGCAATAGTGCAGAGTTATCTCAAAGAAAGGGGCCACGGTGTTTCTGTATCTCTATTATGTTGGTGCGGCTTCGGAACTTTTAAATATCTCGATATATCTCGAAAACTACGCTTCTGATCAAAAAATATCATAGAACATAACTTGTAGGAAACATAATTCTCTACAAAAAAGGTCTCTTAACATTTTGCCATAGCTCGCTTTGTTTCCGAGATATGTGCAGATTTATCTCAAGGGAAGGGGCCTGACGGACATATTTCGAGATATTTCTTCTTCTTGTTGTTCTTCTTCTGCACAGCTAAACTGGAAGTGGCATTTGCAGCTCGCAATAGTGCAGAGTTATCTCAAAGAAAGAGGGCACGGTGTTTCTGTACCTCTATTATGTTGGTGCAGCTTCGGAACTTTTAAATATCTTGATATATCTCGAGAACTACGCATCTGATCAAATAATATCATACAACATAAAAAGTAGAAAACTTAATTCTCTACAAAAAAGGTCTCTTAACATTTTGCCATAGCTCGCTTCGTTTCCGAGATATTTGCAGATTTATCTCAAGGGAAGGGGCCTGATGGACATATTTCGAGATATTTCTTCTTCTTGTTGTTCTTCTTCTCCACAGCTAAGCTGGAAGTGGCATTTGCAGCTCGCAATAGTGCAGAGTTATCTCAAAGAAAGAGGCCACGGTGTTTCTGTACCTCTATTATGTTGGTGCGGCTTCGGCACTTTTAAATATCTTGATATATCTCGAGAACTACGCATCTGATCAAAAAATATCGTAGAACGTAAAAAGTAGGAAACTTAATTCTCTACAAAAAAGGTCTCTTAACATTTTTCCATAGCTCGCTTCGTTTCCAAGATATTTGCAGATATATCTCAAGGGAAGGGGCATGACGGACATATTTCGAGATATTTCTTCTTCTTGTTGTTCTTCTTCTGCACAGCTAAGCTGGAAGTGGCATTTGCAGCTCGCAACAGTGCAGAGTTATCTCAAAGAAAGAGGCCACGGTGTTTCTGTACCTCTATTATATTGGTGCAGCTTCGGAACTTTTAAATATCTTGTTATATCTCGAGAACTACGCATCTGATCCAAAAATATCATAAAACATAAAAAGTAGAAAACATAATTCTCTACAAAAAAGGTCTCTTAACATTTTGCCATAGCTCGCTTCGTTTCCGAGATATATGCAGATTTATCTCAAGGGAAGGGGCCTGACGGACATATTTCGAGATATTCCTTCTTCTTGTTGTTCTTCTTCTGCACAGCTAAGCTGGAAGTGGCATTTGCAGCTCGCAATAGTGCAGAGTTATCTCAAAGAAAGGGGCCACGGTGTTTCTGTATTTCTATTATGTTGGTGCGGCTTAGGAACTTTTAAATATCTTGATATATCTCGAGAACTACGCATCTGATCAAAAAATATCATAGAACATAAAAAGTAGGAAACTTAATTCTCTACAAAAAAGGTCTCTTAACATTTTGCCATAGCTCGCTTCGTTTTCGAGATATTTGCAGATTTATCTCAAGGGAAGGGGCCTGACGGACATATTTCGAGATATTCTTGTTGTTCTTCTTCTGCACAGCTAAACTGGAAGTGGCATTTCCAGCTCGCAATAGTGCAGAGTTATCTCAAAGAAAGGGGCCACGGTGTTTCTGTATCTCTATTATGTTGGTGCGGCTTCGGAACTTTTAAATATCTTGATATATCTCGAGAACTACGCATCTGATCAAAAAATATCGTAGAACATAAAAAGTAGGAAACTTAATTCTCTACAAAAAAGGTCTCTTAACATTTTGCCATAGCTCGCTTCGTTTCCGAGATATTTGCAGATATATCTCAAGGGAAGGGGCCTGACGGACATATTTCGAGATATTTCTTGTTCTTGTTGTTCTTCTTCTGCACAGCTAAGCTGGAAGTGGCATTTGCAGCTCGCAATAGTGCAGAGTTATCTCAAAGAAAGGGGCCACGGTGTTTCTGTATCTCTATTATGTTGGTGCGGCTTCGGAACTTTTAAATATCTTGATATATCTCGAGAACTACGCATCTGATCAAAAAATATCATACAACATAAAACGTAGGAAACTTAATTCTCTACAAAAAAGGTCTCTTAACATTTTGCCATAGCTCGCTTCGTTTCCGAGATATTTGCAGATTTATCTCAAGGGAAGGGGCCTGACGGACATATTTCGAGATATTTCTTCTTCTTGTTGTTCTTCTTCTGCACAGCTAAGCTGGAAGTGGCATTTGCAGCTCGCAATAGTGCAGAGTTATCTCAAAGAAAGGGGCCACCGTGTATCTGTATCTCTATTATGTTGGTGCGGCTTCGGAACTTTTAAATATCTTGATATATCTCGAGAACTACGCATCTGATCAAAAAATATCATAGAACATAAAGAGTAGGAAACTTAATTCTCTACAAAAAAGGTCTCTTAACATTTTGCCATAGCTCGCTTCGTTTTCGAGATATTTGCAGATATATCTCAAGGGAAGGGGCCTGACGGACATATTTCGAGATATTTCTTCTTATTGTTGTTCTTCTTCTGCACAGCTAAGCTGGAAGTGGCATTTGCGGCTCGCACTAGTGCAGAGTTATCTCAAAGAAAGGGGCCACGGTGTTTCTGTATCTCTATTATGTTGGTGCGGCTTCGGAACTTTTAAATATCTCGATATATCTCGAAAACTACGCTTCTGATCAAAAAATATCATAGAACATAACTTGTAGGAAACATAATTCTCTACAAAAAAGGTCTCTTAACATTTTGCCATAGCTCGCTTTGTTTCCGAGATATGTGCAGATTTATCTCAAGGGAAGGGGCCTGACGGACATATTTCGAGATATTTCTTCTTCTTGTTGTTCTTCTTCTGCACAGCTAAGCTGGAAGTGGCATTTGCAGCTCGCAATAGTGCAGAGTTATCTCAAAGAAAGAGGCCACGGTGTTTCTGTACCTCTATTATGTTGGTGCAGCTTCGGAACTTTTAAATATCTTGATATATTTCGAGAACTACGCATCTGATCAAATAATATCATAGAACATAAAAAGTAGAAAACTTAATTCTCTACAAAAAAGGTCTCTTAACATTTTGCCATAGCTCGCTTCGTTTCCGAGATATTTGCAGATTTATCTCAAGGGAAGGGGCCTGACGGACATATTTCGAGATATTTCTTCTTCTTGTTGTTCTTCTTCTGCACAGCTAAACTGGAAGTGGCATTTCCAGCTCGCAATAGTGCAGAGTTATCTCAAAGAAAGGGGCCACGGTGTTTCTGTATCTCTATTATGTTGGTGCGGC
The DNA here is from genome assembly GCF_051020975.1 of Osmia lignaria lignaria. NCBI lineage: Eukaryota > Metazoa > Arthropoda > Insecta > Hymenoptera > Megachilidae > Osmia > Osmia lignaria. Next base: position 18,103,679 of record NW_027478161.1, read on the forward strand.
TTCGGAACTTTTAAATATCTTGATATATCTCGAGAACTACGCATCTGATCAAAAAATATCATAGAACATAAAAAGTAGGAAACTTAATTCTCTACAAAAAAGGTCTCTTAACATTTTGCCATAGCTCGCTTCGTTTCCGAGATATTTGCAGATACATCTTAAGGGACGGGGCCTGACGGACATATTTCGAGATATTTCTTCTTCTTGTTGTTCTTCTTTTGCACAGCTAAGCTGGAAGTGGCATTTGCAGCTCGCAATAGTGCAGAGTTATCTCAAAGAAAGGGGCCACGGTGTTTCTGTATCTCTATTATGTTGGTGCGGCTTCGGCACTTTTAAATATCTTGATATATCTCGAGAACTACGCATCTGATCAAAAAATATCGTAGAACGTAAAAAGTAGGAAACTTAATTCTCTACAAAAAAGGTCTCTTAACATTTTTCCATAGCTCGCTTCGTTTCCAAGATATTTGCAGATATATCTCAAGGGAAGGGGCATGACGGACATATTTCGAGATATTTCTTCTTCTTGTTGTTCTTCTTCTGCACAGCTAAGCTGGAAGTGGCATTTGCAGCTCGCAACAGTGCAGAGTTATCTCAAAGAAAGAGGCCACGGTGTTTCTGTACCTCTATTATATTGGTGCAGCTTCGGAACTTTTAAATATCTTGATATATCTCGAGAACTACGCTTCTGATCAAAAAATATCATAGAACATAAAAAGTAGAAAACATAATTCTCTACAAAAAAGGTCTCTTAACATTTTGCCATAGCTCGCTTCGTTTCCGAGATATATGCAGATTTATCTCAAGGGAAGGGGCCTGACGGACATATTTCGAGATATTCCTTCTTCTTGTTGTTCTTCTTCTGCACAGCTAAGCTGGAAGTGGCATTTGCAGCTCGCAATAGTGCAGAGTTATCTCAAAGAAAGGGGCCACGGTGTTTCTGTATTTCTATTATGTTGGTGCGGCTTAGGAACTTTTAAATATCTTGATATATCTCGAGAACTACGCATCTGATCAAAAAATATCATAGAACATAAAAAGTAGGAAACTTAATTCTCTACAAAAAAGGTCTCTTAACATTTTGCCATAGCTCGCTTCGTTTTCGAGATATTTGCAGATTTATCTCAAGGGAAGGGGCCTGACGGACATATTTCGAGATATTCTTGTTGTTCTTCTTCTGCACAGCTAAACTGGAAGTGGCATTTCCAGCTCGCAATAGTGCAGAGTTATCTCAAAGAAAGGGGCCACGGTGTTTCTGTATCTCTATTATGTTGGTGCGGCTTCGGAACTTTTAAATATCTTGACATATCTCGAGAACTACGCATCTGATCAAAAAATATCGTAGAACATAAAAAGTAGGAAACTTAATTCTCTACAAAAAAGGTCTCTTAACATTTTGCCATAGCTCGCTTCGTTTCCGAGATATTTGCAGATATATCTCAAGGGAAGGGGCCTGACGGACATATTTCGAGATATTTCTTGTTCTTGTTGTTCTTCTTCTGCACAGCTAAGCTGGAAGTGGCATTTGCAGCTCGCAATAGTGCAGAGTTATCTCAAAGAAAGGGGCCACGGTGTTTCTGTATCTCTATTATGTTGGTGCGGCTTCGGAACTTTTAAATATCTTGATATATCTCGAGAACTACGCATCTGATCAAAAAATATCATACAACATAAAACGTAGGAAACTTAATTCTCTACAAAAAAGGTCTCTTAACATTTTGCCATAGCTCGCTTCGTTTCCGAGATATTTGCAGATTTATCTCAAGGGAAGGGGCCTGACGGACATATTTCGAGATATTTCTTCTTCTTGTTGTTCTTCTTCTGCACAGCTAAGCTGGAAGTGGCATTTGCAGCTCGCAATAGTGCAGAGTTATCTCAAAGAAAGGGGCCACGGTGTATCTGTATCTCTATTATGTTGGTGCGGCTTCGGAACTTTTAAATATCTTGATATATCTCGAGAACTACGCATCTGATCAAAAAATATCATAGAACATAAAGAGTAGGAAACTTAATTCTCTACAAAAAAGGTCTCTTAACATTTTGCCATAGCTCGCTTCGTTTTCGAGATATTTGCAGATATATCTCAAGGGAAGGGGCCTGACGGACATATTTCGAGATATTTCTTCTTATTGTTGTTCTTCTTCTGCACAGCTAAGCTGGAAGTGGCATTTGCGGCTCGCACTAGTGCAGAGTTATCTCAAAGAAAGGGGCCACGGTGTTTCTGTATCTCTATTATGTTGGTGCGGCTTCGGAGCTTTGAAATATCTTGATATATCTCGAGAACTACGCATCTGATCAAAAAATATCGTAGAACATAAAAAGTAGGAAACTTAATTCTCTACAAATAAGGTCTCTTAATATTTTGCCATAGCTCGCTTCGTTTTCGAGATATTTGCAGATTTATCTCAAGGGAAGGGGCCTGACGGACATATTTCGAGATATTTCTTCTTCTTGTTGTTCTTCTTCTGCACAGCTAAGCTGGAAGTGGCATTTGCAGCTCGCAATAGTGCAGAGTTATCTCAAAGAAAGCGGCCACGGTGTTTCTGTATCTCTATTATGTTGGTGCGGCTTCGGAACTTTTAAATATATTGATATATCTCGAGAACTACGCATCTGATCAAAAAATATCATAGAACATAAAAAGCAGGAAACTTAATTCTCTACAAAAAAGGTCTCTTAAGATTTTGCCATAGCTCGCTTCGTTTTCGAGATATTTGCAGATTTATCTCAAGGGAAGGGGCCTGACGGACATATTTCGAGATATTTCTTCTTCTTGTTGTTCTTCTTCTGCACAGCTAAGCTGGAAGTGGCATTTCCAGCACGCAATAGTGCAGAGTTATCTCAAAGAAAGGGGCCACGGTGTTTCTGTATCTCTATTATGTTGGTGCGGCTTCGGAACTTTTAAATATCTTGATATATCTCGAGAACTACGCATCTGATCAAAAAATATCATAGAACATAAAAAGTAGGAAACTTAATTCTCTACAAAAAAGGTCTCTTAACATTTTGCCATAGCTCGCTTCGTTTCCGAGATATTTGCAGATTTATCTCAAGGGAAGGGGCCTGACAGACATATTTCGAGATATTTCTTCTTCTTGTTGTTCTTCTTCTGCACAGCTAAACTGGAAGTGGCATTTCCAGCTCGCAATAGTGCAGAGTTATCTCAAAGAAAGTGGCCACGGTGTTTCTGTATCTCTATTATGTTGGTGCGGCTTCGGAACTTTTAAATATCTTGATATATCTCGAGAACTACGCATCTGATCAAAAAATATCGTAGAACATAAAAAGTAAGAAACTTAATTCTCTACAAAAAAGGTCTCTTAACATTTTGCCATAGCTCGCTTCGTTTCCGAGATATTTGCAGATATATCTCAAGGGAAGGGGCCTGACGGACATATTTCGAGATATTTCTTCTTCTTGTTGTTCTTCTTCTGCACAGCTAAGCTAGAAGTGGCATTTGCAGCTCGCAATAGTGCAGAGTTATCTCCAAGAAAGGGGCCACGGTGTTTCTGTATCTCTATTATGTTGGTGCGGCTTCGGAACTTTTAAATATCTTGATATATCTCGAGAACTACGCATCTGATCAAAAAATATCATAGAACATAAAAAGTAGGAAACATAATTCTCTACAAAAAAGGTCTCTTAACATTTTGCCATAGCTCGCTTCGTTTCCGAGATATTTGCAGATTTATCTCAAGGGAAGGGGCCTGACGGACATATTTCGAGATATTTCTTCTTCTTGTTGTTCTTCTTCTGCACAGCTAAACTGGAAGTGGCATTTCCAGCTCGCAATAGTGCAGAGTTATCTCAAAGAAAGGGGCCACGGTGTTTCTGTATCTCTATTATGTTGGTGCGGCTTCGGAACTTTTAAATATCTCGATATATCTCGAAAACTACACTTCTGATCAAAAAATATCATAGAACATCAATTGTAGGAAACATAATTCTCTACAAAAAAGGTCTCTTAACATTTTGCCATAGCTCGCTTCGTTTCCGAGATATTTGCAGATACATCTCAAGGGACGGGGCCTGACGGACATATTTCGAGATATTTCTTCTTCTTGTTGTTCTTCTTCTGCACAGCTAAGCTGGAAGTGGCATTTGCAGCTCGCAATAGTGCAGAGTAATCTCAAAGAAAGGGGCCACGGTGTTTCTGTATCTCTATTATGTTGGTGCGGCTTCGGAACTTTTAAATATCTCGATATATCTCGAGAACTACGCATCTGATCAAAAAATATCATAGAACATAAAGAGTAGGAAACTTAATTCTCTACAAAAAAGGTCTCTTAACATTTTGCCATAGCTCGCCTCGTTTTCGAGATATTTGCAGATATATCTCAAGGGAAGGGGCCTGACGGACATATTTCGAGATATTTCTTCTTATTGTTGTTCTTCTTCTGCACAGCTAAGCTGGAAGTGGCATTTGCGGCTCGCACTAGTGCAGAGTTATCTCAAAGAAAGGGGCCACGGTGTTTCTGTATCTCTATTATGTTAGTGCGGCTTCGGAGCTTTTAAATATCTTGATATATCTCGAGAACTACGCATCTGATCAAAAAATATCGTAGAACATAAAAAGTAGGAAACTTAATTCTGTACAAATAAGGTCTCTTGATATTTTGCCATAGCTCGCTTCGTTTTCGAGATATTTGCAGATATATCTCAAGGGAAGGGGCCTGACGGACATATTTCGAGATATTTCTTCTTCTTGTTGTTCTTCTTCTGCACAGCTAAGCTGGAAGTGGCATTTGCAGCTCGCAATAGTGCAGAGTTATCTCAAAGAAAGGGGCCACGGTGTTTCTGTATCTCTATTATGTTGGTGCGGCTTCGGAACTTTTAAATATCTTGATATATCTCGAGAACTACGCATCTGATCAAAAAATATCATAGAACATAAAAAGTAGGAAACTTAATTCTCTACAAAAAAGGTCTCTTAGCATTTTGCCATAGCTCGCTTCGTTTCCGAGATATTTGCAGATTTATCTCAAGGGAAGGGGCCTGACGGACATATTTCGAGATATTTCTTCTTCTTGTTGTTCTTCTTCTGCACAGCTAAGCTGGAAGTGGCATTTGCGGCTCGCACTAGTGCAGAGTTATCTCAAAGAAAGGGGCCACGGTGTTTCTGTATCTCTATTATGTTGGTGCGGCTTCGGAACTTTTAAATATCTTGATATATCTCGAGAACTACGCATCTGATCAAAAAATATCATAGAACATAAAACGTAGGAAACTTAATTCTCTACAAAAAAAGTCTCTTAACATTTTGCCATAGCTCGCTTCGTTTCCGAGATATTTGCAGATTTATCTCAAGGGAAGGGGCCTGACGGACATATTTCGAGATATTTCTTCTTCTTGTTGTTCTTCTTCTGCACAGCTAAACTGGAAGTGGCATTTCCAGCTCGCAATAGTGCAGAGTTATCTCAAAGAAAGGGGCCACGGTGTTTCTGTATCTCTATTATGTTGGTGCGGCTTCGGAACTTTTAAATATCTCGATATATCTCGAAAACTACACTTCTGATCAAAAAATATCATAGAACATCAATTGTAGGAAACATAATTCTCTACAAAAAAGGTCTCTTAACATTTTGCCATAGCTCGCTTCGTTTCCGAGATATTTGCAGATACATCTCAAGGGACGGGGCCTGACGGACATATTTCGAGATATTTCTTCTTCTTGTTGTTCTTCTTCTGCACAGCTAAGCTGGAAGTGGCATTTGCAGCTCGCAATAGTGCAGAGTTATCTCAAAGAAAGAGGCCACGGTGTTTCTGAATCTCTATTATGTTGGTGCGGCTTCGGAACTTTTAAATATCTCGATATATCTCGAAAACTACGCTTCTGATCAAAAAATATCATAGAACATAAAAAGTAGGAAACTTAATTCTCTACAAAAAAGGTCTCTTAACATTTTGCCATAGCTCGCTTCGTTTCCGAGATATTTGCAGATTTATCTCAAGGGAAGGGGCCTGACGGACATATTTCGAGATATTTCTTCTTCTTGTTGTTCTTCTTCTGCACAGCTAAGCTGGAAGTGGCATTTGCAGCTCGCAATAGTGCAGAGTTATCTCAAAGAAAGGGGCCACGGTGTTTCTGTATCTCTATTATGTTGGTGCGGCTTCGGAACTTTTAAATATCTCGATATATCTCGAGAACTACGCATCTGATCAAAAAATATCATAGAACATAAAGAGTAGGAAACTTAATTCTCTACAAAAAAGGTCTCTTAACATTTTGCCATAGCTCGCTTCGTTTTCGAGATATTTGCAGATATATCTCAAGGGAAGGGGCCTGACGGACATATTTCGAGATATTTCTTCTTATTGTTGTTCTTCTTCTGCACAGCTAAGCTGGAAGTGGCATTTGCGGCTCGCACTAGTGCAGAGTTATCTCAAAGAAAGGGGCCACGGTGTTTCTGTATCTCTATTATGTTAGTGCGGCTTCGGAGCTTTTAAATATCTTGATATATCTCGAGAACTACGCATCTGATCAAAAAATATCGTAGAACATAAAAAGTAGGAAACTTAATTCTGTACAAATAAGGTCTCTTGATATTTTGCCATAGCTCGCTTCGTTTTCGAGATATTTGCAGATATATCTCAAGGGAAGGGGCCTGACGGACATATTTCGAGATATTTCTTCTTCTTGTTGTTCTTCTTCTGCACAGCTAAGCTGGAAGTGGCATTTGCAGCTCGCAATAGTGCAGAGTTATCTCAAAGAAAGGGGCCACGGTGTTTCTGTATCTCTATTATGTTGGTGCGGCTTCGGAACTTTTAAATATCTTGATATATCTCGAGAACTACGCATCTGATAAAAAAATATCATACAACATAAAAAGTAGGAAACTTAATTCTCTACAAAAAAGGTCTCTTAGCATTTTGCCATAGCTCGCTTCGTTTCCGAGATATTTGCAGATTTATCTCAAGGGAAGGGGCCTGACGGACATATTTCGAGATATTTCTTCTTCTTGTTGTTCTTCTTCTGCACAGCTAAGCTGGAAGTGGCATTTGCGGCTCGCACTAGTGCAGAGTTATCTCAAAGAAAGGGGCCACGGTGTTTCTGTATCTCTATTATGTTGGTGCCGCTTCGGATCTTTTAAATATCTCGATATATCTCGAGAACTACGCATCTGATCAAAAAATATCATAGAACATAAAAAGTAGGAAACTTAATTCTCTACAAAAAAGGTCTCTTAACATTTTGCCATAGCTCGCTTCGTTTCCGAGATATTTGCAGATACATCTCAAGGGACGGGGCCTGACGGACATATTTCGAGATATTTCTTCTTCTTGTTGTTCTTCTTTTGCACAGCTAAGCTGGAAGTGGCATTTGCAGCTCGCAATAGTGCAGAGTTATCTCAAAGAAAGGGGCCACGGTGTTTCTGTATCTCTATTATGTTGGTGCGGCTTCGGAACTTTTAAAAAATCTTGATATATCTCGAGAACCACGCATCTGATCAAAAAATATCATAGAACATAAAAAGTAGGAAACTTAATTCTCTACAAAAAAGGTCTCTTAACATTTTGCCATAGCTCGCTTCGTTTTCGAGATATTTGCAGATTTATCTCAAGGGAAGGGGCCTGACGGACATATTTCGAGATATTTCTTCTTCTTGTTGTTCTTCTTCTGCACAGCTAAGCTGGAAGTGGCATTTGCAGCTCGCAATAGTGCAGAGTTATCTCAAAGAAAGGGGCCACGGTGTTTCTGTATCTCTATTATTTTGGTGCGGCTTCGGAACTTTTAAATATCTTGATATATCTCGAGAACTACGCATCTGATCAAAAAATATCATAGAACATAAAAAGTAGGAAACTTAATTCTCTACAAAAAAGGTCTCTTAGCATTTTGCCATAGCTCGCTTCGTTTCCGAGATATTTGCAGATTTATCTCAAGGGAAGGGGCCTGACGGACATATTTCGAGATATTTCTTCTTCTTGTTGTTCTTCTTCTGCACAGCTAAGCTGGAAGTGGCATTTGCGGCTCGCACTAGTGCAGAGTTATCTCAAAGAAAGGGGCCACGGTGTTTCTGTATCTCTATTATGTTGGTGCCGCTTCGGATCTTTTAAATATCTCGATATATCTCGAGAACTACGCATCTGATCAAAAAATATCATAGAACATAAAAAGTAGGAAACTTAATTCTCTACAAAAAAGGTCTCTTAACATTTTGCCATAGCTCGCTTCGTTTCCGAGATATTTGCAGATACATCTCAAGGGACGGGGCCTGACGGACATATTTCGAGATATTTCTTCTTCTTGTTGTTCTTCTTTTGCACAGCTAAGCTGGAAGTGGCATTTGCAGCTCGCAATAGTGCAGAGTTATCTCAAAGAAAGGGGCCACGGTGTTTCTGTATCTCTATTATGTTGGTGCGGCTTCGGAACTTTTAAAAAATCTTGATATATCTCGAGAACCACGCATCTGATCAAAAAATATCATAGAACATAAAAAGTAGGAAACTTAATTCTCTACAAATAAGGTCTCTTAACATTTTGCCATAGCTCGCTTCGTTTTCGAGATATTTGCAGATTTATCTCAAGGGAAGGGGCCTGACGGACATATTTCGAGATATTTCTTCTTCTTGTTGTTCTTCTTCTGCACAGCTAAGCTGGAAGTGGCATTTGCAGCTCGCAATAGTGCAGAGTTATCTCAAAGAAACGGGCCACGGTGTTTCTGTATCTCTATTATGTTGGTGCGGCTTCGGAACTTTTAAATATCTTGATATATCTCGAGAACTACGCATCTGATCAAAAAATATCATAGAACATAAAACGTAGGAAACTTAATTCTCTACAAAAAAAGTCTCTTAACATTTTGCCATAGCTCGCTTCGTTTCCGAGATATTTGCAGATTTATCTCAAGGGAAGGGGCCTGACGGACATATTTCGAGATATTTCTTCTTCTTGTTGTTCTTCTTCTGCACAGCTAAACTGGAAGTGGCATTTCCAGCTCGCAATAGTGCAGAGTTATCTCAAAGAAAGGGGCCACGGTGTTTCTGTATCTCTATTATGTTGGTGCGGCTTCGGAACTTTTAAATATCTCGATATATCTCGAAAACTACACTTCTGATCAAAAAATATCATAGAACATCAATTGTAGGAAACATAATTCTCTACAAAAAAGGTCTCTTAACATTTTGCCATAGCTCGCTTCGTTTCCGAGATATTTGCAGATACATCTCAAGGGACGGGGCCTGACGGACATATTTCGAGATATTTCTTCTTCTTGTTGTTCTTCTTCTGCACAGCTAAGCTGGAAGTGGCATTTGCAGCTCGCAATAGTGCAGAGTTATCTCAAAGAAAGAGGCCACGGTGTTTCTGAATCTCTATTATGTTGGTGCGGCTTCGGAACTTTTAAATATCTCGATATATCTCGAAAACTACGCTTCTGATCAAAAAATATCATAGAACATAAAAAGTAGGAAACTTAATTCTCTACAAAAAAGGTCTCTTAACATTTTGCCATAGCTCGCTTCGTTTCCGAGATATTTGCAGATTTATCTCAAGGGAAGGGGCCTGACGGACATATTTCGAGATATTTCTTCTTCTTGTTGTTCTTCTTCTGCACAGCTAAGCTGGAAGTGGCATTTGCAGCTCGCAATAGTGCAGAGTTATCTCAAAGAAACGGGCCACGGTGTTTCTGTATCTCTATTATGTTGGTGCGGCTTCGGAACTTTTAAATATCTTGATATATCTCGAGAACTACGCATCTGATCAAAAAATATCATAGAACATAAAACGTAGGAAACTTAATTCTCTACAAAAAAAGTCTCTTAACATTTTGCCATAGCTCGCTTCGTTTCCGAGATATTTGCAGATTTATCTCAAGGGAAGGGGCCTGACGGACATATTTCGAGATATTTCTTCTTCTTGTTGTTCTTCTTCTGCACAGCTAAACTGGAAGTGGCATTTCCAGCTCGCAATAGTGCAGAGTTATCTCAAAGAAAGGGGCCACGGTGTTTCTGTATCTCTATTATGTTGGTGCGGCTTCGGAACTTTTAAATATCTCGATATATCTCGAAAACTACACTTCTGATAAAAAAATATCATAGAACATCAATTGTAGGAAACATAATTCTCTACAAAAAAGGTCTCTTAACATTTTGCCATAGCTCGCTTCGTTTCCGAGATATTTGCAGATACATCTCAAGGGACGGGGCCTGACGGACATATTTCGAGATATTTCTTCTTCTTGTTGTTCTTCTTCTGCACAGCTAAGCTGGAAGTGGCATTTGCAGCTCGCAATAGTGCAGAGTTATCTCAAAGAAAGAGGCCACGGTGTTTCTGAATCTCTATTATGTTGGTGCGGCTTCGGAACTTTTAAATATCTCGATATATCTCGAAAACTACGCTTCTGATCAAAAAATATCATAGAACATAAAAAGTAGGAAACTTAATTCTCTACAAAAAAGGTCTCTTAACATTTTGCCATAGCTCGCTTCGTTTCCGAGATATTTGCAGATTTATCTCAAGGGAAGGGGCCTGACGGACATATTTCGAGATATTTCTTCTTCTTGTTGTTCTTCTTCTGCACAGCTAAGCTGGAAGTGGCATTTGCAGCTCGCAATAGTGCAGAGTTATCTCAAAGAAAGGGGCCACGGTGTTTCTGTATCTCTATTATGTTGGTGCGGCTTCGGAACTTTTAAATATCTTGGTATATCTCGAGAACTACGCATCTGATCAAAAAATATCATAGAACATAAAACGTAGGAAACTTAATTCTCTACAAAAAAGGTCTCTTAACATTTTGCCATAGCTCGCTTCGTTTCCGAGATATTTGCAGATTTATCTCAAGGGAAGGGGCCTGACGGACATATTTCGAGATATTTCTTCTTCTTGTTGTTCTTCTTCTGCACAGCTAAGCTGGAAGTGGCATTTGCAGCTCGCAATAGTGCAGAGTTATCTCAAAGAAAGGGGCCACGGTGTTTCTGTATCTCTATTATGTTGGTGCGGCTTCGGAACTTTTAAATATCTTGATATATCTCGAGAACTACGCATCTGATCAAAAAATATCATAGAACATAAAGAGTAGGAAACTTAATTCTCTACAAAAAAGGTCTCTTAACATTTTGCCATAGCTCGCTTCGTTTCCGAGATATTTGCAGATTTATCTCAAGGGAAGGGGCCTGACGGACATATTTCGAGATATTTCTTCTTCTTGTTGTTCTTCTTCTGCACAGCTAAGCTGGAAGTGGCATTTGCGGCTCGCACTAGTGCAGAGTTATCTCAAAGAAAGGGGCCACGGTGTTTCTGTATCTCTATTATGTTAGTGCGGCTTCGGAGCTTTTAAATATCTTGATATATCTCGAGAACTACGCATCTGATCAAAAAATATCGTAGAACATAAAAAGTAGGAAACTTAATTCTGTACAAATAAGGTCTCTTGATATTTTGCCATAGCTCGCTTCGTTTTCGAGATATTTGCAGATTTATCTCAAGGGAAGGGGCCTGACGGACATATTTCGAGATATTTCTTCTTCTTGTTGTTCTTCTTCTGCACAGCTAAGCTGGAAGTGGCATTTGCAGCTCGCAATAGTGCAGAGTTATCTCAAAGAAACGGGCCACGGTGTTTCTGTATCTCTATTATGTTGGTGCGGCTTCGGAACTTTTAAATATCTTGATATATCTCGAGAACTACGCATCTGATCAAAAAATATCATAGAACATAAAACGTAGGAAACTTAATTCTCTAGAAAAAAAGTCTCTTAACATTTTGCCATAGCTCGCTTCGTTTCCGAGATATTTGCAGATTTATCTCAAGGGAAGGGGCCTGACGGACATATTTCGAGATATTTCTTCTTCTTGTTGTTCTTCTTCTGCACAGCTAAGCTGGAAGTGGCATTTGCAGCTCGCAATAGTGCAGAGTTATCTCAAAGAAAGGGGCCACGGTGTTTCTGTATCTCTATTATGTTGGTGCGGCTTCGGAACTTTTAAATATCTTGATATATCTCGAGAACTACGCATCTGATCAAAAAATATCATAGAACATAAAGAGTAGGAAACTTAATTCTCTACAAAAAAGGTCTCTTAACATTTTGCCATAGCTCGCTTCGTTTTCGAGATATTTGCAGATATATCTCAAGGGAAGGGGCCTGACGGACATATTTCGAGATATTTCTTCTTCTTGTTGTTCTTCTTCTGCACAGCTAAGCTGGAAGTGGCATTTGCAGCTCGCAATAGTGCAGAGTTATCTCAAAGAAAGGGGCCACGGTGTTTCTGTATCTCTATTATGTTGGTGCGGCTTCGGAACTTTTAAATATCTTGATATATCTCGAGAACTACGCATCTGATCAAAAAATATCATAGAACATAAAACGTAGGAAACTTAATTCTCTACAAAAAAGGTCTCTTAACATTTTGCCATAGCTCGCTTCGTTTCCGAGATATTTGCAGATTTATCTCAAGGGAAGGGGCCTGACGGACATATTTCGAGATATTTCTTCTTCTTGTTGTTCTTCTTCTGCACAGCTAAGCTGGAAGTGGCATTTGCAGCTCGCAATAGTGCAGAGTTATCTCAAAGAAAGGGGCCACGGTGTTTCTGTATCTCTATTATGTTGGTGCGGCTTCGGAACTTTTAAATATCTTGATATATCTCGAGAACTACGCATCTGATCAAAAAATATCATAGAACATAAAGAGTAGGAAACTTAATTCTCTACAAAAAAGGTCTCTCAACATTTTGCCATAGCTCGCTTCGTTTTCGAGATATTTGCAGATATATCTCAAGGGAAGGGGCCTGACGGACATATTTCGAGATATTTCTTCTTCTTGTTGTTCTTCTTCTGCACAGCTAAGCTGGAAGTGGCATTTGCGGCTCGCACTAGTGCAGAGTTATCTCAAAGAAAGGGGCCACGGTGTTTCTGTATCTCTATTATGTTGGTGCGGCTTCGGAACTTTTAAATATCTTGATATATCTCGAGAACTACGCATCTGATCAAAAAATATCATAGCACATAAAAAGTAGGACACTCAATCCTCTACAAAAAAGGTCTCTTAAGATTTTGCCATAGCTCGCTTCGTTTTCGAGATATTTGCAGATTTATCTCAAGGGAAGGGGCCTGACGGACATATTTCGAGATATTTCTTCTTCTTGTTGTTCTTCTTCTGCACAGCTAAGCTGTAAGTGGCATTTGCAGCTCGCAATAGTGCAGAGTTATCTCAAAGAAAGGGGCCACGGTGTTTCTGTATCTCTATTATGTTGGTGCGGCTTCGGAACTTTTAAATATCTTGATATATCTCGAGAACTACGCATCTGATCAAAAAATATCGTAGAACATAAAAAGTAGGAAACTTAATTCTCCACAAAAAAGGTCTCTTAACATTTTGCCATAGCTCGCTTCGTTTCCGAGATATTTGCAGATTTATCTCAAGGGAAGGGGCCTGACGGACATATTTCGAGATATTTCTTCTTCTTGTTGTTCTTCTTCTGCACAGCTAAGCTGGAAGTGGCATTTGCGGCTCGCACTAGTGCAGAGTTATCTCAAAGAAAGGGGCCACGGTGTTTCTGTATCTCTATTATGTTGGTGCGGCTTCGGAACTTTTAAATATCTTGATATATCTCGAGAACTACGCATCTGATCAAAAAATATCATAGCACATAAAAAGTAGGACACTCAATCCTCTACAAAAAAGGTCTCTTAAGATTTTGCCATAGCTCGCTTCGTTTTCGAGATATTTGCAGATTTATCTCAAGGGAAGGGGCCTGACGGACATATTTCGAGATATTTCTTCTTCTTGTTGTTCTTCTTCTGCACAGCTAAGCTGTAAGTGGCATTTGCAGCTCGCAATAGTGCAGAGTTATCTCAAAGAAAGGGGCCACGGTGTTTCTGTATCTCTATTATGTTGGTGCGGCTTCGGAACTTTTAAATATCTTGATATATCTCGAGAACTACGCATCTGATCAAAAAATATCGTAGAACATAAAAAGTAGGAAACTTAATTCTCCACAAAAAAGGTCTCTTAACATTTTGCCATAGCTCGCTTCGTTTCCGAGATATTTGCAGATTTATCTCAAGGGAAGGGGCCTGACGGACATATTTCGAGATATTTCTTCTTCTTGTTGTTCTTCTTCTGCACAGCTAAGCTGGAAGTGGCATTTGCAGCTCGCAATAGTGCAGAGTTATCTCAAAGAAAGGGGCCACGGTGTTTCTGTATCTCTATTATGTTGGTGCGGCTTCGGAACTTTTAAATATCTTGATATATCTCGAGAACTACGCATCTGATCAAAAAATATCATAGAACATAAAGAGTAGGAAACTTAATTCTCCACAAAAAAGGTCTCTTAACATTTTGCCATAGCTCGCTTCGTTTCCGAGATATTTGCAGATTTATCTCAAGGGAAGGGGCCTGACGGACATATTTCGAGATATTTCTTCTTCTTGTTGTTCTTCTTCTGCACAGCTAAGCTGGAAGTGGCATTTGCGGCTCGCACTAGTGCAGAGTTATCTCAAAGAAAGGGGCCACGGTGTTTCTGTATCTCTATTATGTTGGTGCGGCTTCGGAACTTTTAAATATCTTGATATATCTCGAGAACTACGCATCTGATCAAAAAATATCATAGAACATAAAACGTAGGAAACTTAATTCTCTACAAAAAAGGTCTCTTAACATTTTGCCATAGCTCGCTTCGTTTCCGAGATATTTGCAGATTTATCTCAAGGGAAGGGGCCTGACGGACATATTTCGAGATATTTCTTCTTCTTGTTGTTCTTCTTCTGCACAGCTAAGCTGGAAGTGGCATTTGCAGCTCGCAATAGTGCAGAGTTATCTCAAAGAAAGGGGCCACGGTGTTTCTGTATCTCTATTATGTTGGTGCGGCTTCGGAACTTTTAAATATCTTGATATATCTCGAGAACTACGCATCTGATCAAAAAATATCATAGAACATAAAGAGTAGGAAACTTAATTCTCTACAAAAAAGGTCTCTCAACATTTTGCCATAGCTCGCTTCGTTTTCGAGATATTTGCAGATATATCTCAAGGGAAGGGGCCTGACGGACATATTTCGAGATATTTCTTCTTCTTGTTGTTCTTCTTCTGCACAGCTAAGCTGGAAGTGGCATTTGCGGCTCGCACTAGTGCAGAGTTATCTCAAAGAAAGGGGCCACGGTGTTTCTGTATCTCTATTATGTTGGTGCGGCTTCGGAACTTTTAAATATCTTGATATATCTCGAGAACTACGCATCTGATCAAAAAATATCATAGCACATAAAAAGTAGGAAACTCAATCCTCTACAAAAAAGGTCTCTTAAGATTTTGCCATAGCTCGCTTCGTTTTCGAGATATTTGCAGATTTATCTCAAGGGAAGGGGCCTGACGGACATATTTCGAGATATTTCTTCTTCTTGTTGTTCTTCTTCTGCACAGCTAAGCTGGAAGTGGCATTTGCAGCTCGCAATAGTGCAGAGTTATCTCAAAGAAAGGGGCCACGGTGTTTCTGTATCTCTATTATGTTGGTGCGGCTTCGGAACTTTTAAATATCTTGATATATCTCGAGAACTACGCATCTGATCAAAAAATATCATAGCACATAAAAAGTAGGAAACTCAATCCTCTACAAAAAAGGTCTCTTAAGATTTTGCCATAGCTCGCTTCGTTTTCGAGATATTTGCAGATTTATCTCAAGGGAAGGGGCCTGACGGACATATTTCGAGATATTTCTTCTTCTTGTTGTTCTTCTTCTGCACAGCTAAGCTGGAAGTGGCATTTGCAGCTCGCAATAGTGCAGAGTTATCTCAAAGAAAGGGGCCACGGTGTTTCTGTATCTCTATTATGTTGGTGCGGCTTCGGAACTTTTAAATATCTTGATATATCTCGAGAACTACGCATCTGATCAAAAAATATCGTAGAACATAAAAAGTAGGAAACTTAATTCTCCACAAAAAAGGTCTCTTAACATTTTGCCATAGCTCGCTTCGTTTCCGAGATATTTGCAGATTTATCTCAAGGGAAGGGGCCTGACGGACATATTTCGAGATATTTCTTCTTCTTGTTGTTCTTCTTCTGCACAGCTAAGCTGGAAGTGGCATTTGCAGCTCGCAATAGTGCAGAGTTATCTCAAAGAAAGGGGCCACGGTGTTTCTGTATCTCTATTATGTTGGTGCGGCTTCGGAACTTTTAAATATCTTGATATATCTCGAGAACTACGCATCTGATCAAAAAATATCATAGAACATAAAGAGTAGGAAACTCAATTCTCCACAAAAAAGGTCTCTTAACATTTTGCCATAGCTCGCTTCGTTTCCGAGATATTTGCAGATTTATCTCAAGGGAAGGGGCCTGACGGACATATTTCGAGATATTTCTTCTTCTTGTTGTTCTTCTTCTGCACAGCTAAGCTGGAAGTGGCATTTGCGGCTCGCACTAGTGCAGAGTTATCTCAAAGAAAGGGGCCACGGTGTTTCTGTATCTCTATTATGTTGGTGCGGCTTCCGAACTTTTAAATATCTTGATATATCTCGAGAACTACGCATCTGATCAAAAAATATCATAGAACATAAAACGTAGAAAACTTAATTCTCTACAAAAAAGGTCTCTTAAGATTTTGCCATAGCTCGCTTCGTTTTCGAGATATTTGCAGATTTATCTCAAGGGAAGGGGCCTGACGGACATATTTCGAGATATTTCTTCTTCTTGTTGTTCTTCTTCTGCACAGCTAAGCTGGAAGTGGCATTTGCAGCTCGCAATAGTGCAGAGTCATCTCAAAGAAAGGGGCCACGGTGTTTCTGTATCTCTATTATGTTGGTGCGGCTTCGGAACTTTTAAATATCTTGATATATCTCGAGAACTACGCATCTGATCAAAAAATATCGTAGAACATAAAAAGTAGGAAACTTAATTCTCCACAAAAAAGGTCTCTTAACATTTTGCCATAGCTCGCTTCGTTTCCGAGATATTTGCAGATTTATCTCAAGGGAAGGGGCCTGACGGACATATTTCGAGATATTTCTTCTTCTTGTTGTTCTTCTTCTGCACAGCTAAACTGGAAGTGGCATTTCCAGCTCGCAATAGTGCAGAGTTATCTCAAAGAAAGGGGCCACGGTGTTTCTGAATCTCTATTATGTTGGTGCGGCTTCGGAACTTTTAAATATCTCGATATATCTCGAAAACTACGCTTCTGATCAAAAAATATCATAGAACATAAATTGTAGGAAACATAATTCTCTACAAAAAAGGTCTCTTAACATTTTGCCATAGCTCGCTTCGTTTCCGAGATATTTGCAGATATATCTCAAGGGAAGGGGCCTGACGGACATATTTCGAGATATTTCTTCTTCTTGTTGTTCTTCTTCTGCACAGCTAAGCTGGAAATGGCATTTGCAGCTCGCAATAGTGCAGAGTTATCTCAAAGAAAGGGGCCACGGTGTTTCTGTATCTCTATTATGTTGGTGCGGCTTCGGAACTTTTAAATATCTTGATATATCTCGAGAACTACGCATCTGATCAAAAAATATCATAGAACATAAAACGTAGGAAACTTAATTCTCTACAAAAAAGGTCTCTTAACATTTTGCCATAGCTCGCTTCGTTTCCGAGATATTTGCAGATTTATCTCAAGGGACGGGGCCTGACGGACATATTTCGAGATATTTCTTCTTCTTGTTGTTCTTCTTCTGCACAGCTAAGCTGGAAGTGGCATTTGCGGCTCGCACTAGTGCAGAGTTATCTCAAAGAAAGGGGCCACGGTGTTTCTGTATCTCTATTATGTTGGTGCGGCTTCGGATCTTTTAAATATCTCGATATATCTCGAGAACTACGAATCTGATCAAAAAATATCATAGAACATAAAAAGTAGGAAACTTAATTCTCTACAAAAAAGGTCTCTTAACATTTTGCCATAGCTCGCTTCGTTTCCGAGATATTTGCAGATACATCTCAAGGGACGGGGCCTGACGGACATATTTCGAGATATTTCTTCTTCTTGTTGGTCTTCTTTTGCACAGCTAAGCTGGAAGTGGCATTTGCAGCTCGGAATAGTGCAGAGTTATCTCAAAGAAAGGGGCCACGGTGTTTCTGTATCTCTATTATGTTGGTGCGGCTTCGGAACTTTTAAATATCTTGATATATCTCGAGAACTACTCATCTGATCAAAAAATATCGTAGAACATAAAAAGTAGGAGACTTAATTCTCTACAAAAAAGGTCTCTTAACATTTTTCCATAGCTCGCTTCCTTTCCGAGATATTTGCAGATATATCTCAAGGGAAGGGGCATGACGGACATATTTCGAGATATTTCTTCTTCTTGTTGTTCTTCTTCTGCACAGCTAAGCTGGAAGTGGCATTTGCAGCTCGCAATAGTGCAGAGTTATCTCAAAGAAAGAGGCCACGGTGTTTCTGTATTTCTATTATGTTGGTGCGGCTTAGGAACTTTTAAATATCTTGATATATCTCGAGAACTACGCATCTGATCAAAAAATATCATAGAACATAAAAAGTAGGAAACTTAATTCTCTACAAAAAAGGTCTCTTAACATTTTGCCATAGCTCGCTTCGTTTTCGAGATATTTGCAGATTTATCTCAAGGGAAGGGGCCTGACGGACATATTTCGAGATATTTCTTCTTCTTGTTGTTCTTGTTCTGCACAGCTAAGCTGGAAGTGGCATTTGCAGCTCGCAATAGTGCAGAGTTATCTCAAAGAAAGGGGCCACGGTGTTTCTGTATCTCTATTATGTTGGTGCGGCTTCGGAACTTTTAAATATCTCGATATATCTCGAAAACTACGCTTCTGATCAAAAAATATCATAGAACATAAATTATAGGAAACATAATTCTCTACAATGAAGGTCTCTTAACATTTTGCCATAGCTCGCTTCGTTTCCGAGATATTTGCAGATTTATCTCAAGGGAAGGGGCCTGACGGACATATTTCGAGATATTTCTTCTTCTTGTTGTTCTTCTTCTGCACAGCTAAACGGGAAGTGGCATTTCCAGCTCGCAATAGTGCAGAGTTATCTCAAAGAAAGGGGCCACGGTGTTTCTGAATCTCTATTATGTTGGTGCGGCTTCGGAACTTTTAAATATCTCGATATATCTCGAAAACTACGCTTCTGATCAAAAAATATCATAGAACATAAAACGTAGGAAACTTAATTCTCTACAAAAAAGGTCTCTTAACATTTTGCCATAGCTCGCTTCGTTTCCGAAATATTTGCAGATTTATCTCAAGGGAAGGGGCCTGACGGACATATTTCGAGATATTTCTTCTTCTTGTTGTTCTTCTTCTGCTCAGCTAAGCTGGAAGTGGCATTTGCAGCTCGCAATAGTGCAGAGTTATCTCAAAGAAAGGCGCCACGGTGTTTCTGTATCTCTATTATGTTGGTGCGGCTTCGGAACTTTTAAATATCTTGATATATCTCGAGAACTACGCATCTGATCAAAAAATATCATAGAACATAAAAAGGAGGAAACTTAATTCTCTACAAAAAAGGTTTCTTAACATTTTGCCATAGCTCGCTTCGTTTCCGAGATATTTGCAGATTTATCTCAAGGGAAGGGGCCTGACGGCATATTTCGAGATATTTCTTCTTCTTGTTGTTCTTCTTCTGCACAGCTAAGCTGGAAGTGGCATTTGCGGCTCGCACTAGTGCAGAGTTATCTCAAAGAAAGGGGCCACGGTGTTTCTGTATTTCTATTATGTTGGTGCGGCTTCGGAACTTTTAAATATCTTGATATATCTCGAGAACTACGCATCTGATCAAAAAATATCATAGAACATAAAACGTAGCAAACTTAATTCTCTACAAAAAAGGTCTCTTAACATTTTGCCATAGCTCGCTTCGTTTCCGAGATATTTGCAGATTTATCTCAAGGGAAGGGGCCTGACGGACATATTTCGAGATATTTCTTCTTCTTGTTGTTCTTCTTCTGCACAGCTAAGCTGGAAGTGGCATTTGCGGCTCGCACTAGTGCAGAGTTATCTCAAAGAAAGGGGCCACGGTGTTTCTGTATTTCTATTATGTTGGTGCGGCTTCGGAACTTTTAAATATCTTGATATATCTCGAGAACTACGCATCTGATCAAAAAATATCATAGAACATAAAAAGGAGGAAACTTAATTCTCTACAAAAAAGGTTTCTTAACATTTTGCCATAGCTCGCTTCGTTTCCGAGATATTTGCAGATTTATCTCAAGGGAAGGGGCCTGACGGCATATTTCGAGATATTTCTTCTTCTTGTTGTTCTTCTTCTGCACAGCTAAGCTGGAAGTGGCATTTGCGGCTCGCACTAGTGCAGAGTTATCTCAAAGAAAGGGGCCACGGTGTTTCTGTATTTCTATTATGTTGGTGCGGCTTCGGAACTTTTAAATATCTTGATATATCTCGAGAACTACGCATCTGATCAAAAAATATCATAGAACATAAAAAGGAGGAAACTTAATTCTCTACAAAAAAGGTTTCTTAACATTTTGCCATAGCTCGCTTCGTTTCCGAGATATTTGCAGATTTATCTCAAGGGAAGGGGCCTGACGGCATATTTCGAGATATTTCTTCTTCTTGTTGTTCTTCTTCTGCACAGCTAAGCTGGAAGTGGCATTTGCGGCTCGCACTAGTGCAGAGTTATCTCAAAGAAAGGGGCCACGGTGTTTCTGTATTTCTATTATGTTGGTGCGGCTTCGGAACTTTTAAATATCTTGATATATCTCGAGAACTACGCATCTGATCAAAAAATATCATAGAACATAAAATGGAGGAAACTTAATTCTCTACAAAAAAGGTTTCTTAACATTTTGCCATAGCTCGCTTCGTTTCCGAGATATTTGCAGATTTATCTCAAGGGAAGGGGCCTGACGGCATATTTCGAGATATTTCTTCTTCTTGTTGTTCTTCTTCTGCACAGCTAAACTGGAAGTGGCATTTCCAGCTCGCAATAGTGCAGAGTTATCTCAAAGAAAGGGGCCACGGTGTTTCTGTATCTCTATTATGTTGGTGCGGCATCGGAACTTTTAAATATCTCGATATATCTCGAAAACTACGCTTCTGATCAAAAAATATCATAGAACATAAATTGTAGGAAACATAATTCTCTACAAAAAAGGTCTCTTAACATTTTGCCATAGCTCGCTTCGTTTCCGAGATATTTGCAGATATATCTCAAGGGAAGGGGCCTGACGGACATATTTCGAGATAATTCTTCTTCTTGTTGTTCTTCTTCTGCACAGCTAAGCTGGAAGTGGAATTTGCAGCTCGCAATAGTGCAGAGTTATCTCAAAGAATGGGGCCACGGTGTTTCTGTATCTCTATTATGTTGGTGCGGCTTCGGAACTTTTATATATCTTGATATATCTCGAGAACTACGCATCTGATCAAAAAATATCATAGAACATAAAAAGTAGCAATCTTAATTCTCTACAAAAAAGGTCTCTTAACATTTTGCCATAGCTCGCTTCGTTTCCGAGATATTTGCAGATATATCTCAAGGGAAGGGGCCTGACGGACATATTTCGAGATATTTCTTCTTCTTGTTGTTCTTCTTCTGCACAGCTAAGCTGGAAGTGGCATTTGCAGCTCGCAATAGTGCAGAGTTATCTCAAAGAAAGGGGCCACGGTGTTTCTGTATTTCTATTATGTTGGTGCGGCTTCGGAACTTTTAAATATCTTGATATATCTCGAGAACTACGCATCTGATCAAAAAATATCATAGAACATAAAAAGGAGGAAACGTAATTCTCTACAAAAAAGGTTTCTTAACATTTTGCCATAGCTCGCTTCGTTTCCGAGATATTTGCAGATTTATCTCAAGGGAAGGGGCCTGACGGACATATTTCGAGATATTTCTTCTTCTTGTTGTTCTTCTTCTGCACAGCTAAGCTGGAAGTGGCATTTGCGGCTCGCACTAGTGCAGAGTTATCTCAAAGAAAGGGGCCACGGTGTTTCTGTATTTCTATTATGTTGGTGCGGCTTCGGAACTTTTAAATATCTTGATATATCTCGAGAACTACGCATCTGATCAAAAAATATCATAGAACATAAAACGTAGCAAACTTAATTCTCTACAAAAAAGGTCTCTTAACATTTTGCCATAGCTCGCTTCGTTTCCGAGATATTTGCAGATTTATCTCAAGGGAAGGGGCCTGACGGACATATTTCGAGATATTTCTTCTTCTTGTTGTTCTTCTTCTGCACAGCTAAGCTGGAAGTGGCATTTGCGGCTCGCACTAGTGCAGAGTTATCTCAAAGAAAGGGGCCACGGTGTTTCTGTATTTCTATTATGTTGGTGCGGCTTCGGAACTTTTAAATATCTTGATATATCTCGAGAACTACGCATCTGATCAAAAAATATCATAGAACATAAAAAGGAGGAAACTTAATTCTCTACAAAAAAGGTTTCTTAACATTTTGCCATAGCTCGCTTCGTTTCCGAGATATTTGCAGATTTATCTCAAGGGAAGGGGCCTGACGGCATATTTCGAGATATTTCTTCTTCTTGTTGTTCTTCTTCTGCACAGCTAAGCTGGAAGTGGCATTTGCAGCTCGCAATAGTGCAGAGTTATCTCAAAGAAAGGGGCCACGGTGTTTCTGTATTTCTATTATGTTGGTGCGGCTTCGGAACTTTTAAATATCTTGATATATCTCGAGAACTACGCATCTGATCAAAAAATATCATAGAACATAAAAAGGAGGAAACGTAATTCTCTACAAAAAAGGTTTCTTAACATTTTGCCATAGCTCGCTTCGTTTCCGAGATATTTGCAGATTTATCTCAAGGGAAGGGGCCTGACGGACATATTTCGAGATATTTCTTCTTCTTGTTGTTCTTCTTCTGCACAGCTAAACTGGAAGTGGCATTTCCAGCTCGCAATAGTGCAGAGTTATCTCAAAGAAAGGGGCCACGGTGTTTCTGAATCTCTATTATGTTGGTGCGGCTTCGGAACTTTTAAATATCTCGATATAACTCGAAAACTACGCATCTGATCAAAAAATATCATAGAACATAAAACGTAGCAAACTTAATTCTCTACAAAAAAGGTCTCTTAACATTTTGCCATAGCTCGCTTCGTTTCCGAGATATTTGCAGATTTATCTCAAGGGAAGGGGCCTGACGGACATATTTCGAGATATTTCTTCTTCTTGTTGTTCTTCTTCTGCACAGCTAAGCTGGAAGTGGCATTTGCGGCTCGCACTAGTGCAGAGTTATCTCAAAGAAAGGGGCCACGGTGTTTCTGTATTTCTATTATGTTGGTGCGGCTTCGGAACTTTTAAATATCTTGATATATCTCGAGAACTACGCATCTGATCAAAAAATATCATAGAACATAAAAAGGAGGAAACTTAATTCTCTACAAAAAAGGTTTCTTAACATTTTGCCATAGCTCGCTTCGTTTCCGAGATATTTGCAGATTTATCTCAAGGGAAGGGGCCTGACGGCATATTTCGAGATATTTCTTCTTCTTGTTGTTCTTCTTCTGCACAGCTAAGCTGGAAGTGGCATTTGCGGCTCGCACTAGTGCAGAGTTATCTCAAAGAAAGGGGCCACGGTGTTTCTGTATTTCTATTATGTTGGTGCGGCTTCGGAACTTTTAAATATCTTGATATATCTCGAGAACTACGCATCTGATCAAAAAATATCATAGAACATAAAAAGGAGGAAACTTAATTCTCTACAAAAAAGGTTTCTTAACATTTTGCCATAGCTCGCTTCGTTTCCGAGATATTTGCAGATTTATCTCAAGGGAAGGGGCCTGACGGCATATTTCGAGATATTTCTTCTTCTTGTTGTTCTTCTTCTGCACAGCTAAGCTGGAAGTGGCATTTGCGGCTCGCACTAGTGCAGAGTTATCTCAAAGAAAGGGGCCACGGTGTTTCTGTATTTCTATTATGTTGGTGCGGCTTCGGAACTTTTAAATATCTTGATATATCTCGAGAACTACGCATCTGATCAAAAAATATCATAGAACATAAAATGGAGGAAACTTAATTCTCTACAAAAAAGGTTTCTTAACATTTTGCCATAGCTCGCTTCGTTTCCGAGATATTTGCAGATTTATCTCAAGGGAAGGGGCCTGACGGCATATTTCGAGATATTTCTTCTTCTTGTTGTTCTTCTTCTGCACAGCTAAACTGGAAGTGGCATTTCCAGCTCGCAATAGTGCAGAGTTATCTCAAAGAAAGGGGCCACGGTGTTTCTGTATCTCTATTATGTTGGTGCGGCATCGGAACTTTTAAATATCTCGATATATCTCGAAAACTACGCTTCTGATCAAAAAATATCATAGAACATAAATTGTAGGAAACATAATTCTCTACAAAAAAGGTCTCTTAACATTTTGCCATAGCTCGCTTCATTTCCGAGATATTTGCAGATATATCTCAAGGGAAGGGGCCTGACGGACATATTTCGAGATAATTCTTCTTCTTGTTGTTCTTCTTCTGCACAGCTAAGCTGGAAGTGGAATTTGCAGCTCGCAATAGTGCAGAGTTATCTCAAAGAATGGGGCCACGGTGTTTCTGTATCTCTATTATGTTGGTGCGGCTTCGGAACTTTTAAATATCTTGATATATCTCGAGAACTACGCATCTGATCAAAAAATATCATAGAACATAAAACGTAGGAAACTTAATTCTCTACAAAAAAGGTCTCTTAAAATTTTGCCATAGCTCGCTTCGTTTCCGAGATATTTGCAGATTTATCTCAAGGGAAGGCGCCTGACGGACATATTTCGCGATATTTCTTCTTCTTGTTGTTCTTCTTCTGCTCAGCTAAGCTGGAAGTGGCATTTGCGGCTCGCAATAGTGCAGAGTTATCTCAAAGAAAGGGGCCACGGTGTTTCTGTATCTCTATTATGTTGGTGCGGCTTCGGAACTTTTAAATATCTTGATATATCTCGAGAACTATGCATCTGATCAAAAAATATCATAGAACATAAAAAGTAGGAAACTTAATTCTCTACAAATAAAGTCTCTTAACATTTTGCCATAGCTCGCTTCGTTTCCGAGATATTTGCAGATTTATCTCAAGGGAAGGGGCCTGACGGACATATTTCGAGATATTTCTTCTTCTTGCTGTTCTTCTTCTGCTCAGCTAAGCTGGAAGTGGCATTCGCAGCTCGCAATAGTGCAGAGTTATCTCAAAGAAAGGGGCCACGGTGTTTCTGTATCTCTATTATGTTGGTGCGGCTTCGGAACTTTTAAATATCTTGATATATCTCGAGAACTATGCATCTGATCAAAAAATATCATAGAACATAAATTGTAGGAAACATAATTCTCTACAAAAAAGGTCTCTTAACATTTTGCCATAGCTCGCTTCGTTTCCGAGATATTTGCAGATATATCTCAAGGGAAGGGGCCTGACGGACATATTTCGAGATAATTCTTCTTCTGCACAGCTAAGGTGGAAGTGGCATTTGCAGCTCGCAATAGTGCAGAGTTATCTCAAAGAACGGGGCCACGGTGTTTCTGTATCTCTATTATGTTGGTGCGGCTTCGGAACTTTTAAATATCTTGATATATCTCGAGAACTACGCATCTACTCAAAAAATATCATAGAACATAAAACGTATGAAACTTAATCCTCTACAAAAAAGGTCTCTTAACATTTTGCCATAGCTCGCTTCGTTTCCGAGATATTTGCCGATTTATCTCAAGGGAAGGGGCCTGACGGACATATTTCGAGATATTTCTTCTTCTTGTTGTTCTTCTTCTGCACAGCTAAGCTGGAAGTGGCATTTGCAGCTCGCAATAGTGCAGAGTTATCTCAAAGAATGGGGCCACGGTGTTTCTGTATCTCTATTATGTTGGTGCGGCTTCGGAACTTTTAAATATCTTGATATATCTCGAGAACTACGCATCTACTCAAAAAATATCATAGAACATAAAACGTATGAAACTTAATCCTCTACAAAAAAGGTCTCTTAACATTTTGCCATAGCTCGCTTCGTTTCCGAGATATTTGCCGATTTATCTCAAGGGAAGGGGCCTGACGGACATATTTCGAGATATTTCTTCTTCTTGTTGTTCTTCTTCTGCACAGCTAAGCTGGAACTGGCATTTGCAGCTCGCAATAGTGCAGAGTTATCTCAAAGAAAGGGGCCACGGTGTTTCTGTATCTCTATTATGTTGGTGCGGCTTCGGAACTTTTAAATATCTTGATATATCTCGAGAACTACGCATCTGATCAAAAAATATCATAGAACATAAAACGTAGGAAACTTAATTCTCTACAAGAAAGGTCTCTTAAAATTTTGCCATAGCTCGCTTCGTTTCCGAGATATTTGCAGATTTATCTCAAGGGAAGGCGCCTGACGGACATATTTCGCGATATTTCTTCTTCTTGTTGTTCTTCTTCTGCTCAGCTAAGCTGGAAGTGGCATTTGCGGCTCGCAATAGTGCAGAGTTATCTCAAAGAAAGGGGCCACGGTGTTTCTGTATCTCTATTATGTTGGTGCGGCTTCGGAACTTTTAAATATCTTGATATATCTCGAGAACTATGCATCTGATCAAAAAATATCATAGAACATAAAAAGTAGGAAACTTAATTCTCTACAAATAAAGTCTCTTAACATTTTGCCATAGCTCGCTTCGTTTCCGAGATATTTGCAGATTTATCTCAAGGGAAGGGGCCTGACGGACATATTTCGAGATATTTCTTCTTCTTGCTGTTCTTCTTCTGCTCAGCTAAGCTGGAAGTGGCATTCGCAGCTCGCAATAGTGCAGAGTTATCTCAAAGAAAGGGGCCACGGTGTTTCTGTATCTCTATTATGTTGGTGCGGCTTCGGAACTTTTAAATATCTTGATATATCTCGAGAACTATGCATCTGATCAAAAAATATCATAGAACATAAATTGTAGGAAACATAATTCTCTACAAAAAAGGTCTCTTAACATTTTGCCATAGCTCGCTTCGTTTCCGAGATATTTGCAGATATATCTCAAAGGAAGGGGCCTGACGGACATATTTCGAGATAATTCTTCTTCTGCACAGCTAAGGTGGAAGTGGCATTTGCAGCTCGCAATAGTGCAGAGTTATCTCAAAGAACGGGGCCACGGTGTTTCTGTATCTCTATTATGTTGGTGCGGCTTCGGAACTTTTAAATATCTTGATATATCTCGAGAACTACGCATCTACTCAAAAAATATCATAGAACATAAAACGTATGAAATTTAATCCTCTACAAAAAAGGTCTCTTAACATTTTGCCATAGCTCGCTTCGTTTCCGAGATATTTGCCGATTTATCTCAAGGGAAGGGGCCTGACGGGCATATTTCGAGATATTTCTTCTTCTTGTTGTTCTTCTTCTGCACAGCTAAGCTGGAAGTGGCATTTGCAGCTCGCAATAGTGCAGAGTTATCTCAAAGAAAGGGGCCACGGTGTTTCTGTATCTCTATTATGTTGGTGCGGCTTCGGAACTTTTAAATATCTTGATATATCTCGAGAACTACGCATCTGATCAAAAAATATTATAGAACATAAAACGTAGGAAACTTAATTCTCTACAAAAAAGGTCTCTTAAAATTTTGCCATAGCTCGCTTCGTTTCCGAGATATTTGCAGATTTATCTCAAGGGAAGGCGCCTGACGGACATATTTCGAGATATTTCTTCTTCTTGTTGTTCTTCTTCTGCTCAGCTAAGCTGGAAGTGGCATTTGCAGCTCGCAATAGTGCAGAGTGATCTCAAAGAAAGGGGCCACGGTGTTTCTGTATCTCTATTATGTTGGTGCGGCTTCGGAACTTTTAAATATCTTGATATATCTCGAGAACTATGCATCTGATCAAAAAATATCATAGAACATAAAAAGTAGGAAACTTAATTTTCTACAAATAAAGTCTCTTAACATTTTGCCATAGCTCGCTTCGTTTCCGAGATATTTGCAGATTTATCTCAAGGGAAGGGGCCTGACGGACATATTTCGAGATATTTCTTCTTCTTGTTGTTCTTCTTCTGCTCAGCTAAGCTGGAAGTGGCATTCGCAGCTCGCAATAGTGCAGAGTTATCTCAAAGAAAGGGGCCACGGTGTTTCTGTATCTCTATTATGTTGGTGCGGCTTCGGAACTTTTAAATATCTTGATATATCTCGAGAACTATGCATCTGATCAAGAAATATCATAGAACATAAAAAGTAGGAATATTAATTCTCTACAAATAAAGTCTCTTAACATTTTGCCATAGCTCGCTTCGTTTCCGAGATATTTGCAGATTTATCTCAAGGGAAGGGGCCTGACGGACATATTTCGAGATATTTCTTCTTCTTGTTGTTCTTCTTCTGCACAGCTAAGCTGGAAGTGGCATTTGCAGCTCGCAATAGTGCAGAGTTATCTCAAAGAACTGGGCCACGGTGTTTCTGTATTTCTATTATGTTGGTGCGGCTTCGGAAGTTTTAAATATCTTGATATATCTCGAGAACTACGCATCTGATCAAAAAATATCATAGAACATAAAAAGTAGGAAACTTAATTCTCTACAAAAAAGGTCTCTTAACATTTTGCCATAGCTCGCTTCGTTTCCGAGATATTTGCAGATTCAGCTCAAAGGAACGGGCCTGGCGGACATATTTCGAGATATTTCTTCTTCTTGTTGTTCTTCTTCTGCACAGCTAAACTGGAAGTGGCATTTCCAGCTCGCAATAGTGCAGAGTTATCTCAAAGAAAGGGGCCACGGTGTTTCTGTATCTCTATTATGTTGGTGCGGCTTCGGAACTTTTAAATATCTTGATATATCTCGAGAACTATGCATCTGATCAAAAAATATCATAGAACATAAAAAGTAGGAATCTTAATTGTCTACAAATAAAGTCTCTTAACATTTTGCCATAGCTCGCTTCGTTTCCGAGATATTTGCAGATTTATCTCAAGGGAAGGGGCCTGACGGACATATTTCGAGATATTTCTTCTTCTTGTTGTTCTTCTTCTGCTCAGCTAAGCTGGAAGTGGCATTTGCAGCTCGCAATAGTGCAGAGTTATCTCAAAGAAAGGGGCCACGGTGTTTCTGTATCTCTATTATGTTGGTGCGGCTTCGGAACTTTTAAATATCTTGATATATCTCGAGAACTATGCATCTGATCAAAAAATATCATAGAACATAAAAAGTAGGAATCTTAATTCTCTACAAGTAAAGTCTCTTAACATTTTGCCATAGCTCGCTTCGTTTCCGAGATATTTGCAGATTTATCTCAAGGGAAGGGGCCTGACGGACATATTTCGAGATATTTCTTCTTCTTGTTGTTCTTTTTCTGCACAGCTAAGCTGGAAGTGGCATTTGCAGCTCGCAATAGTGCAGAGTTATCTCAAAGAAAGGGGCCACGGTGTTTCTGTATCTCTATTATGTTGGAGCGGCTTCGGAACTTTTAAATATCTTGATATATCTCGAGAACTATGCATCTGATCAAAAAATATCATAGAACATAAAAAGTAGGAAACTTAATTCTCTACAAATAAAGTCTCTTAACATTTTGCCATAGCTCGCTTCGTTTCCGAGATATTTGCAGATTTATCTCAAGGGAAGGGGCCTGACGGACATATTTCGAGATATTTCTTCTTCTTGTTGTTCTTCTTCTGCACAGCTAAACTGGAAGTGGCATTTCCAGCTCGCAATAGTGCAGAGTTATCTCAAAGAAAGGGGCCACGGTGTTTCTGAATCTCTATTATGTTGGTGCGGCTTCGGAACTTTTAAATATCTCGATATATCTCGAAAACTACGCATCTGATCAAAAAATATCATAGAACATAAAACGTAGCAAACTTAATTCTCTACAAAAAAGGTCTCTTAACATTTTGCCATAGCTCGCTTCGTTTCCGAGATATTTGCAGATTTATCTCAAGGGAAGGGGCCTGACGGACATATTTCGAGATATTTCTTCTTCTTGTTGTTCTTCTTCTGCACAGCTAAGCTGGAAGTGGCATTTGCGGCTCGCACTAGTGCAGAGTTATCTCAAAGAAAGGGGCCACGGTGTTTCTGTATTTCTATTATGTTGGTGCGGCTTCGGAACTTTTAAATATCTTGATATATCTCGAGAACTACGCATCTGATCAAAAAATATCATAGAACATAAAAAGGAGGAAACTTAATTCTCTACAAAAAAGGTTTCTTAACATTTTGCCATAGCTCGCTTCGTTTCCGAGATATTTGCAGATTTATCTCAAGGGAAGGGGCCTGACGGCATATTTCGAGATATTTCTTCTTCTTGTTGTTCTTCTTCTGCACAGCTAAGCTGGAAGTGGCATTTGCGGCTCGCACTAGTGCAGAGTTATCTCAAAGAAAGGGGCCACGGTGTTTCTGTATTTCTATTATGTTGGTGCGGCTTCGGAACTTTTAAATATCTTGATATATCTCGAGAACTACGCATCTGATCAAAAAATATCATAGAACATAAAAAGGAGGAAACTTAATTCTCTACAAAAAAGGTTTCTTAACATTTTGCCATAGCTCGCTTCGTTTCCGAGATATTTGCAGATTTATCTCAAGGGAAGGGGCCTGACGGCATATTTCGAGATATTTCTTCTTCTTGTTGTTCTTCTTCTGCACAGCTAAGCTGGAAGTGGCATTTGCGGCTCGCACTAGTGCAGAGTTATCTCAAAGAAAGGGGCCACGGTGTTTCTGTATTTCTATTATGTTGGTGCGGCTTCGGAACATTTAAATATCTTGATATATCTCGAGAACTACGCATCTGATCAAAAAATATCATAGAACATAAAAAGGAGGAAACTTAATTCTCTACAAAAAAGGTTTCTTAACATTTTGCCATAGCTCGCTTCGTTTCCGAGATATTTGCAGATTTATCTCAAGGGAAGGGGCCTGACGGCATATTTCGAGATATTTCTTCTTCTTGTTGTTCTTCCTCTGCACAGCTAAACTGGAAGTGGCATTTCCAGCTCGCAATAGTGCAGAGTTATCTCAAAGAAAGGGGCCACGGTGTTTCTGTATCTCTATTATGATGGTGCGGCATCGGAACTTTTAAATATCTCGATATATCTCGAAAACTACGCTTCTGATCAAAAAATATCATGGAACATAAATTGTAGGAAACATAATTCTCTACAAAAAAGGTCTCTTAACATTTTGCCATAGCTCGCTTCGTTTCCGAGATATTTGCAGATATATCTCAAGGGAAGGGGCCTGACGGACATATTTCGAGATAATTCTTCTTCTTGTTGTTCTTCTTCTGCACAGCTAAGCTGGAAGTGGAATTTGCAGCTCGCAATAGTGCAGAGTTATCTCAAAGAATGGGGCCACGGTGTTTCTGTATCTCTATTATGTTGGTGCGGCTTCGGAACTTTTAAATATCTTGATATATCTCGAGAACTACGCATCTACTCAAAAAATATCATAGAACATAAAACGTATGAAACTTAATCCTCTACAAAAAAGGTCTCTTAACATTTTGCCATAGCTCGCTTCGTTTCCGAGATATTTGCCGATTTATCTCAAGGGAAGGGGCCTGACGGACATATTTCGAGATATTTCTTCTTCTTGTTGTTCTTCTTCTGCACAGCTAAGCTGGAAGTGGCATTTGCAGCTCGCAATAGTGCAGAGTTATCTCAAAGAAAGGGGCCACGGTGTTTCTGTATCTCTATTATGTTGGTGCGGCTTCGGAACTTTTAAATATCTTGATATATCTCGAGAACTACGCATCTGATCAAAAAATATCATAGAACATAAAACGTAGGAAACTTAATTCTCTACAAAAAAGGTCTCTTAAAATTTTGCCATAGCTCGCTTCGTTTCCGAGATATTTGCAGATTTATCTCAAGGGAAGGCGCCTGACGGACATATTTCGCGATATTTCTTCTTCTTGTTGTTCTTCTTCTGCTCAGCTAAGCTGGAAGTGGCATTTGCGGCTCGCAATAGTGCAGAGTTATCTCAAAGAAAGGGGCCACGGTGTTTCTGTATCTCTATTATGTTGGTGCGGCTTCGGAACTTTTAAATATCTCGATATATCTCGAAAACTACGCTTCTGATCAAAAAATATCATAGAACATAAATTGTAGGAAACATAATTCTCTACAAAAGACGTCTCTTAACATTTTGCCATAGCTCGCTTCGTTTCCGAGATATTTGCAGATTCAGCTCAAAGGAACGGGCCTGACGGACATATTTCGAGATATTTCTTCTTCGTGTTGTTCTTCCTCTGCACAGCTAAGCTGGAAGTGGCATTTGCAGCTCGCAATAGTGCAGAGTTATCTCAAAGAGAGGGGCCACGGTGTTTCTGTATCTCTATTATGTTGGTGCGGCTTCGGAACTTTTAAATATCTTGATATATCTCGAGAACTACGCATCTGATCAAAAAATATCATAGAAGATAAAAAGTAGGAAACTTAATTCTCTACAAAAAAGGTCTCTTAACATTTTGCCATAGCTCGCTTCGTTTCCGAGATATTTGCAGATTCAGCTCAAAGGAACGGGCCTGACGGACATATTTCGAGATATTTCTTCTTCTTGTTGTTCTTCCTCTGCACAGCTAAGCTGGAAGTGGCATTTGCGGCTCGCACTAGTGCAGAGTTATCTCAAAGAAAGGGGCCACGGTGTTTCTGTATCTCTATTATGTTGGTGCGGATTCGGAACTTTTAAATATCTTGATATATCTCGAGAACTACGCATCTGATCAAAAAATATCATAGGACATAAAAAGGAGGAAACTTAATTCTCTACAAAAAAGGTCTCTTAACATTTTGCCATAGCTCGCTTCGTTTCCGAGATATTTGCAGATTTATCTCAAGGGAAGGGGCCTGACGGACATATTTCGAGATATTTCTTCTTCTTGTTGTTCTTCTTCTGCACAGCTAAGCTGGAAGTGGCATTTGCGGCTCGCACTAGTGCAGAGTTATCTCAAAGATAGGGGCCACGGTGTTTCTGTATCTCTATTATGTTGGTGCAGCTTCGGAACTTTTAAATATCTTGATATATCTCGAGAACTACGCATCGGATCAAAAAATATCATAGTAGATAAAAAGTAGGAAACTTAATTCTCTACAAAAAAGGTCTCTTAACATTTTGCCATAGCTCGCTTCGTTTCCGAGATATTTGCAGATTCAGCTCAAAGGAACGGGCCTGACGGACATATTTCGAGATATTTCTTCTTCTTGTTGTTCTTCTTCTGCACAGCTAAGCTGGAAGTGGCATTTGCGGCTCGCACTAGTGCAGAGTTATCTCAAAGAAAGGGGCCACGGTGTTTCTGTATCTCTATTATGTTGGTGCGGCTTCGGAACTTTTAAATATCTTGATATATCTCGAGAACTACGCATCTGATCAAAAAATATCATACTACATCAAAAGTAGGAAACTTAATTCTCTACAAGAAAGGTCTCTAAACATTTTGCCATAGCTCGCTTCGTTTCCGAGATATTTGCAGATTTATCTCAAGGGAAGGGGCCTGACGGACATATTTCGAGATATTTCTTCTTCTTGTTGTTCTTCTTCTGCACAGCTAAGCTGGAAGTGGCATTTGCGGCTCGCACTGGTGCAGAGTTATCTCAAAGATAGGGGCCACGGTGTTTCTGTATCTCTATTATGTTGGTGCAGCTTCGGAACTTTTAAATATCTTGATATATCTCGAGAACTACGCATCTGATCAAAAAATATCATGCAACATAAAAAGTAGAAAACTTAATTCTCTACAAAAAAGGTCTCTTAACATTTTGCCATAGCTCGCTTCGGTTCCGAGATATTTGCAGATTTATCTCAAGGGAAGGGGCCTGACGGACATATTTCGAGATATTTCTTCTTCTTGTTGTTCTTCTTACGCACAGCTAAGCTGGAAGTGGCATTTGCGGCTCGCACTAGTGCAGAGTTATCTCAAAGAAAGGGGCCACGGTGTTTCTGTATCTCTATTATGTTGGTGCGGCTTCGGAAGTTTTAAATATCTCGATATATCTCGAAAACTACGCTTCTGATCAAAAAATATCATAGAACATAAATTGTAGGAAACATAATTCTCTACAAAAAAGGTCTCTTAACATTTTGCCATAGCTCGCTTCGTTTCCGAGATATTTGCAGATTTATCTCAAGGGAAGGGGCCTGACGGACATATTTCGAGATATTTCTTCTTCTTGTTGTTCTTCTTCTGCACAGCTAAGCTGGAAGTGGCATTTGCGGCTCGCACTAGTGCAGAGTTATCTCAAAGATAGGGGCCACGGTGTTTCTGTATCTCTATTATGTTGGTGCAGCTTCGGAACTTTTAAATATCTTGATATATCTCGAGAACTACGCATCTGATCAAAAAATATCATGGAACATAAAAAGTAGAAAACTTAATTCTCTACAAAAAAGGTCTCTTAACATTTTGCCATAGCTCGCTTCGGTTCCGAGATATTTGCAGATTTATCTCAAGGGAAGGGGCCTGACGGACATACTTCGAGATATTTCTTCTTCTTGTTGTTCTTCTTCCGCACAGCTAAGCTGGAAGTGGCATTTGCGGCTCGCACTAGTGCAGAGTTATCTCAAAGAAAGGGGCCACGGTGTTTCTGTATCTCTATTATGTTGGTGCGGCTTCGGAACTTTTAAATATCTCGATATATCTCGAAAACTACGCTTCTGATCAAAAAATATCATAGAACATAAATTGTAGGAAACATAATTCTCTACAAAAAAGGTCTCTTAACATTTTGCCATAGCTCGCTTCGTTTCCGAGATATTTGCAGATTTATCTCAAGGGAAGGGGCCTGAAGGACATATTTCGAGATATTTCTTCTTCTTGTTGTTCTTCTTCTGCACAGCTAAGCTGGAAGTGGCATTTGCGGCTCGCACTAGTGCAGAGTTATCTCAAAGAAAGGGGCCACGGTGTTTCTGTATCTCTATTATGTTGGTGCGGCTTCGGAACTTTTAAATATCTCGATATATCTCGAAAACTACGCTTCTGATCAAAAAATATCATAGAACATAAATTGTAGGAAACATAATTCTCTACAAAAGACGTCTCTTAACATTTTGCCATAGCTCGCTTCGTTTCCGAGATATTTGCAGATTCAGCTCAAAGGAACGGGCCTGACGGACATATTTCGAGATATTTCTTCTTCTTGTTGTTCTTCCTCTGCACAGCTAAGCTGGAAGTGGCATTTGCAGCTCGCAATAGTGCAGAGTTATCTCAAAGAAAGGGGCCACGGTGTTTCTGTATCTCTATTATGTTGGTGCGGCTTCGGAACTTTTAAATATCTCGATATATCTCGAAAACTACGCTTCTGATCAAAAAATATCATAGAACATAAATTGTAGGAAACATAATTCTCTACAAAAAAGGTCTCTTAACATTTTGCCATAGCTCGCTTCGTTTCCGAGATATTTGCAGATTCAGCTCAAAGGAACGGGCCTGACGGACATATTTCGAGATATTTCTTCTTCTTGTTGTTCTTCCTCTGCACAGCTAAGCTGGAAGTGGCATTTGCAGCTCGCAATAGTGCAGAGTTATCTCAAAGAGAGGGGCCACGGTGTTTCTGTATCTCTATTATGTTGGTGCGGCTTCGGAACTTTTAAATATCTTGATATATCTCGAGAACTACGCATCGGATCAAAAAATATCATAGTAGATAAAAAGTAGGAAACTTAATTCTCTACAAAAAAGGTCTCTTAACATTTTGCCATAGCTCGCTTCGTTTCCGAGATATTTGCAGATTCAGCTCAAAGGAACGGGCCTGACGGACATATTTCGAGATATTTCTTCTTCTTGTTGTTCTTCTTCTGCACAGCTAAGCTGGAAGTGGCATTTGCGGCTCGCACTAGTGCAGAGTTATCTCAAAGAAAGGGGCCACGGTGTTTCTGTATCTCTATTATGTTGGTGCGGCTTCGGAACTTTTAAATATCTTGATATATCTCGAGAACTACGCATCTGATCAAAAAATATCATACTACATCAAAAGTAGGAAACTTAATTCTCTACAAGAAAGGTCTCTAAACATTTTGCCATAGCTCGCTTCGTTTCCGAGATATTTGCAGATTTATCTCAAGGGAAGGGGCCTGACGGACATATTTCGAGATATTTCTTCTTCTTGTTGTTCTTCTTCTGCACAGCTAAGCTGGAAGTGGCATTTGCGGCTCGCACTAGTGCAGAGTTATCTCAAAGATAGGGGCCACGGTGTTTCTGTATCTCTATTATGTTGGTGCAGCTTCGGAACTTTTAAATATCTTGATATATCTCGAGAACTACGCATCTGATCAAAAAATATCATGCAACATAAAAAGTAGAAAACTTAATTCTCTACAAAAAAGGTCTCTTAACATTTTGCCATAGCTCGCTTCGGTTCCGAGATATTTGCAGATTTATCTCAAGGGAAGGGGCCTGACGGACATATTTCGAGATATTTCTTCTTCTTGTTGTTCTTCTTCCGCACAGCTAAGCTGGAAGTGGCATTTGCGGCTCGCACTAGTGCAGAGTTATCTCAAAGAAAGGGGCCACGGTGTTTCTGTATCTCTATTATGTTGGTGCGGCTTCGGAAGTTTTAAATATCTCGATATATCTCGAAAACTACGCTTCTGATCAAAAAATATCATAGAACATAAATTGTAGGAAACATAATTCTCTACAAAAAAGGTCTCTTAACATTTTGCCATAGCTCGCTTCGTTTCCGAGATATTTGCAGATTTATCTCAAGGGAAGGGGCCTGACGGACATATTTCGAGATATTTCTTCTTCTTGTTGTTCTTCTTCTGCACAGCTAAGCTGGAAGTGGCATTTGCGGCTCGCACTAGTGCAGAGTTATCTCAAAGATAGGGGCCACGGTGTTTCTGTATCTCTATTATGTTGGTGCAGCTTCGGAACTTTTAAATATCTTGATATATCTCGAGAACTACGCATCTGATCAAAAAATATCATGGAACATAAAAAGTAGAAAACTTAATTCTCTACAAAAAAGGTCTCTTAACATTTTGCCATAGCTCGCTTCGGTTCCGAGATATTTGCAGATTTATCTCAAGGGAAGGGGCCTGACGGACATACTTCGAGATATTTCTTCTTCTTGTTGTTCTTCTTCCGCACAGCTAAGCTGGAAGTGGCATTTGCGGCTCGCACTAGTGCAGAGTTATCTCAAAGAAAGGGGCCACGGTGTTTCTGTATCTCTATTATGTTGGTGCGGCTTCGGAACTTTTAAATATCTCGATATATCTCGAAAACTACGCTTCTGATCAAAAAATATCATAGAACATAAATTGTAGGAAACATAATTCTCTACAAAAAAGGTCTCTTAACATTTTGCCATAGCTCGCTTCGTTTCCGAGATATTTGCAGATTTATCTCAAGGGAAGGGGCCTGAAGGACATATTTCGAGATATTTCTTCTTCTTGTTGTTCTTCTTCTGCACAGCTAAGCTGGAAGTGGCATTTGCGGCTCGCACTAGTGCAGAGTTATCTCAAAGAAAGGGGCCACGGTGTTTCTGTATCTCTATTATGTTGGTGCGGCTTCGGAACTTTTAAATATCTCGATATATCTCGAAAACTACGCTTCTGATCAAAAAATATCATAGAACATAAATTGTAGGAAACATAATTCTCTACAAAAGACGTCTCTTAACATTTTGCCATAGCTCGCTTCGTTTCCGAGATATTTGCAGATTCAGCTCAAAGGAACGGGCCTGACGGACATATTTCGAGATATTTCTTCTTCTTGTTGTTCTTCCTCTGCACAGCTAAGCTGGAAGTGGCATTTGCAGCTCGCAATAGTGCAGAGTTATCTCAAAGAGAGGGGCCACGGTGTTTCTGTATCTCTATTATGTTGGTGCGGCTTCGGAACTTTTAAATATCTTGATATATCTCGAGAACTACGCATCTGATCAAAAAATATCATAGAAGATAAAAAGTAGGAAACTTAATTGTCTACAAAAAAGGTCTCTTAACATTTTGCCATAGCTCGCTTCGTTTCCGAGATATTTGCAGATTTATCTCAAGGGAAGGGGCCTGACGGACATATTTCGAGATATTTCTTCTTCTTGTTGTTCTTCTTCTGCACAGCTAAGCTGGAAGTGGCATTTGCGGCTCGCACTAGTGCAGAGTTATCTCAAAGAAGGGGGCCACGGTGTTTCTGTATCTCTATTATGTTGGTGCGGCTTCGGAACTTTTAAATATCTCGATATATCTCGAAAACTACGCTTCTGATCAAAAAATATCATAGAACATAAATTGTAGGAAACATAATTCTCTACAAGAGACGTCTCTTAACATTTTGCCATAGCTCGCTTCGTTTCCGAGATATTTGCAGATTCAGCTCAAAGGAACGGGCCTGACGGACATATTTCGAGATATTTCTTCTTCTTGTTGTTCTTCCTCTGCACAGCTAAGCTGGAAGTGGCATTTGCAGCTCGCAATAGTGCAGAGTTATCTCAAAGAAAGGGGCCACGGTGTTTCTGTATCTCTATTATGTTGGTGCGGCTTCGGAACTTTTAAATATCTTGATATATCTCGAGAACTACGCATCTGATCAAAAAATATCATAGGACATAAAAAGTAGGAAACTTAATTCTCTACAAAAAAGGTCTCTTAACATTTTGCCATAGCTCGCTTCGTTTCCGAGATATTTGCAGATTTATCTCAAGGGAAGGGGCCTGACGGACATATTTCGAGATATTTCTTCTTCTTGTTGTTCTTCTTCTGCACAGCTAAGCTGGAAGTGGCATTTGCGGCTCGCACTAGTGCAGAGTTATCTCAAAGATAGGGGCCACGGTGTTTCTGTATCTCTATTATGTTGGTGCAGCTTCGGAACTTTTAAATATCTTGATATATCTCGAGAACTACGCATCTGATCAAAAAATATCATGGAACATAAAAAGTAGAAAACTTAATTCTCTACAAAAAAGGTCTCTTAACATTTTGCCATAGCTCGCTTCGGTTCCGAGATATTTGCAGATTTATCTCAAGGGAAGGGGCCTGACGGACATATTTCGAGATATTTCTTCTTCTTGTTGTTCTTCTTCTTCACAGCTAAGCTGGAAGTGGCATTTGCAGCTCGCAATAGTGCAGAGTTATCTCAAAGAAAGGGGCCACGGTGTTTCTGTATCTCTATTATGTTGGTGCGGCTTCGGAACTTTTAAATATCTCGATATATCTCGAAAACTACGCTTCTGATCAAAAAATATCATAGAACATAAATTGTAGGAAACTTAATTCTCTACAAATAAGGTCTCTTAACATTTTGCCATAGCTCGCTTCGTTTCCGAGATATTTGCAGATTTATCTCAAGGGAAGGGGCCTGGCGGACATATTTCGAGATATTCCTTCTTCTTGTTGTTCTTCTTCTGCACAGCTAAGCTGGAAGTGGCATTTGCAGCGCGCAATAGTGCAGAGTTATCTCAAAGAAAGGGGCCACGGTGTTTCTGTATCTCTATTATGTTGGTGCGGCTTCGGAACTTTTAAATATCTTGATATATCTCGAGAACTACGCATCTGATCAAAAAATATCATAGAACATAAAAAGTAGGAAACTTAATTCTCTACAAAAAAGGTCTCTTAACATTTTCCCATAGCTGGCATCGTTTCCGAGATATTTGCAGATTTAGCTCAAGGAAGGGGCCTGACGGACATATTCCGAGATATTTCTTCTTCTTGTTGTTCCTCTTCTGCACAGCTAAGCTGGAAGTGGCATTTGCAGCTCGCAATAGTGCAGAGTTATCTCAAAGAAAGAGGCCACGGTGTTTCTGTACCTCTATTATGTTGGTGCAGCTTCGGAACTTTTAAATATCTTGATATATCTCGAGAACTACGCATCTGATCAAAAAATATCATAGAACATAAAAAGTAGGAAGCCTAATTTTCTACAAAAAAGGTCTCTTAACATTTTGCCGTAGCTCGCTTCGTTTCCGAGATATTTGCAGATTTATCTCAAGGGAAGGGGCCTGACGGACATATTTCGAGATATTTCTTCTTCTTGTTGTTCTTCTTCTGCACAGCCAAGCTGGAAGTGGCATTTGCAGCTCGCAATAGTGCAGAGTTATCTCAAAGAAAGGGGCCACGGTGTTTCTGTATCTCTATTATGTTGGTGCGGCTTCGGAACTTTTAAATATCTTGATATATCTCGAGAACTACGCGTCTGATCAAAAAATATGATAGAACATAAAAAGTAGGAAACATAATTCTCTACAAAAAAGGTCTCTTAACATTTTGCCATAGCTCGCTTCGTTTCCGAGATATTTGCAGATTTATCTCAAGGGAAGGGGCCTGACGGACATATTTCGAGATATTTCTTCTTCTTGTTGTTCTTCTTCTGCACGGCTAAGCTGGAAGTGGCATTTGCGGCTCGCACTAGTGCAGAGTTATCTCAAAGAAAAGGGCCACGGTGTTTCTGTATCTCTATTATGTTTGTGCGGCTTCGGAACTTTTAAATATCTTGATACATCTCGACAATTATGCATCTGATCAAAAAATATCACACAACATAAAAAGTAGGAGACTTAATTCTCTACAAAAAAGGTCTCTTAACATTTTGCCATAGCTCGCTTCGTTTCCGAGATATTTGCAGATTTATCTCAAGGGAAGGGGCCTGACGGACATATTTCGAGGTATTTCTTCTTCTTGTTGTTCTTCTTCTGCACAGCCAAGCTGGAAGTGGCATTTGCAGCTCGCAATAGTGCAGAGTTATCTCAAAGAAAGGGGCCACGGTGTTTCTGTATCTCTATTATGTTGGTGCGGCTTCGGAACTTTTAAATATCTTGATATATCTCGAGAACTACGCGTCTGATCAAAAAATATCATAGAACATAAAAAGTAGGAAACATAATTCTCTACAAAAAAGGTCTCTTAACATTTTGCCATAGCTCGCTTCGTTTCCGAGATATTTGCAGATTTATCTCAAGGGAAGGGGCCTGACGGACATATTTCGAGATATTTCTTCTTCTTGTTGTTCTTCTTCTGCACGGCTAAGCTGGAAGTGGCATTTGCGGCTCGCACTAGTGCAGAGTTATCTCAAAGAAAAGGGCCACGGTGTTTCTGTATCTCTATTATGTTTGTGCGGCTTCGGAACTTTTAAATATCTTGATACATCTCGACAATTATGCATCTGATCAAAAAATATCACACAACATAAAAAGTAGGAGACTTAATTCTCTACAAAAAAGGTCTCTTAACATTTTGCCATAGCTCGCTTCGTTTCCGAGATATTTGCAGATTTATCTCAAGGGAAGGGGCCTGACGGACATATTTCGAGATATTTCTTCTTCTTGTTGTTCTTCTTCTGCACAGCTAAGCTGGAAGTGGCATTTGCAGCTCGCAATAGTGCAGAGTTATCTCAAAGAAAGGGGCCACGGTGTTTCTGTATCTCTATTATGTTGGTGCGGCTTCGGAACTTTTAAATATCTTGATATATCTCTAGAACTACGCATCTGATCAAAAAATATCATAGAAGATAAAAAGTAGGAAACTTAATTCTCTACAAAAAAGGTCTCTTAACATTTTGCCATAGCTCGCTTCGTTTCCGAGATGTTTGCAGATTTATCTCAAGGGAAGGGGCCTAACGGACATATTTCGAGATATTTCTTCTTCTTGTTGTTCTTCTTCTTCACAGCTAAGCTGGAAGTGGCATTTGCAGCTCGCAATAGTGCAGAGTTATCTCAAAGAAAGGGGCCACGGTGTTTCTGTATCTCTATTATGTTGGTGCGGCTTCGGAACTTTTAAATATCTCGATATATCTCGAAAACTACGCTTCTGATCAAAAAATATCATAGAACATAAATTGTAGGAAACTTAATTCTCTACAAATAAGGTCTCTTAACATTTTGCCATAGCTCGCTTCGTTTCCGAGATATTTGCAGATTTATCTCAAGGGAAGGGGCCTGGCGGACATTTTTCGAGATATTCCTTCTTCTTGTTGTTCTTCTTCTGCACAGCTAAGCTGGAAGTGGCATTTGCAGCGCGCAATAGTGCAGAGTTATCTCAAAGAAAGGGGCCACGGTGTTTCTGTATCTCTATTATGTTGGTGCGGCTTCGGAACTTTTAAATATCTTGATATATCTCGAGAACTACGCATCTGATCAAAAAATATCATAGAACGTAAAAAGTAGGAAACTTAATTCTCTACAAAAAAGGTCTCTTAACATTTTCCCATAGCTGGCATCGTTTCCGAGATATTTGCAGATTTAGCTCAAGGAAGGGGCCTGACGGACATATTCCGAGATATTTCTTCTTCTTGTTGTTCCTCTTCTGCACAGCTAAGCTGGAAGTGGCATTTGCAGCTCGCAATAGTGCAGAGTTATCTCAAAGAAAGAGGCCACGGTGTTTCTGTACCTCTATTATGTTGGTGCAGCTTCGGAACTTTTAAATATCTTGATATATCTCGAGAACTACGCATCTGATCAAAAAATATCATAGAACATAAAAAGTAGGAAGCCTAATTTTCTACAAAAAAGGTCTCTTAACATTTTGCCGTAGCTCGCTTCGTTTCCGAGATA
This sequence comes from Osmia lignaria lignaria, assembly GCF_051020975.1. Lineage (NCBI taxonomy): Eukaryota > Metazoa > Arthropoda > Insecta > Hymenoptera > Megachilidae > Osmia > Osmia lignaria. The sequence goes on from NW_027478161.1 coordinate 18,145,957, forward strand.
TTTGCAGATTTATCTCAAGGGAAGGGGCCTGACGGACATATTTCGAGATATTTCTTCTTCTTGTTGTTCTTCTTCTGCACAGCCAAGCTGGAAGTGGCATTTGCAGCTCGCAATAGTGCAGAGTTATCTCAAAGAAAGGGGCCACGGTGTTTCTGTATCTCTATTATGTTGGTGCGGCTTCGGAACTTTTAAATATCTTGATATATCTCGAGAACTACGCGTCTGATCAAAAAATATCATAGAACACAAAAAGTAGGAAACATAATTCTCTACAAAAAAGGTCTCTTAACATTTTGCCATAGCTCGCTTCGTTTCCGAGATATTTGCCGATTTATCTCAAGGGTAGGGGCCTGACGGACATATTTCGAGATATTTCTTCTTCTTGTTGTTCTTCTTCTGCACAGCTGAGCTGGAAGTGGCATTTGCAGCTCGCAATAGTGCAGAGTTATCTCAGAGAAAGAGGCCACGGTGTTTCTGTACCTCTACTATGTTGGTGCAGCTTCGGAACTTTTAAATATCTTGATATATTTCGAGAACTACGCATCTGATCAAAAAATATCATAGAACATAAAAAGTAGGAAACTTAATTCTCTACAAATAGGTATCTTAACATTTTGCCATAGCTCGCTTCGTTTCCGAGATATTTGCAGATTTATCTCAAGGGAAGGGGCCTGACGGACATATTTCGAGATATTTCTTCTTCTTGTTGTTCTTCTTCTGCACAGCTAAGCTGGAAGTGGCATTTGCAGTTCGCAATAGTGCAGAGTTATCTCAAAGAAAGGGGCCACGGTGTTTCTGTATCTCTATTATGTTGGTGCGGCTTCGGAACTTTTAAATATCTCGATATATCTCGAAATCTACGCTTCTGATCAAAAAATATCATAGAACATAAATTATAGGAAACATAATTCTCTACAAAAAAGGTTTCTTAACATTTTGCCATAGCTCGCTTCGTTTCCGAGATATTTGCAGATTTATCTCAAGGGAAGGGGCCTGACGGACATATTTCGAGATATTTCTTCTTCTTGTTGTTCTTCTTCTGCACAGCTAAGCTGGAAGTGGCATTTGCAGTTCGCAATAGTGCAGAGTTATCTCAAAGAAAGGGGCCACGGTGTTTCTGTATCTCTATTATGTTGGTGCGGCTTCGGAACTTTTAAATATCTCGATATATCTCGAAATCTACGCTTCTGATCAAAAAATATCATAGAACATAAATTATAGGAAACATAATTCTCTACAAAAAAGGTCTCTTAACATTTTGCCATAGCTCGCTTCGTTTCCGAGATATTTGCAGATTTATCTCAAGGGAAGGGGCCTGACGGACATATTTCGAGATATTTCTTCTTCTTGTTGTTCTTCTTCTGCACAGCTGAGCTGGAAGTGGCATTTGCAGCTCGCAATAGTGCAGAGTTATCTCAGAGAAAGAGGCCACGGTGTTTCTGTACCTCTATTATGTTGGTGCAGCTTCGGAACTTTTAAATATCTTGATATATCTCGAGAACTACGCATCTGATCAAAAAATACCATAGAACATAAAAAGTAGGAAACTTAATTCTCTACAAAAAAGGTATCTTAACATTTTGACATAGCTCGCTTCGTTTCCGAGATATTTGCAGATGTATCTCAAGGGAAGGGGCCTGACGGACATATTTCGATATATTTCTTCTTCTTGTTGTTCTTCTTCTGCACAGCTAAACTGGAAGTGGCATTTCCAGCTCGCAATAGTGCAGAGTTATCACAAAGAAAGGGGCCACGGTGTTTCTGTATCTCTATTATGTTGGTGCGGCTTCGGAACTTTTAAATATCTTGATATATCTCGAGAACTACGCATCTGATCAAAAAATATCATAGAACATAAAAAGTAGGAAACTTAATTCTCTACAAAAAAGGTATCTTAACATTTTGCCATAGCTCGCTTCGTTTCCGAGATATTTGCAGATATATCTCAAGGGAAGGGGCCTGACGGTCATATTTCGAGATATTTCTTCTTCTTGTTGGTCTTCTTCTGCACAGCTAAGCTGGAAGTGGCATTTACAGCTCGCAATAGTGCAGAGTTATATCAAAGAAAGGGGCCACGGTGTTTCTGTATCTCTATTATGTTGGTGCGGCTTCGGAACTTTTAAATATCTTGATATATCTCGAGAACTACGCATCTGATCAAAAAATATCATAGAACATCAAAAGTAGGAAACTTAATTCTCTACAAAGAAGGTCTCTTAACATTTTGCCATAGCTCTCTTCGTTTCCGAGATATTTGCAGATTTATCTCAAGGGAAGGGGCCTGACCGACATATTTCGAGATATTTCTTCTTCTTGTTATTCTTCTTCTGCACAGCTAAGCTGGAAGAGGCATTTGCTGCTCGCAATAGTGCAGAGTTATCTCAAAGAAAGGGGCCACGGTGTTTCTGTATCTCTATTATGTTGGTGCGGCTTCGGAACTTTTAAATATCTCGATATATCTCGAAATCTACGCTTCTGATCAAAAAATATCATAGAACATAAAAAGTAGGAAACTTAATTCTCTACAAAAAAGGTATCTTAACATTTTGCCATAGCTCGCTTCGTTTCCGAGATATTTGCAGATTTATCTCAAGGGAAGGGGCCTGACGGACATATTTCGAGATATTTCTTCTTCTTGTTGTTCTTCTTCTGCACAGCTGAGCTGGAAGTGGCATTTGCAGCTCGCAATAGTGCAGAGTTATCTCAGAGAAAGAGGCCACGGTGTTTCTGTACCTCTACTATGTTGGTGCAGCTTCGGAACTTTTAAATATCTTGATATATTTCGAGAACTACGCATCTGATCAAAAAATATCATAGAACATAAAAAGTAGGAAACTTAATTCTCTACAAAAAAGGTATCTTAACATTTTGCCATAGCTCGCTTCGTTTCCGAGATATTTGCAGATTTATCTCAAGGGAAGGGGCCTGACGGACATATTTCGAGATATTTCTTCTTCTTGTTGTTCTTCTTCTGCACAGCTAAGCTGGAAGTGGCATTTGCAGTTCGCAATAGTGCAGAGTTATCTCAAAGAAAGGGGCCACGGTGTTTCTGTATCTCTATTATGTTGGTGCGGCTTCGGAACTTTTAAATATCTCGATATATCTCGAAATCTACGCTTCTGATCAAAAAATATCATAGAACATAAATTATAGGAAACATAATTCTCTACAAAAAAGGTTTCTTAACATTTTGCCATAGCTCGCTTCGTTTCCGAGATATTTGCAGATTTATCTCAAGGGAAGGGGCCTGACGGACATATTTCGAGATATTTCTTCTTCTTGTTGTTCTTCTTCTGCACAGCTAAGCTGGAAGTGGCATTTGCAGTTCGCAATAGTGCAGAGTTATCTCAAAGAAAGGGGCCACGGTGTTTCTGTATCTCTATTATGATGGTGCGGCTTCGGAACTTTTAAATATCTCGATATATCTCGAAATCTACGCTTCTGATCAAAAAATATCATAGAACATAAATTATAGGAAACATAATTCTCTACAAAAAAGGTCTCTTAACATTTTGCCATAGCTCGCTTCGTTTCCGAGATATTTGCAGATTTATCTCAAGGGAAGGGGCCTGACGGACATATTTCGAGATATTTCTTCTTCTTGTTGTTCTTCTTCTGCACAGCTAAGCTGGAAGTGGCATTTGCGGCTCGCACTAGTGCAGAGTTATCTCAAAGAAAGGGGCCACGGTGTTTCTGTATCTCTATTATGTTGGTGCGGCTTCGGAACTTTTAAATATCTTGATATATCTCGAGAACTACGCATCTGCTCAAAAAATATCACAGAACATAAAAAGTAGGAAACTTAATTCTCTACAAATAAGGTCTCTTAACATTTTGCCATAGCTCGCTTCGTTTCCGAGATATTTGCAGATTCAGCTCAAAGGAACGGGCCTGACGGACATATTTCGAGATATTTCTTCTTCTTGTTGTTCTTCCTCTGCACAGCTAAGCTGGAAGTGGCATTTGCAGCTCGCAATAGTGCAGAGTTATCTCAAAGAAAGGGGCCACGGTGTTTCTGTATCTCTATTATGTTGGTGCGGCTTCGGAACTTTTAGATATCTTGATATATCTCGAGAACTACGCATCTGATCAAAAAATATCATAGGACATAAAAAGTAGGAAACTTAATTCTCTACAAAAAAGGTCTCTTAACATTTTGCCATAGCTCGCTTCGTTTCCGAGATATTTGCAGATTTATCTCAAGGGAAGGGGCCTGACGGACATATTTCGAGATATTTCTTCTTCTTGTTGTTCTTCTTCTGCACAGCTAAGCTGGAAGTGGCATTTGCGGCTCGCACTAATGCAGAGTTATCTCAAAGAAAGGGGCCACGGTGTTTCTGTATCTCTATTATGTTGGTGCGGCTTCGGAACTTTTAAATATCTTGATATATCTCGAGAACTACGCATCTGATCAAAAAATATCATACTACATCAAAAGTAGGAAACTTAATTCTCTACAAGAAAGGTCTCTAAACATTTTGCCATAGCTCGCTTCGTTTCCGAGATATTTGCAGATTTATCTCAAGGGAAGGGGCCTGACGGACATATTTCGAGATATTTCTTCTTCTTGTTGTTCTTTTTCTGCACAGCTAAGCTGGAAGTGGCAATTGCAGCTCGCAATAGTGCAGAGTTATCTCAAAGAGAGGGGCCACGGTGTTTCTGTATCTGTATTATGTTGGTGCCGCTTCGGAACTTTTAAATATCTTGATATATCTCGAGAACTACGCATCTGCTCAAAAAATATCACAGAACATAAAAAGTAGGAAACTTAATTCTCTACAAATAAGGTCTCTTAACATTTTGCCATAGCTCGCTTCGTTTCCGAGATATTTGCAGATTTATCTCAAGGGAAGGGGCCTGACGGACATATTTCGAGATATTTCTTCTTCTTGTTGTTCTTCTTCTGCACAGCTAAGCTGGAAGTGGCATTTGCAGCTCGCAATAGTGCAGAGTTATCTCAAAGAAAGGGGCCACGGTGTTTCTGTATCTCTATTATGTTGGTGCGGCTTCGGAACTTTTAAATATCTTGATATATCTCGAGAACTACGCGTCTGATCAAAAAATATCATAGAACACAAAAAGTAGGAAACATAATTCTCTACAAAAAAGGTCTCTTAAGATTTTGCCATAGCTCGCTTCGTTTCCGAGATATTTGCAGATTTATCTCAAGGGTAGGGGCCTGACGGACATATTTCGAGATATTTCTTCTTCTTGTTGTTCTTCTTCTGCACGGCTAAGCTGGAAGTGGCATTTGCGGCTCGCACTGGTGCAGAGTTATCTCAAAGAAAGGGGCCACGGTGTTTCTGTATCTCTATTATGATGGTGCGGCTTCGGAACTTTTAAATATCTTGATACATCTCGACAATTATGCATCTGATCAAAAAATATCACACAACATAAAAAGGAGGAAACATAATTCTCTACAAAAAAGGTCTCTTAACATTTTGCCATAGCTCGCTTCGTTTCCGAGATATTTGCAGATTTATCTCAAGGGAAGTGGCCTGACGGACATATTTCGAGATATTTCTTCTTCTTCTTGTTCTTCTTCTGCACAGCTAAGCTGGAAGTGGCATTTGCAGCTCGCAATAGTGCAGAGTTATCGCAAAGGAAGAGGCCACGGTGTTTCTGTACCTCTATTATGTTGGTGCAGCTTCGGAACTTTTAAATATCTTGATATATCTCTAGAACTACGCATCTGATCAAAAAATATCATAGAAGATAAAAAGTAGGAAACTTAATTCTCTACAAAAAAGGTCTCTTAACATTTTGCCATAGCTCGCTTCGTTTCCGAGATGTTTGCAGATTTATCTCAAGGGAAGGGGCCTAACGGACATATTTCGAGATATTTCTTCTTCTTGTTGTTCTTCTTCTTCACAGCTAAGCTGGAAGTGGCATTTGCAGCTCGCAATAGTGCAGAGTTATCTCAAAGAAAGGGGCCACGGTGTTTCTGTATCTCTATTATGTTGGTGCGGCTTCGGAACTTTTAAATATCTCGATATATCTCGAAAACTACGCTTCTGATCAAAAAATATCATAGAACATAAATTGTAGGAAACTTAATTCTCTACAAATAAGGTCTCTTAACATTTTGCCATAGCTCGCTTCGTTTCCGAGATATTTGCAGATTTATCTCAAGGGAAGGGGCCTGGCGGACATATTTCGAGATATTCCTTCTTCTTGTTGTTCTTCTTCTGCACAGCTAAGCTGGAAGTGGCATTTGCAGCGCGCAATAGTGCAGAGTTATCTCAAAGAAAGGGGCCACGGTGTTTCTGTATCTCTATTATGTTGGTGCGGCTTCGGAACTTTTAAATATCTTGATATATCTCGAGAACTACGCATCTGATCAAAAAATATCATAGAACATAAAAAGTAGGAAACTTAATTCTCTACAAAAAAGGTCTCTTAACATTTTCCCATAGCTGGCATCGTTTCCGAGATATTTGCAGATTTAGCTCAAGGAAGGGGCCTGACGGACATATTCCGAGATATTTCTTCTTCTTGTTGTTCCTCTTCTGCACAGCTAAGCTGCAAGTGGCATTTGCAGCTCGCAATAGTGCAGAGTTATCTCAAAGAAAGAGGCCACGGTGTTTCTGTACCTCTATTATGTTGGTGCAGCTTCGGAACTTTTAAATATCTTGATATATCTCGAGAACTACGCATCTGATCAAAAAATATCATAGAACATAAAAAGTAGGAAGCCTAATTTTCTACAAAAAAGGTCTCTTAACATTTTGCCGTAGCTCGCTTCGTTTCCGAGATATTTGCAGATTTATCTCAAGGGAAGGGGCCTGACGGACATATTTCGAGATATTTCTTCTTCTTGTTGTTCTTCTTCTGCACAGCCAAGCTGGAAGTGGCATTTGCAGCTCGCAATAGTGCAGAGTTATCTCAAAGAAAGGGGCCACGGTGTTTCTGTATCTCTATTATGTTGGTGCGGCTTCGGAACTTTTAAATATCTTGATATATCTCGAGAACTACGCGTCTGATGAGAAAATATCATAGAACACAAAAAGTAGGAAACATAATTCTCTACAAAAAAGGTCTCTTAACATTTTGCCATAGCTCGCTTCGTTTCCGAGATATTTGCAGATTTATGTCAAGGGTAGGGGCCTGACGGACATATTTCGAGATATTTCTTCTTCTTGTTGTTCTTCTTCTGCACGGCTAAGCTGGAAGTGGCATTTGCGGCTCGCACTAGTGCAGAGTTATCTCAAAGAAAGGGGCCACGGTGTTTCAGTATCTCTATTATGTTGGTGCGGTTTCGGAACTTTTAAATATCTTGATATATCTCGAGAACTACGCTTCTGATCAAAAAATATCATAGAACATAAATTGTAGGAAACATAATTCTCTACAAAAGACGTCTCTTAACATTTTGCCATAGCTCGCTTCGTTTCCGAGATATTTGCAGATTTATCTCAAGGGAAGGGGCCTGACGGACATATTTCGAGATATTTCTTCTTCTTGTTGTTCTTCTTCTGCACAGCTAAGCTGGAAGTGGCATTTGCGGCTCGCACTAGTGCAGAGTTATCTCAAAGAAAGGGGCCACGGTGTTTCTGTATCTCTATTATGTTGGTGCGGCTTCGGAACTTTTAAATATCTCGATATATCTCGAAAACTACGCTTCTGATCAAAAAATATCATAGAACATAAATTATAGGAAACATAATTCTCTACAATGAAGGTCTCTTAACATTTTGCCATAGCTCGCTTCGTTTCCGAGATATTTGCAGATTTATCTCAAGGGAAGGGGCCTGACGGACATATTTCGAGATATTTCTTCTTCTTGTTGTTCTTCTTCTGCACAGCTGAGCTGGAAGTGGCATTTGCAGCTCGCAATAGTGCAGAGTTATCTCAGAGAAAGAGGCCACGGTGTTTCTGTACCTCTACTATGTTGGTGCAGCTTCGGAACTTTTAAATATCTTGATATATTTCGAGAACTACGCATCTGATCAAAAAATATCATAGAACATAAAAAGTAGGAAACTTAATTCTCTACAAAAAAGGTCTCTTAACATTTTGCCATAGCTCGCTTCGTTTCCGAGATGTTTGCAGATTTATCTCAAGGGAAGGGGCCTAACGGACATATTTCGAGATATTTCTTCTTCTTGTTGTTCTTCTTCTTCACAGCTAAGCTGGAAGTGGCATTTGCAGCTCGCAATAGTGCAGAGTTATCTCAAAGAAAGGGGCCACGGTGTTTCTGTATCTCTATTATGTTGGTGCGGCTTCGGAACTTTTAAATATCTCGATATATCTCGAAAACTACGCTTCTGATCAAAAAATATCATAGAACATAAATTGTAGGAAACTTAATTCTCTACAAATAAGGTCTCTTAACATTTTGCCATAGCTCGCTTCGTTTCCGAGATATTTGCAGATTTATCTCAAGGGAAGGGGCCTGGCGGACATATTTCGAGATATTCCTTCTTCTTGTTGTTCTTCTTCTGCACAGCTAAGCTGGAAGTGGCATTTGCAGCGCGCAATAGTGCAGAGTTATCTCAAAGAAAGGGGCCACGGTGTTTCTGTATCTCTATTATGTTGGTGCGGCTTCGGAACTTTTAAATATCTTGATATATCTCGAGAACTACGCGTCTGATCAAAAAATATCATAGAACACAAAAAGTAGGAAACATAATTCTCTACAAAAAAGGTCTCTTAACATTTTGCCATAGCTCGCTTCGTTTCCGAGATATTTGCAGATTTATCTCAAGGGTAGGGGCCTGACGGACATATTTCGAGATATTTCTTCTTCTTGTTGTTCTTCTTCTGCACGGCTAAGCTGGAAGTGGCATTTGCGGCTCGCACTAGTGCAGAGTTATCTCAAAGAAAGGGGCCACGGTGTTTCAGTATCTCTATTATGTTGGTGCGGTTTCGGAACTTTTAAATATCTCGATATATCTCGAAAACTACGCTTCTGATCAAAAAATATCATAGAACATAAATTATAGGAAACATAATTCTCTACAATGAAGGTCTCTTAACATTTTGCCATAGCTCGCTTCGTTTCCGAGATATTTGCAGATTTATCTCAAGGGAAGGGGCCTGACGGACATATTTCGAGATATTTCTTCTTCTTGTTGTTCTTCTTCTGCACAGCTGAGCTGGAAGTGGCATTTGCAGCTCGCAATAGTGCAGAGTTATCTCAGAGAAAGAGGCCACGGTGTTTCTGTACCTCTACTATGTTGGTGCAGCTTCGGAACTTTTAAATATCTTGATATATTTCGAGAACTACGCATCTGATCAAAAAATATCATAGAACATAAAAAGTAGGAAACTTAATTCTCTACAAAAAAGGTATCTTAACATTTTGCCATAGCTCGCTTCGTTTCCGAGATATTTGCAGATTTATCTCAAGGGAAGGGGCCTGACGGACATATTTCGAGATATTTCTTCTTCTTGTTGTTCTTCTTCTGCACAGCTAAGCTGGAAGTGGCATTTGCAGTTCGCAATAGTGCAGAGTTATCTCAAAGAAAGGGGCCACGGTGTTTCTGTATCTCTATTATGTTGGTGCGGCTTCGGAACTTTTAAATATCTCGATATATCTCGAAATCTACGCTTCTGATCAAAAAATATCATAGAACATAAATTATAGGAAACATAATTCTCTACAAAAAAGGTTTCTTAACATTTTGCCATAGCTCGCTTCGTTTCCGAGATATTTGCAGATTTATCTCAAGGGAAGGGGCCTGACGGACATATTTCGAGATATTTCTTCTTCTTGTTGTTCTTCTTCTGCACAGCTAAGCTGGAAGTGGCATTTGCAGTTCGCAATAGTGCAGAGTTATCTCAAAGAAAGGGGCCACGGTGTTTCTGTATCTCTATTATGTTGGTGCGGCTTCGGAACTTTTAAATATCTCGATATATCTCGAAATCTACGCTTCTGATCAAAAAATATCATAGAACATAAATTATAGGAAACATAATTCTCTACAAAAAAGGTCTCTTAACATTTTGCCATAGCTCGCTTCGTTTCCGAGATATTTGCAGATTTATCTCAAGGGAAGTGGCCTGACGGACATATTTCGAGATATTTCTTCTTCTTCTTGTTCTTCTTCTGCACAGCTAAGCTGGAAGTGGCATTTGCAGCTCGCAATAGTGCAGAGTTATCGCAAAGGAAGAGGCCACGGTGTTTCTGTACCTCTATTATGTTGGTGCAGCTTCGGAACTTTTAAATATCTTGATATATCTCTAGAACTACGCATCTGATCAAAAAATATCATAGAAGATAAAAAGTAGGAAACTTAATTCTCTACAAAAAAGGTCTCTAAACATTTTGCCATAGCTCGCTTCGTTTCCGAGATGTTTGCAGATTTATCTCAAGGGAAGGGGCCTAACGGACATATTTCGAGATATTTCTTCTTCTTGTTGTTCTTCTTCTTCACAGCTAAGCTGGAAGTGGCATTTGCAGCTCGCAATAGTGCAGAGTTATCTCAAAGAAAGGGGCCACGGTGTTTCTGTATCTCTATTATGTTGGTGCGGCTTCGGAACTTTTAAATATCTCGATATATCTCGAAAACTACGCTTCTGATCAAAAAATATCATAGAACATAAATTGTAGGAAACTTAATTCTCTACAAATAAGGTCTCTTAACATTTTGCCATAGCTCGCTTCGTTTCCGAGATATTTGCAGATTTATCTCAAGGGAAGGGGCCTGGCGGACATATTTCGAGATATTCCTTCTTCTTGTTGTTCTTCTTCTGCACAGCTAAGCTGGAAGTGGCATTTGCAGCGCGCAATAGTGCAGAGTTATCTCAAAGAAAGGGGCCACGGTGTTTCTGTATCTCTATTATGTTGGTGCGGCTTCGGAATTTTTAAATATCTCGATATATCTCGAAAACTACGCATCTGATCAAAAAATATCATACAACATAAAAAGTAGGATACTTAATTCTCTACAAAAAAGGTCTCTTAACATTTTGCAATAGCTCGCTTCGTTTCCGAGATATTTGCAGATTTATCTCAAGGGAAGGTGCCTGACGGACATATTTCGAGATATTTCTTCTTCTTGTTGTTCTTCTTCTGCACAGCTAAGCTGGAAGTGGCATTTCCAGCTCGCAATAGTGCAGAGTTATCTCAAAGAAAGGGGCCACGGTGTTTCTGTATCTCTATTATGTTGGTGCGGCTTCGGAACTTTTAAATATCTTGATATATCTCGAGAACTACGCATCTGATCAAAAAATATCATACAACATAAAAAGTAGGAAACTTAATTCTCTACAAAAAACGTCTCTTAACATTTTGCAATAGCTCGCTTCGTTTCCGAGATATTTGCAGATTTATCTCAAGGGAAGGTGCCTGACGGACATATTTCGAGATATTTCTTCTTCTTGTTGTTCTTCTTCTGCACAGCTAAGCTGGAAGTGGCATTTGCAGTTCGCAATAGTGCAGAGTTATCTCAAAGAAAGGGGCCACGGTGTTTCTGTATCTCTATTATGTTGGTGCGGCTTCGGAACTTTTAAATATCTCGATATATCTCGAAAACTACGCTTCTGATCCAAAAATATCATAGAACATAAAAAGTAGGAAACTTAATTCTCTACAAAAAAGGTATCTTAACATTTTGCCATAGCTCGCTTCGTTTCCGAGATATTTGCAGATTTATCTCAAGGGAAGGGGCCTGACGGACATATTTCGAGATATTTCTTCTTCTTGTTGTTCTTCTTCTGCACAGTTAAGCTGGAAGTGGCATTTGCAGTTCGCAATAGTGCAGAGTTATCTCAAAGAAAGGGGCCACGGTGTTTCTGTATCTCTATTATGTTGGTGCGGCTTCGGAACTTTTAAATATCTCGATATATCTCGAAAACTACGCTTCTGATCAAAAAATATCATAGAACATAAATTATAGGAAACATAATTCTCTACAATGAAGGTCTCTTAACATTTTGCCATAGCTCGCTTCGTTTCCGAGATATTTGCAGATTTATCTCAAGGGAAGGGGCCTGACGGACATATTTCGAGATATTTCTTCTTCTTGTTGTTCTTCTTCTGCACAGCTGAGCTGGAAGTGGCATTTGCAGCTCGCAATAGTGCAGAGTTATCTCAGAGAAAGAGGCCACGGTGTTTCTGTACCTCTACTATGTTGGTGCAGCTTCGGAACTTTTAAATATCTTGATATATTTCGAGAACTACGCATCTGATCAAAAAATATCATAGAACATAAAAAGTAGGAAACTTAATTCTCTACAAAAAAGGTATCTTAACATTTTGCCATAGCTCGCTTCGTTTCCGAGATATTTGCAGATTTATCTCAAGGGAAGGGGCCTGACGGACATATTTCGAGATATTTCTTCTTCTTGTTGTTCTTCTTCTGCACAGCTAAGCTGGAAGTGGCATTTGCAGTTCGCAATAGTGCAGAGTTATCTCAAAGAAAGGGGCCACGGTGTTTCTGTATCTCTATTATGTTGGTGCGGCTTCGGAACTTTTAAATATCTCGATATATCTCGAAATCTACGCTTCTGATCAAAAAATATCATAGAACATAAATTATAGGAAACATAATTCTCTACAAAAAAGGTTTCTTAACATTTTGCCATAGCTCGGTTCGTTTCCGAGATATTTGCAGATTTATCTCAAGGGAAGGGGCCTGACGGACATATTTCGAGATATTTCTTCTTCTTGTTGTTCTTCTTCTGCACAGCTAAGCTGGAAGTGGCATTTGCAGTTCGCAATAGTGCAGAGTTATCTCAAAGAAAGGGGCCACGGTGTTTCTGTATCTCTATTATGTTGGTGCGGCTTCGGAACTTTTAAATATCTCGATATATCTCGAAATCTACGCTTCTGATCAAAAAATATCATAGAACATAAATTATAGGAAACATAATTCTCTACAAAAAAGGTCTCTTAACATTTTGCCATAGCTCGCTTCGTTTCCGAGATATTTGCAGATTTATCTCAAGGGAAGGGGCCTGACGGACATATTTCGAGATATTTCTTCTTCTTGTTGTTCTTCTTCTGCACAGCTGAGCTGGAAGTGGCATTTGCAGCTCGCAATAGTGCAGAGTTATCTCAAAGAAAGGGGCCACGGTGTTTCTGTATCTCTATTATGTTGGTGCGGCTTCGGAACTTTTAAATATCTCGATATATCTCGAAATCTACGCTTCTGATCAAAAAATATCATAGAACATAAATTATAGGAAACATAATTCTCTACAAAAAAGGTCTCTTAACATTTTGCCATAGCTCGCTTCGTTTCCGAGATATTTGCAGATTTATCTCAAGGGAAGGGGCCTGACGGACATATTTCGAGATATTTCTTCTTCTTGTTGTTCTTCTTCTGCACAGCAGAGCTGGAAGTGGCATTTGCAGCTCGCAATAGTGCAGAGTTATCTCAGAGAAAGAGGCCACGGTGTTTCTGTACCTCTATTATGTTGGTGCAGCTTCGGAACTTTTAAATATCTTGATATATCTCGAGAACTACGCATCTGATCAAAAAATATCATAGAACATAAAAAGTAGGAAACTTAATTCTCTACAAAAAAGGTATCTTAACATTTTGACATAGCTCGCTTCGTTTCCGAGATATTTGCAGATGTATCTCAAGGGAAGGGGCCTGACGGACATATTTCGATATATTTCTTCTTCTTGTTGTTCTTCTTCTGCACAGCTAAACTGGAAGTGGCATTTCCAGCTCGCAATAGTGCAGAGTTATCACAAAGAAAGGGGCCACGGTGTTTCTGTATCTCTATTATGTTGGTGCGGCTTCGGAACTTTTAAATATCTTGATATATCTCGAGAACTACGCATCTGATCAAAAAATATCATAGAACATAAAAAGTAGGAAACTTAATTCTCTACAAAAAAGGTATCTTAACATTTTGCCATAGCTCGCTTCGTTTCCGAGATATTTGCAGATATATCTCAAGGGAAGGGGCCTGACGGTCATATTTCGAGATATTTCTTCTTCTTGTTGGTCTTCTTCTGCACAGCTAAGCTGGAAGTGGCATTTACAGCTCGCAATAGTGCAGAGTTATATCAAAGAAAGGGGCCACGGTGTTTCTGTATCTCTATTATGTTGGTGCGGCTTCGGAACTTTTAAATATCTTGATATATCTCGAGAACTACGCATCTGATCAAAAAATATCATAGAACATCAAAAGTAGGAAACTTAATTCTCTACAAAGAAGGTCTCTCAACATTTTGCCATAGCTCTCTTCGTTTCCGAGATATTTGCAGATTTATCTCAAGGGAAGGGGCCTGACCGACATATTTCGAGATATTTCTTCTTCTTGTTATTCTTCTTCTGCACAGCTAAGCTGGAAGAGGCATTTGCAGCTCGCAATAGTGCAGAGTTATCTCAAAGAAAGGGGCCACGGTGTTTCTGTATCTCTATTATGTTGGTGCGGCTTCGGAACTTTTAAATATCTTGATATATCTCGAGAACTACGCATCTGATCAAAAAATATCATACAAGATAAAAAGTAGGAAACTTAATTCTCTACAAAAAAGGTCTCTTAACATTTTGCCATAGCTCGCTTCGTTTCCGAGATATTTGCAGATCTATCTCAAGGGAAGGGGCCTGACGGACATATTTCGAGATATTTCTTCTTCTTGTTGTTCTTCCTCTGCAGAGCTAAGCTGGAAGTGGCATTTGCAGCTCGCAATAGTGCAAAGTTATCTCAAAGAAAGGGGCCACGGTGTTTCTGTATCTCTATTATGTTGGTGCGGCTTCGGAACTTTTAAATATCTCGATATATCTCGAAAACTACGCTTCTGATCAAAAAATATCATAGAACATAAATTGTAGGAAACATAATTCTCTACAAAAAAGGTCTCTTAACATTTTGCCATAGCTCGCTTCGTTTCCGAGATATTTGCAGATTTATCTCAAGGGAAGGGGCCTAACGGACATATTTCGAGATATTTCTTCTTCTTGTTGTTCTTCTTCTGCACAGCTAAACTGGAAGTGGCATTTCCAGCTCGCAATAGTGCAGAGTTATCTCAACGAGAGGGGCCACGGTGTTTCTGTATCTCTATTATGTTGGTGCGGCTTCGGAACTTTTAAATATCTTGATATATCTCGAGAACTACGCATCTGATCAAAAAATATCATAAAAGATAAAAAGTAGGAAACTTAATTCTCTACAAAAAAGGTCTCTTAACATTTTGCCATAGCTCGGTTCGTTTCCGAGATATTTGCAGATTTATCTCAAGGGAAGGGGCCTGACGGACATATTTCGAGATATTTCTTCTTCTTGTTGTTCTTCTTCTGCACAGCTAAGCTGGAAGTGGCATTTGCGGCTCGCACTAGTGCAGAGTTATCTCAAAGAAAGGGGCCACGGTGTTTCTGTATCCCTATTATGTTGGTGCGGCTTCGGAACTTTTAAATATCTCGATATATCTCGAAAACTACGCTTCTGATCAAAAAATATCATAGAACCTAAATTGTAGGAAACATAATTCTCTACAAAAAAGGTCTCTTAACATTTTGCCATAGGTCACTTCGTTTCCGAGATATTTGCAGATATATCTCAAGGGAAGGGGCCTGACGGACATATTTCGAGATATTTCTTCTTCTTGTTGTACTTCATCTGCACAGCTAAGCTGGAAGTGGCATTTACAGCTCGCAATAGTGCAGAGTTATATCAAAGAAAGGGGCCACGGTGTTTCTGTATCTCTGTTATGTTGGTGCGGCTTCGGAACTTTTAAATATCTTGATATATCTCGAGAACTACGCATCTGATCAAAAAATATCATACTACATAAAAAGTAGGAAACTTAATTCTCTACAAGAAAGGTCTCCTAACATTTTGCCATAGCTCGCTTCGTTTCCGAGATATTTGCAGATTTATCTCAAGGGAAGGGGCCTGACGGACATATTTCGAGATATTTCTTCTTCTTGTTGTTCTTCTTCTGCACAGCTAAGCTGGAAGTGGCATTTGCGGCTCGCACTAGTACACAGTTATCTCAAAGAAAGGGGCCACGGTGTTTCTGTATCTCTATTATGTTGGTGCGGCTTCGGAACTTTTAAATATCTCGATATATCTCGAAAACTACGCTTCTGATCAAAAAATATCATAGAACATAAATTGTAGGAAACATAATTCTCTACAAAAAACGTCTCTTAACATTTTGCCATAGCTCGCTTCGTTTCCGAGATATTTGCAGATATATCCCAAGGGAAGGGGCCTGACGGACATATTTCGAGATATTTCTTCTTCTTGTTGTTCTTCTTCTGCACAGCTAAGCTGGAAGTGGCATTTGCAGGTCGCAATAGTGCAGAGTTATCTCAAAGAAAGGGGCCACGGTGTTTCTGTATCTCTATTATGTTGGTGCGGCTTCGGAACTTTTAAATATCTCGATATATCTCGAAAACTACGCTTCTGATCAAAAAATATCATAGAACGTAAATTGTAGGAAACATTATTCTCTACAAAAAAGGTCTCTTAACATTTTGCCATAGCCCGCTTCGTTTCCGAGATATTTGCAGATTTATCTCAAGGGAAGGGTCCTGATGGACATATTTCGAGATATTTCTTCTTCTTGTTGTTCTTCTTCTGCACAGCTAAACTGGAAGTGGCATTTCCAGCTCGCAATCGTGCAGAGTTATCTCAAAGAAAGGGGCCACGGTGTTTCTGTATCTCTATTATGTTGGTGCGGCTTCGGAACTTTTAAATATCTTGATATATCTCGAGAACTACGCCTCTGATCGAAAAATATCATAGAACATAAAAAGTAGGAAACTTAATTCTCTACAAAAAAGGTCTCTTAACATTTTGCCATAGCTCGCTTCGTTTCCGAGATATTTGCAGATTTATCTCAAGGGAAGGGGCCTGACGGACATATTTCGAGATATTTCTTCTTCTGCACAGCTAAGCTGGAAGTGGCATTTGCAGCGCGCAATAGTGCAGAGTTATCTCAAAGAAAGGGGCCACGGTGTTTCTGTATCTCTGTTATGTTGGTGCGGCTTCGGAACTTTTAAATATCTTGATATATCTCGAGAACTACGCATCTGATCAAAAAATATCATACTACATAAAAAGTAGGAAACTTAATTCTCTACAAGAAAGGTCTCTTAACATTTTGCCATAGCTCGCTTCGTTTCCGAGATATTTGCAGATTTATCTCAAGGGAAGGGGCCTGACGGACATATTTCGAGATATTTCTTCTTCTTGTTGTTCTTCTTCTGCACAGCTAAACTGGAAGTGGCATTTCCAGCTCGCAATAGTGCAGAGTTATCTCAAAGAGAGGGGCCACGGTGTTTCTGTATCTCTATTATGTTGGTGCGGCTTCGGAACTTTTAAATATCTTGATATATCTCGAGAACTACGCATCTGATCAAAAAATATCATAAAAGATAAAAAGTAGGAAACTTAATTCTCTACAAAAAAGGTCTCTTAACATTTTGCCATAGCTCGCTTCGTTTCCGAGATATTTGCAGATTTATCTCAAGGGAAGGGGCCTGACGGACATATTTCGAGATATTTCTTCTTCTTGTTGTTCTTCTTCTGCACAGCTAAGCTGGAAGTGGCATTTGCGGCTCGCACTAGTGCAGAGTTATCTCAAAGAAAGGGGCCACGGTGTTTCTGTATCCCTATTATGTTGGTGCGGCTTCGGAACTTTTAAATATCTCGATATATCTCGAAAACTACGCTTCTGATCAAAAAATATCATAGAACCTAAATTGTAGGAAACATAATTCTCTACAAAAAAGGTCTCTTAACATTTTGCCATAGGTCACTTCGTTTCCGAGATATTTGCAGATATATCTCAAGGGAAGGGGCCTGACGGACATATTTCGAGATATTTCTTCTTCTTGTTGTACTTCATCTGCACAGCTAAGCTGGAAGTGGCATTTACAGCTCGCAATAGTGCAGAGTTATATCAAAGAAAGGGGCCACGGTGTTTCTGTATCTCTGTTATGTTGGTGCGGCTTCGGAACTTTTAAATATCTTGATATATCTCGAGAACTACGCATCTGATCAAAAAATATCATACTACATAAAAAGTAGGAAACTTAATTCTCTACAAGAAAGGTCTCCTAACATTTTGCCATAGCTCGCTTCGTTTCCGAGATATTTGCAGATTTATCTCAAGGGAAGGGGCCTGACGGACATATTTCGAGATATTTCTTCTTCTTGTTGTTCTTCTTCTGCACAGCTAAGCTGGAAGTGGCATTTGCGGCTCGCACTAGTACACAGTTATCTCAAAGAAAGGGGCCACGGTGTTTCTGTATCTCTATTATGTTGGTGCGGCTTCGGAACTTTTAAATATCTCGATATATCTCGAAAACTACGCTTCTGATCAAAAAATATCATAGAACATAAATTGTAGGAAACATAATTCTCTACAAAAAACGTCTCTTAACATTTTGCCATAGCTCGCTTCGTTTCCGAGATATTTGCAGATATATCCCAAGGGAAGGGGCCTGACGGACATATTTCGAGATATTTCTTCTTCTTGTTGTTCTTCTTCTGCACAGCTAAGCTGGAAGTGGCATTTGCAGGTCGCAATAGTGCAGAGTTATCTCAAAGAAAGGGGCCACGGTGTTTCTGTATCTCTATTATGTTGGTGCGGCTTCGGAACTTTTAAATATCTCGATATATCTCGAAAACTACGCTTCTGATCAAAAAATATCATAGAACGTAAATTGTAGGAAACATTATTCTCTACAAAAAAGGTCTCTTAACATTTTGCCATAGCCCGCTTCGTTTCCGAGATATTTGCAGATTTATCTCAAGGGAAGGGTCCTGATGGACATATTTCGAGATATTTCTTCTTCTTGTTGTTCTTCTTCTGCACAGCTAAACTGGAAGTGGCATTTCCAGCTCGCAATCGTGCAGAGTTATCTCAAAGAAAGGGGCCACGGTGTTTCTGTATCTCTATTATGTTGGTGCGGCTTCGGAACTTTTAAATATCTTGATATATCTCGAGAACTACGCCTCTGATCGAAAAATATCATAGAACATAAAAAGTAGGAAACTTAATTCTCTACAAAAAAGGTCTCTTAACATTTTGCCATAGCTCGCTTCGTTTCCGAGATATTTGCAGATTTATCTCAAGGGAAGGGGCCTGACGGACATATTTCGAGATATTTCTTCTTCTGCACAGCTAAGCTGGAAGTGGCATTTGCAGCGCGCAATAGTGCAGAGTTATCTCAAAGAAAGGGGCCACGGTGTTTCTGTATCTCTGTTATGTTGGTGCGGCTTCGGAACTTTTAAATATCTTGATATATCTCGAGAACTACGCATCTGATCAAAAAATATCATACTACATAAAAAGTAGGAAACTTAATTCTCTACAAGAAAGGTCTCTTAACATTTTGCCATAGCTCGCTTCGTTTCCGAGATATTTGCAGATTTATCTCAAGGGAAGGGGCCTGACGGACATATTTCGAGATATTTCTTCTTCTTGTTGTTCTTCTTCTGCACAGCTAAGCTGGAAGTGGCATTTGCAGGTCGCAAGAGTGCAGAGTTATCTCAAAGAAAGGGGCCACGGTGTTTCTGTATCTCTATTATGTTGGTGCGGCTTCGGAACTTTTAAATATCTCGATATATCTCGAAAACTACGCTTCTGATCAAAAAATATCATAGAACGTAAATTGTAGGAAACATTATTCTCTACAAAAAAGGTCTCTTAACATTTTGCCATAGCCCGCTTCGTTTCCGAGATATTTGCAGATTTATCTCAAGGGAAGGGTCCTGATGGACATATTTCGAGATATTTCTTCTTCTTGTTGTTCTTCTTCTGCACAGCTAAACTGGAAGTGGCATTTCCAGCTCGCAATCGTGCAGAGTTATCTCAAAGAAAGGGGCCACGGTGTTTCTGTATCTCTATTATGTTGGTGCGGCTTCGGAACTTTTAAATATCTTGATATATCTCGAGAACTACGCCTCTGATCGAAAAATATCATAGAACATAAAAAGTAGGAAACTTAATTCTCTACAAAAAAGGTCTCTTAACATTTTGCCATAGCTCGCTTCGTTTCCGAGATATTTGCAGATTTATCTCAAGGGAAGGGGCCTGACGGACATATTTCGAGATATTTCTTCTTCTGCACAGCTAAGCTGGAAGTGGCATTTGCAGCGCGCAATAGTGCAGAGTTATCTCAAAGAAAGGGGCCACGGTGTTTCTGTATCTCTGTTATGTTGGTGCGGCTTCGGAACTTTTAAATATCTTGATATATCTCGAGAACTACGCATCTGATCAAAAAATATCATACTACATAAAAAGTAGGAAACTTAATTCTCTACAAGAAAGGTCTCTTAACATTTTGCCATAGCTCGCTTCGTTTCCGAGATATTTGCAGATTTATCTCAAGGGAAGGGGCCTGACGGACATATTTCGAGATATTTCTTCTTCTTGTTGTTCTTCTTCTGCACAGCTAAGCTGGAAGTGGCATTTGCGGCTCGCACTAGTACACAGTTATCTCAAAGAAAGGGGCCACGGTGTTTCTGTATCTCTATTATGTTGGTGCGGCTTCGGAACTTTTAAATATCTCGATATATCTCGAAAACTACGCTTCTGATCAAAAAATATCATAGAACATAAATTGTAGGAAACATAATTCTCTACAAAAAACGTCTCTTAACATTTTGCCATAGCTCGCTTCGTTTCCGAGATATTTGCAGATTTATCTCAAGGGAAGGGGCCTAACGGACATATTTCGAGATATTTCTTCTTCTTGTTGTTCTTCTTCTGCACAGCTAAACTGGAAGTGGCATTTCCAGCTCGCAATAGTGCAGAGTTATCTCAAAGAGAGGGGCCACGGTGTTTCTGTATCTCTATTATGTTGGTGCGGCTTCGGAACTTTTAAATATCTTGATATATCTCGAGAACTACGCATCTGATCAAAAAATATCATAGAAGATAAAAAGTAGGAAACTTAATTCTCTACAAAAAAGGTCTCTTAACATTTTGCCATAGCTCGCTTCGTTCCCGAGATATTTGCAGATTTATCTCAAGGGAAGGGGCCTGACGGACATATTTCGAGATATTTCTTCTTCTTGTTGTTCTTCTTCTGCACAGCTAAGCTGGAAGTGGCATTTGCGGCTCGCACTAGTGCAGAGTTATCTCAAAGAAAGGGGCCACGGTGTTTCTGTATCCCTATTATGTTGGTGCGGCTTCGGAACTTTTAAATATCTCGATATATCTCGAAAACTACGCTTCTGATCAAAAAATATCATAGAACCTAAATTGTAGGAAACATAATTCTCTACAAAAAAGGTCTCTTAACATTTTGCCATAGGTCACTTCGTTTCCGAGATATTTGCAGATATATCTCAAGGGAAGGGGCCTGACGGATATATTTCGAGATATTACTTCTTCTTGTTGTTCTTCTTCTGCACAGCTAAGCTGGAAGTGGCATTTGAGGCTCGCACTAGTGCAGAGTTATCTCAAAGAAAGGGGCCACGGTGTTTCTGTATCTCTATTATGTTGGTGCGGCTTCGGAACTTTTAAATATCTCGATATATCTCGAAAACTACGCTTCTGATCAAAAAATATCATAGAACATAAAAAGTAGGAAACTTAATTCTCTACAAAAAAGGTCTCTCAACATTTTGCCATTGCTCGCTTCCTTTCCAAGATATTTGCAGATTTATCTCAAGGGAAGGGGCCTAACGGCCATATTTCGAGATATTTCTTCTTCTTGTTGTTCTTCTTCTGCACAGCTAAGCTGGAAGTGGCATTTCAGCTCGCAATAGTGCAGAGTTATCTCAAAGAGAGGGGCCACGGTGTTTCTGTATCTCTATTATGTTGGTGCGGCTTCGGAACTTTTAAATATCTCGATATATCTCGAAAACTACGCTTCTGATCAAAAAATATCATAGAACATAAATTGTAGGAAACATAATTCTCTACAAAAAACGTCTCTTAACATTTTGCCATAGCTCGCTTCGTTTCCGAGATATTTGCAGATTCAGCTCAGAGGAACTGGCCTGACGGACATATTTCGAGATATTTCTTCTTCCTGTTGTTCTTCCTCTGCACAGCTAAGCTGGAAGTGGCATTTGCAGCTCGCAATAGTGCAGAGTTATCTCAAAGAAAGGGGCCACGGTGTTTCTGTATCTCTATTATGTTGCTGCGGCTTCGGAACTTTTAAATATCTCGATATATCTCGAAAACTACGCTTCTGATCAAAAAATATCATAGAACATAAATTGTAGGAAACATAATTCTCTGCAAAAAAGGTCTCTCAACATTTTGCCATAGCTCACTTCGTTTCCGAGATATTTGCACATTTATCTCAAGGGAAGGGGCCTAACGGACATATTTCGAGATATTTCTTCTTCTTGTTGTTCTTCTTCTGCACAGCTAAACTGGAAGTGGCATTTCCAGCTCGCAATAGTGCAGAGTTATCTCAAAGAGAGGGGCCACGGTGTTTCTGTATCTCTATTATGTTGGTGCGGCTTCGGAACTTTTAAATATCTTGATATATCTCGAGAACTACGCATCTGATCAAAAAATATCATAGAAGATAAAAAGTAGGAAACTTAATTCTCTACAAAAAAGGTCTCTTAACATTTTGCCATAGCTCGCTTCGTTCCCGAGATATTTGCAGATTTATCTCAAGGGAAGGGGCCTGACGGACATATTTCGAGATATTTCTTCTTCTTGTTGTTCTTCTTCTGCACAGCTAAGCTGGAAGTGGCATTTGCGGCTCGCACTAGTGCAGAGTTATCTCAAAGAAAGGGGCCACGGTGTTTCTGTATCCCTATTATGTTGGTGCGGCTTCGGAACTTTTAAATATCTCGATATATCTCGAAAACTACGCTTCTGATCAAAAAATATCATAGAACCTAAATTGTAGGAAACATAATTCTCTACAAAAAAGGTCTCTTAACATTTTGCCATAGGTCACTTCGTTTCCGAGATATTTGCAGATATATCTCAAGGGAAGGGGCCTGACGGATATATTTCGAGATATTACTTCTTCTTGTTGTTCTTCTTCTGCACAGCTAAGCTGGAAGTGGCATTTGAGGCTCGCACTAGTGCAGAGTTATCTCAAAGAAAGGGGCCACGGTGTTTCTGTATCTCTATTATGTTGGTGCGGCTTCGGAACTTTTAAATATCTCGATATATCTCGAAAACTACGCTTCTGATCAAAAAATATCATAGAACATAAAAAGTAGGAAACTTAATTCTCTACAAAAAAGGTCTCTCAACATTTTGCCATTGCTCGCTTCCTTTCCAAGATATTTGCAGATTTATCTCAAGGGAAGGGGCCTAACGGCCATATTTCGAGATATTTCTTCTTCTTGTTGTTCTTCTTCTGCACAGCTAAGCTGGAAGTGGCATTTCAGCTCGCAATAGTGCAGAGTTATCTCAAAGAGAGGGGCCACGGTGTTTCTGTATCTCTATTATGTTGGTGCGGCTTCGGAACTTTTAAATATCTCGATATATCTCGAAAACTACGCTTCTGATCAAAAAATATCATAGAACATAAATTGTAGGAAACATAATTCTCTACAAAAAACGTCTCTTAACATTTTGCCATAGCTCGCTTCGTTTCCGAGATATTTGCAGATTCAGCTCAGAGGAACTGGCCTGACGGACATATTTCGAGATATTTCTTCTTCCTGTTGTTCTTCCTCTGCACAGCTAAGCTGGAAGTGGCATTTGCAGCTCGCAATAGTGCAGAGTTATCTCAAAGAAAGGGGCCACGGTGTTTCTGTATCTCTATTATGTTGCTGCGGCTTCGGAACTTTTAAATATCTCGATATATCTCGAAAACTACGCTTCTGATCAAAAAATATCATAGAACATAAATTGTAGGAAACATAATTCTCTGCAAAAAAGGTCTCTCAACATTTTGCCATAGCTCACTTCGTTTCCGAGATATTTGCACATTTATCTCAAGGGAAGGGGCCTAACGGACATATTTCGAGATATTTCTTCTTCTTGTTGTTCTTCTTCTGCACAGCTAAACTGGAAGTGGCATTTCCAGCTCGCAATAGTGCAGAGTTATCTCAAAGAGAGGGGCCACGGTGTTTCTGTATCTCTATTATGTTGGTGCGGCTTCGGAACTTTTAAATATCTTGATATATCTCGAGAACTACGCATCTGATCAAAAAATATCATAGAACATAAAAAGTAGGAAACTTAATTCTCTACAAAGAAGGTCTCTCAACATTTTGCCATAGCTCGCTTCATTTCCGAGATATTTGCACATTTATATCAAGGAAAGGGGCCTAACGGACATATTTCGAGATATTTCTTCTTCTTGTTGTTCTTCTTCTGCACAGCTAAACTGGAAGTGGCATTTCCAGCTCGCAATAGTGCAGAGTTATCTCAAAGAGAGGGGCCACGGTGTTTCTGTATCTCTATTATGTTGGTGCGGCTTCGGAACTTTTAAATATCTTGATATATCTCGAGAACTACGCATCTGATCAAAAAATATCATAGAAGATAAAAAGTAGGAAACCTAATTCTCTACAAAAAAAGTCTCTTAACATTTTGCCATAGCTCGCTTCGTTTCCGAGATATTTGCAGATTTATCTCAAGGGAAGGGGCCTGACGGACATATTTCGAGATATTTCTTCTTCTTGTTGTTCTTCTTCTGCACAGCTAAGCTGGAAGTGGCATTTGCGGCTCGCACTAGTGCAGAGTTATCTCAAAGAAAGGGGCCACGGTGTTTCTGTATCTCTATTATGTTGGTGCGGCTTCGGAACTTTTAAATATCTCGATATATCTCGAAAATTACGCTTCTGATCAAAAAATATCATAGAACATAAAAAGTAGGAAACTGAATTCTCTACAAAAAAGGTCTCTCAACATTTTGCCATTGCTCGCTTCGTTTCCGAGATATTTGCAGATTTATCTCAAGGGAAGGGGCCTAACGGACATATTTCGAGATATTTCTTCTTCTTGTTGTTCTTCTTCTGCACAGCTAAGCTGGAAGTGGCATTTCAGCTCGCAATAGTGCAGAGTTATCTCAAAGAGAGGGGCCACGGTGTTTCTGTATCTCTATTATGTTGGTGCGGCTTCGGAACTTTTAAATATCTCGATATATCTCGAAAACTACGCTTCTGATCAAAAAATATCATAGAACATAAATTGTAGGAAACATAATTCTCTACAAAAAACGTCTCTTAACATTTTGCCATAGCTCGCTTCGTTTCCGAGATATTTGCAGATTCAGCTCAGAGGAACTGGCCTGACGGACATATTTCGAGATATTTCTTCTTCCTGTTGTTCTTCCTCTGCACAGCTAAGCTGGAAGTGGCATTTGCAGCTCGCAATAGTGCAGAGTTATCTCAAAGAAAGGGGCCACGGTGTTTCTGTATCTCTATTATGTTGCTGCGGCTTCGGAACTTTTAAATATCTCGATATATCTCGAAAACTACGCTTCTGATCAAAAAATATCATAGAACATAAATTGTAGGAAACATAATTCTCTGCAAAAAAGGTCTCTCAACATTTTGCCATAGCTCACTTCGTTTCCGAGATATTTGCAGATATATCTCAAGGGAAGGGGCCTGACGGACATATTTCGAGATATTTCTTCTTCTTGTTGTTCTTCTTCTGCACAGCTAAGCTGGAAGTGGCATTTACAGCTCGCAATAGTGCAGAGTTATCTCAAAGAAAGGGGCCACGGTGTTTCTGTATCTCTATTATGTTGGTGCGGCTTCGGAACTTTTAAATATCTTGATATATCTCGAGAACTACGCATCTGATCAAAAAATATCATAGAACATAAAAGGTAGGAAACTTAATTCTCTACAAAAAAGGTCTCTTAACATTTTGCCATAGCTCGCTTCGTTTCCGAGATATTTGCAGATTTATCTCAAGGGAAGGGGCCTAACGGACATATTTCGATTTATTTCTGCTTCTTGTTGTTCTTCTTCTGCACAGCTAAACTGGAAGTGGCATTTCCAGCTCGCACTAGTGCAGCGTTATCTCAAAGAAAGGGGCCACGGTGTTTCTGTATCTCCATTATGTTGGTGCGGCTTCGGAACTTTTAAATATCTCGATATATCTCGAAAACTACGCTTCTGATCAAAAAATATCATAGAACATAAATTGTAGGAAACATAATTCTCTACAAAAAACGTCTCTTAACATTTTGCCATAGCTCGCATCGTTTCCGAGATATTTGCAGATTCAGCTCAAAGGAACTGGTCTGACGGACATATTTCGAGATATTTCTTCTTCTTGTTGTTCTTGCTCTGCACAGCTAAGCTGGAAGTGGCATTTGCAGCTCGCAATAGTGCAGAGTTATCTCAAAGAAAGGGGCCACGGTGTTTCTGTATCTCTATTATGTTGGTGCGGCTTCGGAACTTTTAAATATCTCGATATATCTCGAAAACTACGCTTCTGATCAAAAAATATCATAGAACATAAATTGTAGGAAACATAATTCTCTACAAAAAAGGTCTCTTAACATTTTACCATAGCTCGCTGCGTTTCCGAGATATTTGCAGATTTATCTCAAGGGAAGGGGCCTAACGGACATATTTCGAGATATTTCTTCTTCTTGTTGTTCTTCTTCTGCACAGCTAAGCTGGAAGTGGCATTTGCAGCTCGCAATAGTGCAGAGTTATCTCAAAGAAAGGGGCCACGGTGTTTCGGTATCTCTATTATGTTGGTGCGGCTTCGGAACTTTTAAGTATCTTGATATATCTCGAGAATTGCGCATCTGATCAAAAAATATCGTAGAACATAAAAAGTAGGAAACTTAATTCTCTACAAAAAAGGTCTCTTAACATTTTGCCATAGCTCGCTTCGTTTCCGAGATATTTGCAGATTTATCTCAAGGGAAGGGGCCTAACGGACATATTTCGAGATATTTCTGCTTCTTGTTGTTCTTCTTCTGCACAGCTAAGCTGGAAGTGGCATTTGCGGCTCGCAATAGTGCAGAGTTATCTCAAAGAAAGGGGCCACGGTGTTTCTGTATCTCTATTATGTTGGTGCGGCTTCGGAACTTTTAAATATCTTGATATATCTCGAGAACTACGCATCTGATCAAAAAATATCATACTACATAAAAAGTAGGAAACTTAATTCTCTACAAGAGAGGTCTCTCAACATTTTGCCATAGCTCGCTTCGTTTCCGAGATATTTGCAGATTTATCTCAAGGGAAGGGGCCTGACGGACATATTTCGAGATATTTCTTCTTCTTGTTGTTCTTCTTCTGCACAGCTAAGCTGGAAGTGGCATTTGCAGCTCGCAATAGTGCAGAGTTATCTCAAAGAGAGGGGCCACGGTGTTTCTGTATCTCTATTATGTTGGTGCAGCTTCGGAACTTTTAAATATCTCGATATATCTCGAAAACTACGCTTCTGATCAAAAAATATCATAGAACATAAATTGTAGGAAATATAATTCTCTACAAAAAAGGTCTCTTAACATTTTGCCATAGCTCGCTTCGTTTCCGAGATATTTGCAGATATATCTCAAGGGAAGGGGCCTGACGGACATATTTCGAGATATTTCTTCTTCTTGTTGTTCTTCTTCTGCACAGCTAAACTGGAAGTGGCATTTACAGCTCGCAATAGTGCAGAGTTATCTCAAAGAAAGGGGCCACGGTGTTTCTGTATCTCTATTATGTTGGTGCGGCTTCGGCACTTTTAAATATCTTGATATATCTGGAGAACTACGCATCTGATCAAAAAATATGATAGAACATAAAAAGTGGGAAACTTAATTCTCTACAAAAAAGGTCTCTTAACATTTTGCCATAGCTCGCTTCGTTTCCGAGATATTTGCAGATTTATCTCAAGGGAAGGGGCCTAACGGACATATTTCGAGATATTTCTTCTTCTTGTTGTTCTTCTTCTGCACAGCTAAGCTGGAAGTGGCATTTACAGCTCGCAATAGTGCAGAGTTATCTCAAAGAGAGGGGCCACGGTGTTTCTGTATCTCTATTATGTTGGTGCGGCTTCGGAACTTTTAAATATCTTGATATATCTCGAGAACTACGCATCTGATCAAAAAATATCATAGAACATGAAAAGTAGGAAACTTAATTCTCTACAAAAAAGGTCTCTTAACATTTTGGCATAGCTCGCTTCGTTTCCGAGATATTTGCAGATATATCTCAAGGGAAGGGGCCTGACGGACATATTTCGAGATATTTCTTCTTCTTGTTGTTCTTCTTCTGCACAGCTAAGCTGGAAGTGGCATTTGCGGCTCGCACTATTGCAGAGTTATCTCAAAGAAAGGGGCCACGGTGTTTCTGTATCTCTATTATGTTGGTGCGGCTTCGGAACTTTTCAATATCTCGATATATCCCGAAAACTACGCTTCTGATCAAAAAATATCATAGAACATAAAAAGTAGGAAACTTAATTCTCTACAAAAAAGGTCTCTTAACATTTTGCCATAGCTCGCTTCGTTTCCGAGATATTTGCAGATTCAGCTCAAAGGAACTGGCCTGACGGACATATTTCGAGATATTTCTTCTTCTTGTTGTTCTTCTTCTGCACAGCTAAGCTGGAAGTGGCATTTGCAGGTCGCAATAGTGCAGAGTTATCTCAAAGAAAGGGGCCACGGTGTTTCTGTATCTCTATTATGTTGGTGCGGCTTCGGAACTTTTAAATATCTCGATATATCTCGAAAACTACGCTTCTGATCAAAAAATATCATAGAACGTAAATTGTAGGAAACATCATTCTCTACAAAAAAGGTCTCTTAACATTTTGCCATAGCTCGCTTCGTTTCCGAGATATTTGCAGGTTTATCTCAAGGGAAGGGGCCTAACGGACATATTTCGAGATATTTCTTCTTCTTGTTGTTCTTCTTCTGCACAGCTAAGCTGGAAGTGGCATTTGCAGCTCGCAATAGTGCAGAGTTATCTCAAAGAGAGGGGCCACGGTGTTTCTGTATCTCTATTATGTTGGTGCGGCTTCGGAACTTTTAAATATCTCGATATATCTCGAAAACTACGCTTCTGATCAAAAAATATCATAGAACATAAATTGTAGGAAATATAATTCTCTACAAAAAAGGTCTCTTAACATTTTGCCATAGCTCGCTTCGTTTCCGAGATATTTGCAGATATATCTCAAGGGAAGGGGCCTGACGGACATATTTCGAGATATTTCTTCTTCTTGTTGTCCTTCTTCTGCACACCTAAACTGGAAGTGGCATTTACAGCTCGCAATAGTGCAGAGTTATCTCAAAGAAAGGGGCCACGGTGTTTCTGTATCTCTATTATGTTGGTGCGGCTTCGGAACTTTTAAATATCTTGATATATCTCGAGAACTACGCATCTGATCAAAAAATATCATAGAACATAAAAAGTGGGAAACTTAATTCTCTACAAAAAAGGTCTCTTAACATTTTGCCATAGCTCGCTTCGTTTCCGAGATATTTGCAGATTTATCTCAAGGGAAGGGGCCTAACGGACATATTTCGAGATATTTCTTCTTCTTGTTGTTCTTCTTCTGCACAGCTAAGCTGGAAGTGGCATTTACAGCTCGCAATAGTGCAGAGTTATCTCAAAGAGAGGGGCCACGGTGTTTCTGTATCTCTATTATGTTGGTGCGGCTTCGGAACTTTTAAATATCTTGATATATCTCGAGAACTACGCATCTGATCAAAAAATATCATAGAACATGAAAAGTAGGAAACTTAATTCTCTACCAAAAAGGTCTCTTAACATTTTGCCATAGCTCGCTTCGTTTCCGAGATATTTGCAGATTTATCTCAAGGGAAGGGGCCTAACGGACATATTTCGAGATATTTCTTCTTCTTGTTGTTCTTCTTCTGCACAGCTAAACTGGAAGTGGCATTTACAGCTCGCAATAGTGCAGAGTTATCTCAAAGAAAGGGGCCACGGTGTTTCTGTATCTCTATTATGTTGGTGCGGCTTCGGAACTTTTAAATATCTTGATATATCTCGAGAACTACGCCTCTCATCGAAAAATATCATAGAACATAAAAAGTAGGAAACTTAGTTCTCTACAAAAAAGGTCTCTTAACATTTTGCCATAGCTCGCTTCGTTTCCGAGATATTTGCAGATTTATCTCAAGGGAAGGGGCCTGACGGACATATTTCGAGATATTTCTTCTTCTGCACAGCTAAGCTGGAAGTGGCATTTGCAGCGCGCAATAGTGCAGAGTTATCTCAAAGAAAGGGGCCACGGTGTTTCTGTATCTCTGTTATGTTGGTGCGGCTTCGGAACTTTTAGATATCTTGATATATCTCGAGAACTACGCATCTGATCAAAAAATATCATACTACATAAAAAGTAGGAAACTTAATTCTCTACAAGAAAGGTCTCCTAACATTTTGCCATAGCTCGCTTCGTTTCCGAGATATTTGCAGATTTATCTCAAGGGAAGGGGCCTGACGGACATATTTCGAGATATTTCTTCTTCTTGTTGTTCTTCTTCTGCACAGCTAAACTGGAAGTGGCATTTACAGCTCGCAATAGTACACAGTTATCTCAAAGAAAGGGGCCACGGTGTTTCTGTATCTCTATTATGTTGGTGCGGCTTCGGAACTTTTAAATATCTCGATATATCTCGAAAACTACGCTTCTGATCAAAAAATATCATAGAACATAAATTGTAGGAAACATAATTCTCTACAAAAAACGTCTCTTAACATTTTGCCATAGCTCGCTTCGTTTCTGAGATATTTGCAGATATATCCCAAGGGAAGGGGCCTGACGGACATATTTCGAGATATTTCTTCTTCTTGTTGTTCTTCTTCTGCACAGCTAAGCTGGAAGTGGCATTTGCAGGTCGCAATAGTGCAGAGTTATCTCAAAGAAAGGGGCCACGGTGTTTCTGTATCTCTATTATGTTGGTGCGGCTTCGGAACTTTTAAATATCTCGATATATCTCGAAAACTACGCTTCTGATCAAAAAATATCATAGAACATAAATTGTAGGAAACATAATTCTCTACAAAAAACGTCTCTTAACATTTTGCCATAGCTCGCTTCGTTTCCGAGATATTTGCAGATTTATCTCAAGGGAAGGGGCCTGACGGACATATTTCGAGATATTTCTTCTTCTTGTTGTTCTTCTTCTGCACAGCTAAGCTGGAAGTGGCATTTGCAGCTCGCAATAGTGCAGAGTTATCTCAAAGAGAGGGGCCACGGTGTTTCTGTATCTCTATTATGTTGGTGCGGCTTCGGAACTTTTAAATATCTTGATATATCTCGAGAACTACGCATCTGATCAAAAAATATCATACTACATAAAAAGTAGGAAACTTAATTCTCTACAAGAGAGGTCTCTTAACATTTTCCCATAGCTCGCTTCGTTTCCGAGATATTTGCAGATTTATCTCAAGGGAAGGGGCCTGTCGGACATATTTCGAGATATTTCTTCTTCTTGTTGTTCTTCTTCTGCACAGCTAAACTGGAAGTGGCATTTACAGCTCGCAATAGTGCAGAGTTATCTCAAAGAAAGGGGCCACGGTGTTTCTGTATCTCTATTATGTTGGTGCGGCTTCGGAACTTTTAAATATCTTGATATATCTCGAGAACTACGCATCTGATCAAAAAATATCATAGAACATGAAAAGTAGGAAACTTAATTCTCTACCAAAAAGGTCTCTTAACATTTTGCCATAGCTCGCTTCGTTTCCGAGATATTTGCAGATTTATCTCAAGGGAAGGGGCCTAACGGACATATTTCGAGATATTTCTTCTTCTTGTTGTTCTTCTTCTGCACAGCTAAACTGGAAGTGGCATTTACAGCTCGCAATAGTGCAGAGTTATCTCAAAGAAAGGGGCCACGGTGTTTCTGTATCTCTATTATGTTGGTGCGGCTTCGGAACTTTTAAATATCTTGATATATCTCGAGAACTACGCCTCTCATCGAAAAATATCATAGAACATAAAAAGTAGGAAACTTAGTTCTCTACAAAAAAGGTCTCTTAACATTTTGCCATAGCTCGCTTCGTTTCCGAGATATTTGCAGATTTATCTCAAGGGAAGGGGCCTGACGGACATATTTCGAGATATTTCTTCTTCTGCACAGCTAAGCTGGAAGTGGCATTTGCAGCGCGCAATAGTGCAGAGTTATCTCAAAGAAAGGGGCCACGGTGTTTCTGTATCTCTGTTATGTTGGTGCGGCTTCGGAACTTTTAGATATCTTGATATATCTCGAGAACTACGCATCTGATCAAAAAATATCATACTACATAAAAAGTAGGAAACTTAATTCTCTACAAGAAAGGTCTCCTAACATTTTGCCATAGCTCGCTTCGTTTCCGAGATATTTGCAGATTTATCTCAAGGGAAGGGGCCTGACGGACATATTTCGAGATATTTCTTCTTCTTGTTGTTCTTCTTCTGCACAGCTAAGCTGGAAGTGGCATTTGCGGCTCGCACTAGTACACAGTTATCTCAAAGAAAGGGGCCACGGTGTTTCTGTATCTCTATTATGTTGGTGCGGCTTCGGAACTTTTAAATATCTCGATATATCTCGAAAACTACGCTTCTGATCAAAAAATATCATAGAACATAAATTGTAGGAAACATAATTCTCTACAAAAAACGTCTCTTAACATTTTGCCATAGCTCGCTTCGTTTCTGAGATATTTGCAGATATATCCCAAGGGAAGGGGCCTGACGGACATATTTCGAGATATTTCTTCTTCTTGTTGTTCTTCTTCTGCACAGCTAAGCTGGAAGTGGCATTTGCAGGTCGCAATAGTGCAGAGTCATCTCAAAGAAAGGGGCCACGGTGTTTCTGTATCTCTATTATGTTGGTGCGGCTTCGGAACTTTTAAATATCTCGATATATCTCGAAAACTACGCTTCTGATCAAAAAATATCATAGAACATAAATTGTAGGAAACATAATTCTCTACAAAAAACGTCTCTTAACATTTTGCCATAGCTCGCTTCGTTTCCGAGATATTTGCAGATTTATCTCAAGGGAAGGGGCCTGACGGACATATTTCGAGATATTTCTTCTTCTTGTTGTTCTTCTTCTGCACAGCTAAGCTGGAAGTGGCATTTGCAGCTCGCAATAGTGCAGAGTTATCTCAAAGAGAGGGGCCACAGTGTTTCTGTATCTCTATTATGTTGGTGCGGCTTCGGAACTTTTAAATATCTTGATATATCTCGAGAACTACGCATCTGATCAAAAAATATCATACTACATAAAAAGTAGGAAACTTAATTCTCTACAAGAGAGGTCTCTTAACATTTTCCCATAGCTCGCTTCGTTTCCGAGATATTTGCAGATTTATCTCAAGGGAAGGGGCCTGTCGGACATATTTCGAGATATTTCTTCTTCTTGTTGTTCTTCTTCTGCACAGCTAAACTGGAAGTGGCATTTACAGCTCGCAATAGTGCAGAGTTATCTCAAAGAAAGGGGCCACGGTGTTTCTGTATCTCTATTATGTTGGTGCGGCTTCGGAACTTTTAAATATCTTGATATATCTCGAGAACTACGCATCTGATCAAAAAATATCATAGAACATAAAAAGTGGGAAACTTAATTCTCTACAAGAAAGGTCTCCTAACATTTTGCCATAGCTCGCTTCGTTTCCGAGATATTTGCAGATTTATCTCAAGGGAAGGGGCCTGACGGACATATTTCGAGATATTTCTTCTTCTTGTTGTTCTTCTTCTGCACAGCTAAGCTGGAAGTGGCATTTGCGGCTCGCACTAGTACACAGTTATCTCAAAGAAAGGGGCCACGGTGTTTCTGTATCTCTATTATGTTGGTGCGGCTTCGGAACTTTTAAATATCTCGATATATCTCGAAAACTACGCTTCTGATCAAAAAATATCATAGAACATAAATTGTAGGAAACATAATTCTCTACAAAAAACGTCTCTTAACATTTTGCCATAGCTCGCTTCGTTTCTGAGATATTTGCAGATATATCCCAAGGGAAGGGGCCTGACGGACATATTTCGAGATATTTCTTCTTCTTGTTGTTCTTCTTCTGCACAGCTAAGCTGGAAGTGGCATTTGCAGGTCGCAATAGTGCAGAGTTATCTCAAAGAAAGGGGCCACGGTGTTTCTGTATCTCTATTATGTTGGTGCGGCTTCGGAACTTTTAAATATCTCGATATATCTCGAAAACTACGCTTCTGATCAAAAAATATCATAGAACATAAATTGTAGGAAACATAATTCTCTACAAAAAACGTCTCTTAACATTTTGCCATAGCTCGCTTCGTTTCCGAGATATTTGCAGATTTATCTCAAGGGAAGGGGCCTGACGGACATATTTCGAGATATTTCTTCTTCTTGTTGTTCTTCTTCTGCACAGCTAAGCTGGAAGTGGCATTTGCAGCTCGCAATAGTGCAGAGTTATCTCAAAGAGAGGGGCCACAGTGTTTCTGTATCTCTATTATGTTGGTGCGGCTTCGGAACTTTTAAATATCTTGATATATCTCGAGAACTACGCATCTGATCAAAAAATATCATACTACATAAAAAGTAGGAAACTTAATTCTCTACAAGAGAGGTCTCTTAACATTTTCCCATAGCTCGCTTCGTTTCCGAGATATTTGCAGATTTATCTCAAGGGAAGGGGCCTGTCGGACATATTTCGAGATATTTCTTCTTCTTGTTGTTCTTCTTCTGCACAGCTAAACTGGAAGTGGCATTTACAGCTCGCAATAGTGCAGAGTTATCTCAAAGAAAGGGGCCACGGTGTTTCTGTATCTCTATTATGTTGGTGCGGCTTCGGAACTTTTAAATATCTTGATATATCTCGAGAACTACGCCTCTGATCGAAAAATATCATAGAACATAAAAAGTAGGAAACTTAATTCTCTACAAAAAAGGTCTCTCAACATTTTGCCATAGCTCGCTTCGTTTCCGAGATATTTGCAGATTTATCTCAAGGGAAGGGGCCTGACGGACATATTTCGAGATATTTCTTCTTCTGCACAGCTAAGCTGGAAGTGGCATTTGCAGCGCGCAATAGTGCAGAGTTATCTCAAAGAAAGGGGCCACGGTGTTTCTGTATCTCTGTTATGTTGGTGCGGCTTCGGAACTTTTAAATATCTTGATATATCTCGAGAACTACGCATCTGATCAAAAAAATATTATACTACATAAAAAGTAGGAAACTTAATTCTCTACAAGAAAGGTCTCTTAACATTTTGCCATAGCTCGCTTCGTTTCCGAGATATTTGCAGATTTATCTCAAGGGAAGGGGCCTGACGGACATATTTCGAGATATTTCTTCTTCTTGTTGTTCTTCTTCTGCACAGCTAAGCTGGAAGTGGCATTTGCAGCTCGCAATAGTGCAGAGTTATCTCAAAGAGAGGGGCCACGGTGTTTCTGTATCTCTATTATGTTGGTGCGGCTTCGGAACTTTTAAATATCTTGATATATCTCGAGAACTACGCATCTGATCAAAAAATATCATACTACATAAAAAGTAGGAAACTTAATTCTCTACAAGAGAGGTCTCTCAACATTTTGCCATAGCTCGCTTCGTTTCCGAGATATTTGCAGATTTATCTCAAGGGAAGGGGCCTGACGGACATATTTCGAGATATTTCTTCTTCTTGTTGTTCTTCTTCTGCACAGCTAAGCTGGAAGTGGCATTTGCAGCTCGCAATAGTGCAGAGTTATCTCAAAGAGAGGGGCCACGGTGTTTCTATATCTCTATTATGTTGGTGCGGCTTCGGAACTTTTAGATATCTTGATATATCTCGAGAACTACGCATCTGATCAAAAACTATCATAGAAGATAAAAAGTAGGAAACTTAATTCTCTACAAAAAAGGTCTCTTAACATTTCGCCATAGCTCGCTTCGTTTCCGAGATATTTGCAGATTTATCTCAAGGG
Source organism: Osmia lignaria lignaria (assembly GCF_051020975.1). Lineage (NCBI taxonomy): Eukaryota > Metazoa > Arthropoda > Insecta > Hymenoptera > Megachilidae > Osmia > Osmia lignaria. The sequence continues at coordinate 18,181,626 of NW_027478161.1, forward strand.
AAGGGGCCTGTCGGACATATTTCGAGATATTTCTTCTTCTTGTTGTTCTTCTTCTGCACAGCTAAACTGGAAGTGGCATTTACAGCTCGCAATAGTGCAGAGTTATCTCAAAGAAAGGGGCCACGGTGTTTCTGTATCTCTATTATGTTGGTGCGGCTTCGGAACTTTTAAATATCTCGATATATCTCGAGAA